>NC_134688.1:278609077-278920188 GCF_050947455.1 Rhinoderma darwinii
CCCCTTTGTAAATAGCTCCACACAGCCCACCTTGTATATAGTGCCACACAGCCCCCCTTGTATAAAGTGCCACACAGCCCCACTTTTTATATAGCACCACACAGTCCCCCCTTGTATATAGCGCCACACAGCCCCCCCTTGTAGATAGCGCCACACAGCCCCCCTTGTAGATAGTGCTACACATCCCCCCTTGTAGATAGCGCCACACAGCTTCCCTTGTATATAGTGCCACACAGCCCCCCTTGTAGATAACGCCACACAGCCCCCCTTGTAGATAGCGGCATACAGACCCCCTTGTAAACAGCACCACACAGCCCCCCTTGTAAACAGCACCACGCAGCCCCCCCTTGTAAACAGCACCACGCAGCCCCCCCTTGTAAACAGCACCACGCAGCCCCCCTTGTAGATAGCTCCACACACAGTCCCCCTTGTAAATAGCGCCACACAGCCCCCCCTTGCAAATAGCGCCACACACAGCCCGCTGCCCCTTGTAGATAGCGGCACACTATCCCCCTTGTAAATAGTGCCGCACTCCCCCCCCCTTGTAAATAGCGCCACATTCCTACCCCTTGTAAATAGCGCCACGCAGTAAAGAGAGCGGTAGCCTACCGCTACTACTCTCCGCTCTGCCTGACGTGACTCACCAGAGTAGCCTAGGAGGTCATGCGGCGCAGGCAGCGATGAAGTTCCTTCTGACTAGAGTCGGTGATGGCCCGGGAGTGGACCACTCTAGTCACCTGACCCGAGTCATCTGACCTCATGTCACTGACGTGAGGTCAGGTGACTGGACTGGTCCACTCCCGGGCCATCACAAACCCCAGTCACAACACCATCGCATGAACTCCTGGAAATTCCTAATGCTGATCGCTGCTGCAAGTGTCTGACATACAGGGCGCCTATCAGCAGCGATCAACTGTTCTGCGGCGCACCCCCTTCCCTACCACCTAGTTGCGCCCGGGGCACATGCCCCGCTTGCTACCCCTAGCTACACCCCTGCCCGTCAGTACCGCTGACCTGAAGGATTCAGGTCTCAGCGCACGATACAGCTGCTCTGTATACAGGATACAAAGCAGCCGTATCTCAAAAAGTAAAAATAATTTTTAATGAAATGTATTTACAAAGCTGCACCAATCACAGTGATGCACACACACACACGCACACACACACACACACACACACACACACACACACACACACACACACACACACACACACACACACACACACACACACACTCACTCAATGTCTGCGGACGAAAAACGTGGCAAAAAACGCAACAGGTGTTCTCCCAGCAGGTGAAAATCTGCCTTAAAAACTCCTGAAGGAATTTTGAGCCAGATTTTTCTGCCTGCAAAAAGTGTGAAATATGCCTAACTGTATGTTTTGTTGTTTATACTAGTTTGTACACTTTTAAACTTCTCTTTTCTATTTGATGAGCGGCACTCTCATATAATATAGTTCCCTTTACAAAGCAAGACAATTTTTATAATAGAGCATCAAATCCTTTACTTCAGCCCTGGAAGCACCATCAAAATTCAAGAACCATTTACAACAGCCTGTATCCTGTGAAAGGAGTTCTCCCATTGCGACAGCCTTGTGAGGACTCCATTCACAGAATACAGGCTGCTTCATACTGTGCTTATATTCTCATGATAGTGCCTGCAGGACAGCAGCAGAGAATTTGATTATTTTTTGCTCCTGCCCCTTATGGAGAGGCAGTGATTTCAATAATAATGTTATTATAGGGAATTTTTCATAATGCCGTTCTCTTATAGGGTTTGTAAAGTGACTACAAACTGGAGTGAGATCTTCTAATATGTCATTCTAAGCAAGGGGCAATTGAAATCAATGGCAGTGTTTGCAAGGGATTTTGTGTCAGCTAACTAGGAAATGGGGAACAATCAAAATGGACTATTAGTGTGTAAAAGAATTAGAAATTTAAACTAAACTTTATTTCCATAAAGTTTTGTGCACATGTGTGTATTATGGCTTAGTGCCAAGTATCCAAGAGATTAATGTCTCCCCTAACACTTTAGTAGCCAGTATTGATGTCGAGTCACTGTACACCAACATCAAACATGACCTGGGCCTCAATGCTGTTCAACACTTTTTGGGCACCAAGGGGACTCAGTTTCAGGCACATAACAACTTCACTCTATCCCTACTTAAATTTCTACTTACACACAATTACTTTCTTTTTGATAATAAATTCTATCACCAAATTAAAGGAACGGCGATGGGCACTGTTTGCGCACCCACTTACGCTAATTTATTTTTAGGGTGGTGGGAAGACACTTTAATTTTTAACGATGATTTACTTTTTTTCACCTGTCATGTCCTTTTCTGGGGTAGATACATAGATGACATACTTATCTTCTGGGATGGGGACATTGCTCTCTTCTCTGACTTTATGGATGTCATCAACAATAATCACATTGGGATGAAATTTACCCATACTATACACACTAAGGAAATTAATTTTTTGGACTTAAAAATCTCTTTGGATCCTGGTGGGGCTGTCCAGACAAATATCTACCGTAAGGAAACTGCCACAAACAGTTTCCTACACTGGGTAAGTTTCCATCCACCGGCTCTTAAAAGAGGTATTCCTATTGGACAATATTTAAGAGCAAAAAGAAATTTCTCTGAGGAAACCACCTTCCAATTGGAATGTGACACACTATATAAAAAATTCATTGCACGTGGATACCCGAAGAAGACCCTGCATAGAGCCTATGCCAGGGCCAGAGCAACACCTAGGGATGAGCTACTCCATGGTAGAAGGGAGATTAACATACCTAATTCTAGTAACAGTACATCATCTTCTCCTATTAGATGCATAGGGAATTTTGACAACTGTTCCCATCAAATCAAAACCATCCTACAAAGACACTGGCCTATCCTACAGACAGACCCTGACCTCAGTGACACAATCTCTAATGTCCCCAACATCACTTATCGGAGAGGCAAGAATCTTCGCGAATACTTGACACACAGCCACTACTCTAGACCATCAACTATACAAAAAAACTGGCTTCCACCTCCAACACATGGCTCATTTCCGTGTGGTAGATGATCTTTCTGCCCTCTAATGCCAACGACAAAAACCTTTTCTAACCCAGTTGATGGAAAGACGTTCACTATCAGACAATTTATTCATTGTCGTAGCAGTGGCATTGTCTACGCTGCACAATGTCCCTGCCCAAAATTGTATGTAGGTAAGACCATCCAGGAACTCCGTAGAAGGATCTCTAAGCATATAAGTACCATCAATACGAAGGAAGATACACCTCTTTCGAAACATATCAGATTCTGCCATCATGGTGACACTAATGTCCTTAAATTTTGGGCCATTACTCAAGTTAGGTTGGGCCCTAGAGCGGGCAACCTAGATAAGAAATTGCTGCAAGAAGAAGCTAAATGGATTCACAGACTTGGATCTCTAAGTCCAAATGGAATTAATGAGGGTTTCACCTTTGTGGCCTTCTTATAGTCATTATTGATCCATATTGCCATACCGATTTTATCATGACAGTATAATAATGTCAACTAACCACTACGACCATAACCTGATCGTTATCTTCAATGAGATTTATATATCTATAATCCAGCTAGTAATACTAGATATGTCCATGTAGACTTTTGTATCTCCTTTTTTCAAAAACATATATATCATATACTAGGATATATTTACTGTTCGATTGTCCTTTTTACAGCCCTTTGGCTGTTTAGATGGGATCTACTGTAATTTATATACTGCTTTTTTAGCATAATTTCACTCAATTTGAATATATATGGGGATTATTTTTCCCCTTCTCGGAACCTTACAGTCTCTACTGTTAGATTTACCATATTCTAATCGATATCTCAATCGATATCGGACATTTATTTATATATACATTAACATATGAATACTCACGTATTTTCGTTGAATTTTGTTATGGCCATATTTTCAAAGTGTCCTGACATGCGCATCTACATTCACTATGTTTAAATCGGCCAAGTGTAGTAGAATGCCAAGTGCGCAAGCGCTTCTAAGACATCTAGTTCTTTAATAAGTAAATCGGCTATGTCCAGCCGTCACTTGAATGCGCACGCGCGATTTATACATTTCCCTGATCGGAATTTTCTAAGTGCCCAGACATGCGCACTTGCATCTAAGAAGAGCGAGACCGACTAAGTATCACTGCTAGATGATATGCGCAAGCGCTTTCCACATATGTAGATCGATATATATAAAGAAAATTTTCTAAGTCCAGCGACAGTTCAAGAGCGCAGGTGCACCTGGCACACTGTGACTGGCTCAACATACATCCTTCCTATTGGCCTATCCAGACGTCAATCTTCTAACATGGAGGCTTGGTTCCCAGATAGTTCTCACACAGGTGAATCCTGTGTGACGTACATCTTAGTCTTTAAAAGGAGTTACTCTTTACACGCGCGCTCATTAGCCCCGTTTTGATCCCCTGAGGACGCTGTGTTAACAGCGAAACATGTCGGGGGGGCTATACCTAATCTTTTAACAGCCAGGTTCCATTAGCAATCTAAGCACGCATACCACAGCACATTCGGGCCGAGCAGTCTGCAGCTGCTGACCCGTTACGTTTGAATTCAATACTTCATACTCTGTCTGGCAACGATGCAGACAGAGTTTCAATAGAAGTGTGTCTTTGTCTTTGCGATGAGCGAAGCCAGACAAGCGAACCGAACTTCACCGGGTTCGGCCGAACTCGTTTTGGCCGAACCCGGCAAAAAAATTATCGGTACGCGACGTCAGGAGATAGTCACTGTCCATGGTGCTGAAAGAGTTAAACTGTTTCAGCACCATGGACAGTGACTTCCGATCCCAATATACATGAACCTGTAGAAAAAAAAACGAAGTTCTGACTTACCGCTAACTCCCGGCTTCTTCTTCCAGTCTGACCTCCCGGGATGACAATTCAGTCCAAGTGACAGCTCCAGCCAATCACAAGCCAAGCACAGGCAGCAGCGGTCACATGGACTGCCGCGTCATCCAGGGAGGTGGGGCCCGATGTCAAGAGAGGCGCGTCACCAAGGACGCGTCACCAAGGCAACGGCCGGGAAGTTCTCGGTAAGTACGAACTTTTTCTTTTTTTTCAACAGGTTTTTCGATATTGTGTTTGGCATTCACTGTCGAGGGTGCTGAAAGAGTTAGCTATTTCAGCACCTTGGACAGTGACGGGCGTCGACTAGCCTCATCTCTATGATGGCGGCTGCGCGAAAATCACGCAGCCGCGCATCATACACGGATGACACACGCAGCTGTCAAATAGTTTTTGCGCGCAAAAACGCAACGTCCGTCTGTATCTGCCCTTATGCAGGCACCAAGTTGATTTGGAGCATGTAACTGGTCTGGAGGAGGCTGAACTCAATGGTTGGTAGGGGATCAAATACTTATTTCTCTGTGCACAATGCAAATAAATATATATAATTTTGACTATGTGATTTTTTTTTTTTTTTTTAATATAATCTATCTCTCACTGGTAAAATTAACCTAGCCTAAAAATTCTAGACTGTTCATGTCTTTGACGGTGGGCAAACTTACAAAATCAGAAAGGGATCAAATACTTATTTCCTTCACTGTATGTAAATGTATAAAATTCTTATTTAAACGTTATTTTAGTCTGATCGCAACTTGAGATCAGGAGGAAAGATTCTCCTTTTTAGGTCCTATTCAGATGACAGGGATAATCGGACGTGTGACGACCATTTTTTTTTTTAATGACCGTCACACGGCTGCATTAAAATAAATGCATGTTTATGGGGCTATTCACACTAACATTTTTTTTTTACTTTCTTTTTTCTTACCTTCCTCAGGATCATTAGGGGTAAAACAAAGTTCCAGAGGTGGGACCCGCATCTATCTGACATTTATGACATATCCTGTGAATATGTTAAATTTCTTTGATGGGAAAACCCCTTTAAGCATTAAGGGTATGTTCACACCCTTAATAAAAAAACGTCTGAAAATACGGAGCTGTTTTCAAGGGAAAACAGCTCCTTATTTTCAGCCGTTTTTTTAGCAACTCGCATTCTTTCAAAACGGCCGTGTAAAAAAACGGCCCGTTGGAACCGAAAGCCACATTTCCCATTGAAATCAATGGGCAAATGTTTGGAGGCATTCTGCTTCCGATTTTTTGGCCGTTTACGGCCCAAAAAACGGCCGAAAATAAGCAGTGTGAACATACCCTTAGATAATTCAAACTTCTAGGTCCTTTACCAGGTATGGATAATTGACATAGTAAAGTATTTATGCAATTACAATAGCCCACGTCACAAGCACCTCAAACAACGGGAGGTGTTTTGGATAGATTATTTAAACATTAGGTGGCCTTCTTATCGCGACTTTGATATACATTTGTTTTTATAATGATTTATGTACTATTCCTTTTTTAGGGGGATAGTATACATTACTCTGTATAGGAATCTGGTCTTGTATGGTGACGATGACTAGGATTAACAAAAATGCATTTTTTTGCATATTTCATGAAGCCCCTTTATTTAGTTATCACTGGTGTGAGGCTATATCATTAAAGACACGTGAACGCTGAAATATTCCTTTGCTTTCCGTATTGCAACTATAAGGCCTCATTCACACGGCAGGGTTTCCCGGCCGGGTGCCGGCCGTTCATAAATCGTCCGGCACCCGGCTGCATTAGGAATAATAGACCCCTAATGGGGCTATTCACACGACCGATTTTTTGACGGCCGGGAAAACCGCCCGTCAAAAAAATAGGACATGCTCTATTTTCGCCCGGGTACCCGGCCGCCCGGCTCCCATAGAAGTCTATGGGGCCGGGTAATACCCGGCCATCACCGGGATGTGTCCCGAGTGACGGCCGGGTTTTCCGGCTCTTGCGCTCTATCTCCTCCTCCTCACAGCGCAGAGTGCATGTGAGGAGGAGGAGTTGATGCCATTCTGACGAATGGCATCGCTGTACACGGTGTGGCAGGGCCGGGGTGTACAGCAGGTGGAAGGGAGCGCTGCGCTGGCTCCCTTCTCCTGCTTGTTTTAAAAGCGCCCTGGCCCGGCGACACCTTTGATGGCGCCGCTAGCAGCTGCAGCAGCTGCTGCTGCTACTACTGTAGCGACGCCACTATAGCAGAGCGGGGAGGTATCTCCCCGCTCTGCTATGTGCTAGCCGCACTTTAGCTCCTTGAAGGAGCGGAATCCCCGTGTGTTCGGGGATTCCGCTCCTGGACAGAGCGCTTGATGTCTCTGGGCAGTGACATCAGGGGAAACTCCTGAAGCGGAATCCCCGAACACATGGGGATTCCCCTTCAGGAGTTGCCGCTGATGTCACTGTCCGGATCTGCCCGGCGCGGCACGGATGCAGAACTTTATGCAAACCGGCCGGGCAGAATGGCCGATTTTATCGGCCGGCACTCGGGCTCGGACGCGAACCGGTCGTGTGAATCCCGCCTTAGGCCATGTTCACACGCATACTCAAAAACGTCTGAAAATACAGAGCTTTTTTCAAGGGAAAACAGCTTCTGATTTTCAAACGTTTTATTAAACCACTCGCGTTTTTCGCTGCGTTATTTACGGCCGTTTTTGGAGCTGTTTTCAATAGAGTCTATGAAAAACGGCTCCAAAAACGTCTCAATAAGTGACCTGCACTTCTTTTTGTTAGCCGTTTTTTAACACGGCCGTTTTTCAAAACGGCCGCTTAAAAAAAAGGGTCTGTCGGAAGAGAACGCCGTTTTTCCCATTGAAATCAATGGGCAGATGTTTGGAGGCGTTCTGCTTCCGAATTTTCGGCCGTTTTTCGCGCGTTTATGCCCCGAAAAATTGCCGAAAATAGGCTGTGTGAACATACCCTAAGGGTGTATTAGCGCGGTGCACGTTTGTACCGTGATTTGCCATGGTTTTGCAGCTAGCATGGAAACCGATGCAAATCACGCAGTTTTTCAGTTCAGTTTTTGGCCGTGCAGCAGAAAGAACGAAAAGTGTGAATACACCGTAAACATCATGTGTTGATTGTATCACATGGATTATATTTGCAAATTTGTACTTTGACCCTGTGTGATGTGGGAAAACCCACAACAAAAAAGTAGCCATTACGCAAATATAATTGACATGCTGTGGATTAACCATCAGTTCACACAGTTTTTTTACATGTTTTTTGACGCGGGAAAACACGCCAAAAAACGTCCGAAAATGCCTCTTATTGATTTCAATGGGAGGCGGAGGCATTTTTTCCCACGAGCGGAAAACACGGTTCATGGGAAAAAGAAGGGACATGTCCTATCTTTGGGCGTTTACGTCTCTGACCTCCCATTGACATCAATGGGAATCAGAGAAAGCGTATTTCGCAGCGTTTTTTGCACCCGGTGCTCAATGGCCGCGGGAGAAAAATGCCATGAAAAGCGGTGCAAAAATCGCCGTGCAGGCAGAACAAAATCTTGCCAATCTATTCAATGGGGTGCTTAAACCCGCAACAAAGTGGTATGTGTTGCGACATTTGTGGCAGAATCACAGCGATTCCGCCGCAAAAATCGCAAGTAAGAAAAAATAAAATAAAGTTATACTTACCCACAATTCCCTGTTAATTTTCTAGTCCGGTCTCCTGGGATCACGTTTCATCCCATGTGACCGCTGCAGCTAATCACAGGCTGCAGTGGTCACATGGCCTGCAACGTCATCCCAGGAGGCCGGACTACGAGCAGGGAGGAGGAAGGGGGTAAGTATGATCAGTTTTTTTTATTTTTCCGGTGCTGCTTTACGCAGAGGAAATTCCACTGGAAAAACGCACCACAATGGGGTGCAACTTTTCTAATGCCATTCCCTGCGGTGTTCAGGGCGTATACGCTGCGCAGGGTTTATCCGCCCTGAATATGCTGTGTGTGTTCCTACCCTTATTCTGACAGTCATCAGATATCTACATGGAACAGAGAACTGCCAGAAAGAGAACACTGATTAGTGAATGCCTCCTACCACAGACTGCATGCCCTTTGTACTCACCCAGTCCACAGTATGAAGTCCGGATCGGGCAAGATAGTTTTCATTGCATATATGGATGAGTTAACAAGAGAACCTGGAGAGTCGCACAGATAATTCCCCCATTTCCCTGCATCTGTAACTGGCTGGTCACCTGCAGATGGACATACTTTCCCAGGGTCAGCAGTCACTGTGTAGTTAGGGTCTAGATGCAGGTCTGTCAAGTGCCAGAAGTAACCTAAGAAAAAGACAAATCAAATAATTTCTGCCTTAAAAGATCAGTATGAAATCCACCCACTTTATTCCTTGCAGCCATGAGTTTTCCTCACGCCTGTCACCTTCTTACCTCTTTCTGATGACGTGAAAACAGTGTAGACAGCAAGAAGCTGAATGATGAC
Source organism: Rhinoderma darwinii (assembly GCF_050947455.1). Classification (NCBI taxonomy): domain Eukaryota; kingdom Metazoa; phylum Chordata; class Amphibia; order Anura; family Rhinodermatidae; genus Rhinoderma; species Rhinoderma darwinii. The sequence goes on from NC_134688.1 coordinate 278,618,438, forward strand.
AGATCTCATGGTAGAAGATTGTGTAGCTGTAGCCTGTGTAGACTTTAATCTGAACCTCCTCTTCCTACTGTTCACTCTGACCTCACTGTGTTCTCAGGAAGTATGAATATATAACAAGCAATTCCATACAATGTAAAGATTTGTTCTACAGGATGATCTGCAGGTCAAGCTGTGTTCTACAGTGCTATGAAGCAGAAACATGATAGCAGCCGGAGTGTGGATCCACATCCAGGGGTAAAATGAACATACAGCATCACACTAATCACAGAGGTGTAGCTAGGTTTTCCTTCACCCATGGCCCCCACCCAATAAAAAAAATAAAGAAACTGTGTTTGACTCCCCCTGAATAAATGTAAAATAACTTTTATGTTTTATTTAATGGGATTATCTGCTTTTTATAAATCTTTTTGTTAGAAGTGTCCTCAAAAGTAAGCACTTTGTAGCCACTGCTCCGACTTGATGTTCTGAACGAAGAACCCATTGTATTAACTCAGGATGTCGATACCCTAAGGATATAGGGTCTGAAAACTGAATTGAAAAAGCGCATGCGTTTTTTTACCGTGATTTGCTGCGGTTTGCGTGTTAAGACTGCAAAACCACAGCAAATCGCATGCGTTATTACAGTGTGGGTTTCAGCAGCACGGCAAAAAAAAAACACCATGTGAATACACCCTGAGGCCGGGTTCCCACGTAACGTAAACGCTGCAGAATTTCCAGAACGTAATTGTATGCGCAAATTCCGCAGCATTTACAGTAGCAGCAAAGTGGATGAGATTTAGTAAATGTCATGCCCACGCTGCGGGGAAAAAGTGGAGCGTAAATGTTAATAAATTGACCGGCGGTGCGGAATTTAAATCGACAGCATGTCAATTTATACTGCGTTTGTGTTCATTTTCTGTTGCGGGTTTTCCCTATTGAACTCAATGGGGATGCAAAACCCGCAGCAGAAAGCCAAGTGTTACGACTTCTGCAGCATATTCGCAGCAATTACGCCACAAAAAATGAAACTCAAAAAACATACTTACCCAGAACGCCCTCCTTCTTCCCGCAGTCCGGCCTCCTGGGCTGATGTTTTATCCCATGTGACCGCTGTAGCGTCACATAGCCTGCAAAGTCATCATAGAAGGCCAGAGCGGACTCCAAAGGGGATAAGTATGAGCGCTTTTTTATGCAGCGGAAATTTAGTCTGAAAAACCGCACCACAATTTGGTGCGATTTTTCGGATGGAAGGTGCTGCGGGTTCCAGGACGGATACGCTGCGTGATTTTTACGCAGAGTATCCGACCCACGGGAACCCGGCCAACAGGGTATTTCAAAAGACAACCCTTTTACCTTAAAGGTAACCTGTCATATTAAAAAAAAGCCATCATGTTATTGAGCAGGAGGAGCTGGGAAAAATATTCTGTATAACTTGTAGTTTAGTTTATTGATCTAAACCACTGCTTATTCTAAGTTTAGCAGTCCAGTGACCGTTCCTAATCAGTGATTGACAGACTTCCATGTAGCTGTCAATCATTGATAGGATCGCCCACTGGACTCCTAAGCATAGAATGAGCAGAGGTTTACATCAATAAATTACAAGTTCTACTGAATATTTTCCCACGAAACTAAATACTATATCAAGCTGCTGAGCTCCTTCTGCTTTGTAACGTGCTGACCACAGATCAGACTACATTTTCAACATGTTCCTTTTAAGTGCAACAATACAAAAAGCAATATACATTATGGGCCAAAATGCACACCATCATGTGCATAAGGTCTTATTCTGTTAAAGAGTACTTCCAATGTTTCTGGTCTTCTTGTCCCCTATTAAAAGTTTAGACCAGACAATTGGATATGCTGCTGGCAGTACTGTTCACAAGGCAACCACATGACGCCATAAGCCTTATCTACAATATCCCGGAGGGGTTTTGTTTATCATAGTGTTGCCTTGGCAACAATAACGCCAGATTGGCCTGAATTACATTTTTGTCAGGAGACAAGAATGCCATCAACATAGAAACATTGGAGGTACCAATAAATCTTTTTTTGAGCTATATTATATACATGCATACATTTAAAATATATACCAATGCACTAATAAGGCTACAGTCACACAGCCGTGTGATGGCCGTTTTTTTTGATGGCTCGTGAGTACTGGTCATCAAAAAATAGAATTAGTTCTATTTTTGGCCATTTTCATGGCCCGATGGCCCCCATAGAGGTCGATGGATAATTTTTAGCGGACGTTTTTCAAAAATCAATCCTTGTGACGGCTGCTGAAAACTGATGCTAGCCCTCACAAGGGGACTCCCCGGGCACAGCCCTACTTTAATCTCTGAGTCCATATATGGACAGTAATGTCAGGGCTTTTAACTATGGAGTCACCATCCAAAATATATATATGGACAATGAAGTCAGTGGCTCCTCCAGGAGCAGAATCTAGAGCCCAGAGGTGTAGCTAGGTTCTCCAGCACCCGGGGCAAAGACTCAGTTTGGCGTCCCCCCCTCCAAACCTCTTTCCCAACATCTCCTTCCCCATCGCCATGTTTGTTTTCTCTACCAATCAATGAGGTGTCATTTTTTTTCCACATTTTTTTTATGTAACTCGAGCATAAAGCCATTTGTACATTTTACAAGCAACATAGTTCTATATACAACACCAGAACCAAGCTCATTACATATATACAACACCAGAACAAAGCTCATTACATATGTACAGCACCAGAACAAAGCTCATTACATATATACTGCACTAGAACAAAGCTCAGTATATATATATACAGCACCAGAACCAAGCTCAGAACATATATGCAGCATCAGAACCAAGCTCAGAACATATATACAGCATCAGAACCAAGATCAATACATATATACAGCACCAGAACAAAGTTCTGTACATAAATACAGCACCAGAACAAATACAGCTCAATTTAGTGCAACCCCTGCCATATAGGTTTATACTGCGTAAAACTACAGCTCCCAGCATGGCCCAAACAATGGTAAGGATATGCTGGGAGATGCTGTTTCATAAAAAAAAAAAATCATATCATAATCATGTCGCTGTAGATGATACAGTGACTACAGTGCTAATTAGAGGCAGAATAAACATTTACATTAAGTGACTCACAGGTGACGATCTCAGATTCTAGTTGTTCTTTTCTCTTTTCTTCTCCATCCGGTCCTGACCTCTGTGACGACTTCTCCCAGCCGCAGCACATTTCTGCAGTTTGCAACTCAGATGTCTTCATCTCACTTTTAAAATATTTCTGCACCTATAAACAAAGATAAAGTTCTCATGGTGCCAGACACTATGCCCCTAAATATAATAGCACCATACACTGCACCTCTAATTATAATTGCACCATACACTGTCCCTGATTATAGTAGCACCATACACTGTGTCCCTGATTATAATAGTGGCATACACTTCACCTAAAATTATAACAGCACTATACACTGTGTCCCACACACACCGTGCCCCCTGTAGATTGTGACCCCCATAGAGCCCCTGTAAACAGTGCCCATCATACAGCCCCCTGTAGATAGTGTCCCAAATATAGCCACTCCTGTTGATAGTGCCCACATATAGCCACCCCTGTAGATAGTGCCCTACATATAGCCCCCTGTAAATAGTGCCCCACATATAGACCCCTCGGAAAATACTGCCCCACATGTAGCCCCACCTGTAGATAGTGCCCCACATATAGCCCCCCTGTAGATAGTGCTCCACATATAGCCCACCCCTGTATATAATGCCTCATATAGCTCCCCCTATAGTGCTCCATATATAGCCCACCCCTGTATATAGCCCACCCCTGTATATAGTGTCCAACATATAGCCCACCCATGTAGATAGTGCTCTGCGTATATCTCCCGCTATAAATAGTGCTCCACATATAGCCCACCCTTGTATATAGTGCCTCACATATAGCTCCCGCTATAGTGTTCCACATACAGCCCACCCCTGTATATAGCCCACCACTGTATATAGTGGCTCACATATAACTCCCCTATAGTGCTCCACATATAGCCCATCCCTGAATATAGGGCCTCACATATAGCTCCCCCTATAGTGCTCCACATATAGCCCACTCCTGTATATAGTGCCTCACATATAGCTCCCCCTATAGTGCTCCATATATAGCCCACGCTTGTATATAGCCCCCCCCCCCATGTAGATAGAGCCGACTCCTGTAGATAGAGCCCTCCCTGTAGATAATGTCACTCACATTTTTATTAGGATAAACAAACAAAAACTTTACATACTAACCTTAATCCCGTTCCCGCGCTGTCCTGCGGCAATGCAGACCTGCTGTCTTCTGAGCAGGTCTGCTGGGGTTAAACTACGCAATCGGCGCGATGACATCATTGCACCGCTTGTGTTGTTGAAAGGAAGGCACTGATTGACAGGGCAAGTCATTCTGCCCTGCCAATCAGTGACTTTCATAGACGCAAGCGGCGCGATTATGTCATCGGGCCGCTTACGTCTATAAAAGGTGCTGATTGGCAGGGAACTATGGCTTGCCATGTAAATCAGCGCCTTTCAATGACGCAAGCGGCATAAGGAAGTAATCGCGCTGCTTGAGTCGTTGGAAGGCGCTGAATGGTCAGGCACAGAACATTTCCGGCCATTGATCGTCTATAGTGCAGGATGGGGCGGCAGTAGCTGGTTTTAGTGGTGCCACCGCCCCCTCAGAGAGGCAGCAGGCCGCCGTCATGAACGGTGTGGGCCTGGTGCCCCCCGCCACCTTCCCTTAGTTGAACATGCCCCTGCCCAGCTGGACCGTTGCCGATGCTCTTGCCGGTGACTATGGCCTATCAAATCCCCTAACATCACTGTCCATATATGAACAGTGATGTCAGTAGCTCTTCCTGGAATAGAATCCCCAGCCCAAGCGTTGCTGACACTCTGGCCGGGGATTCTGCTCTTATAGGGAGCCCCTATCCAGGAGCGGAATCCCCGGGCAGAGTCGCTCTTGTCGGGGATTCCTCTCCTGGGAGGAGCCCTCGACATCCCTGTCCATATATAAACAGTGACATCAGGGGCTTCTCCAGGAGCGGAATCCCCGGCCAGAGTGTTGCCGACGCTCTGGCCGGGGATTCCGCTCCTAGAGGGAACCTCTGACATCAATATCCATACATATGGACAGTGACGTCAGGGGCTCCATCAAAATGTTTAAGTACGTGTAAGTAGATTTAGCAGTAATACATATTTATTTATATTTAGCGGTTTAGGCAACATTGGTGTTCACAGTGTGCTGTCGCCGTTTTTTTTGTGTGCTGTATAAATTTGCTCCTACATACACGTTTTGTTTCATTTTGTTGGAAAGTGCTATTCAAACTTTTGTGTTGTTTATGTGATCCATATATGTGGGGTTAGTGACTGCCTCCATTTTTTGATCTTGCACTCCTCCCATTCTGCCCTGGGTAATTTTAATTAGTTTAAAGCTGGTTCCTACCATCCCCAGATATATGTAGGCTTAGTCCCAGTTCTGTAGGTCCCCACCTATGGATCAAAATGTGCGCTAGGAACCTCCCTATTGTAAGTAGATTTAGCAGTAATTAATATTTATTTATATTTAGTGGTTTAGGTTACATTGGTGTTCGCAGTGTGCTTTCATATTTTTTTTGGTGTGCTGTCCATATATGTAGCTCATTCTGGAGCGGAATCCCCGGTCAAAGCGTTGCCGACGCTCTGGACGGGGATTCTGCTCCTATAGGAAGCCCCTATCCAGGAGCGGAATCCCCGGTCAGAGCTTTTCGAATGCTCTGGCCGGGGATCCCTCACCTAGGAGGAGCTCCTGACATCCCTGTCCATATATGGACAGGGATGTCAGGGGCTCCTCCAGAAGCGGAATCCCCAGCTCAAACATTTCCGACGCTTTGATCGGGAATTCCGCTCCTAGAGGGTGCCCCAATAGTGCTACCTACAGGGGGGGTGTGCTACTATCTACAGGGTAGGGTGTGTGTGGCGCTATCTATAGGGGTGCAGTGCTATCTACAGGGGGTGTGGTGCTCTCTACAGGGGGTCTGGCACTATCTACATGGACACTATGGCACTATATGGCCATTATCTACAGGGGACACTGTGGCGCTATCCACATGGGCACTGTGTGTGGCACTATCTACATGGGCACTGTGGCACTTTAAAAGGCACTTTATATGTGGGCTCTGTGGGGGCACTGGCACTGTCTATGTCGGCTCTATCTACATGGGCATTGCGGCACTATCTACATGGACACTGTTGTGTTTCCACTGTTGTGTTTGGGACAAAAAAAAACTGACAAATTAAATTCATCTGTTTCTGTTTTTTTTAAAGGCTATGCAGGTAGACGGATGGCAAACAAATAACAAACGGCCATTAAAAATGGTCAGGCAGAATTGAAATGGATGAAAATTTGGAGACACACTGATGCAAAACAGCTATGAAAAACAGAGTTCATCAGTATTTAATGGTTGGAGGTGAATAACAACTAGGGGGTTGCCTGTGAAGAGTGTGTGCCATGTGGGGCATCATGGGAGGTAGCTTGTTTGGGGAAGATAGATCTATTGCAGCTGCTGGGACCACCCAGAGGGAGTCTGGTGTTCAGCACAGCTAGAGCCTGACACAGTCCCCACACAGCAGCCATCTTCAATCCTGGGAACTGTCTTCTGATCAGTCAGACTCAGGGTGAGTAGCTAATATCCTGGTCTTCCTAGGACGCTTAGTATTCCTAGTTCCGGTTATAATGCGATTCACCTGCTATGCAGGATGTGCTCATACTTGCTAATACTCCCAGAATGTCCGGGAGACTTCTAAAAAAAAAGGGGAGATCTACCGGATTCCCGAAAGAGCTGGCAAATCTCTCGAACGCCCCACATACTCACCTATACTCGTTCCTGTGGTTCCCTACATTCCCAGGTGCCACTGCAGACAAGTCCTGAAGAGGAGCAGTGTCAAAACGCTGTATAAATAGCTGAAGGTACGCGCACCGCTTTTGTTATTCCCCTCTTTCGAATGTCCCTGATGTCCTTTCTCAAAAGTTGGCAGGTATGATATACATACACTAACCTTTAATGTTGGATCTGACATGCAGGCAGTCTACTCAGTAAGCCTCCTCAGTTTTTGTGCTCTATAGTCTCCCCGGCGTGCATACAACACTGGTGTATTGGCCCGCCGACCAGTGTCTTACCAGCATAATAGTGTTTAAATATATGTGTGACCCCTGAGGACGCACTCCGTTGTACATGAAGTGTAGAAACGCGTAGGGACACCAACATTCTGGCAGCTGATCAGGAGAATATATTATAATTTTTGATAGACCAGATGTCAATGAATGCTTATTAGGGTATATATATATATATATATCATTTGATACCCTAACACCTAAAGTCTATCATCTGGTGTACCTGCTTGAGTTTGTTTCATTTGGCTACTGGGCCAATATTTAAGAATGAATTGAATAATAAAAAGTATTATATTCGTTTATTCAGGCAGTGAAATATAATACATCTGAATGTATATGTACTTGACATTGATTTTATCCCAAGGATAGGCCATCAATTTGAAAACCTGGATAACCCCTTTAAGTCATGACGCACATCTGTTTCAGGATGGTCAGGAAGAAGATGATGTGCTGCATGTAGCGTCCATGGCCGAGGGCCGTCGATTTTACTCACCTCCCGACGCCCGCAGCTATGGATCCGTGAGCGCTGGTCCCCATCTCCTTCCTAAGAGACGCCAGCGCTCACTTCCGCTCTGGTCTGCTGTGTCCCTTTAAGGCCGGGCACGAGCGTGCACGCGCACAAAGGAAATCGTCATCATCATAAACTGCCACGATTTCCTGGTCTATAAGAAGGCCCCAGGCCTTCTGATCCTTGCCTGAGCGTTGTTAATTTTCCCAGTCTTTCTTGCAAATGGTCCCTTAGTGTTTCCCGTTCCAGTTGTTACCCGTGCCTTGTTCCCTGTTCCTGTTTCCCGTGCTGTGCCTTTATTATCGAGTTATTGCCGCGTCCTGAGGAATCCGCCACGTCCTGAGGAATCCGCAACGTCCTGTGTCATCTGCCACATCCAGAGGAATCCGCCACGTCCTGTGTCATCTGCCACGTCCGGAGGAATCCGCAACGTCTGGCGCAACCTGCGGCAACTGTGTCATCCGCCACGTTTGGCATTATCTGCTGCAACCATCTCCATCAGTGCCAGAGCTGCGGCCACCGTCTGGACTTTCCAGGTACCCTTGTGCGGGATATTGTATTGCTGGGGTTTCCTGTTTGGCCAGCTGCCTCCCCGCTATGGCGGTACGGCCTAGTGGGTCCACTAACCCGCTATGTGACAGTACGCTCAGGCCATGGACCCCATTTGTCAACCTGAGACTTTGACGACACAAGCCATGCTGGCCGAGATGGAGGATCTCCAGTGACGACAAGACCAACTCCTCCTGTCGGTGAACGCCATAGCCCATCAGCTGCTTGCTACAACCATAGTCGTCACCGCATCCATTCCTGCTGTTCCTACTGCTACACTAACTGTCTGTACCGGTACCCATCCCCATGTTTCTTGACGCTATCTCCACGCTATGACGGAGATCCGAGGTCCTGCAGGGGATTTTTGAATCAGTGCCTGATCCACTTCAGACTACTTGCCAGATCCTTCTCTTCGGATGACGTCAGGATCGCCTTCATCATCTCTCTCCTTACTGGGAGAGCCCTGGCATGGGCTAATCCTCTGTGGGAACATCAGGGACCAGAGACCCATGACTTGCAGTGCTTCTTATAGACCTTCCGCTCAATCTTTGAGGAACCTGGGAGAGTTTCTTCAGCTGCTGCATCCTTGCTGACCCTACATCAGGGAGACCTCTCCGTGGGCGAGTATGCCACTCAGTTCCATATCCTGGCTGCTGAATTGACCTGGAACACCGAGGCTCTGGTGGCCACATTCTGGCAAGGACTGTCTTCAGTGATCAAGGACGAGCTGGCTGCTCGCGATCTGCCATCTACCCTAGACGATCTTATCCTACTCGCCTCCCGGGTTGACATGAGAATCCGGGAGCATTCCCAAGAGGTTCTCCGGGAGAGAGAACTTCCTAGGCTGGATTCTACTTTTCAGCAATCCTCCTCAGTCGTCCCACCAGAGGATCCGATGCAGAGTAACTATGTCAAATTGTCTACCCAGGAGAAACAACGCAGACACACTTCTGGACTTTGTCTGTATTGCGGCCTCGGAGGCCATATTGTGCGCCTGTGTCCCCAAAGGCCAGAGAGACCCCATTGCCTAGGACTGATTGGAGAGACTACCCTAGATGGAACGGTACCTAATAAAGCCTTCTGTTCCAAGTTGACTATTCCTGTGACCCTAGTATCCGGCGAGAGGACGCATCAAGTTTCTGCCTATCTTGACTCTGGTTCTGCTGCAAACTTCATCCAGAAAGAGCTTGTGGATCATCTCCAGTTGCCCATAATCCCCCTAGAGACGTCTTTGGCTGTTGCCTCAGTTAATGACTGCCTCTGCCTGATCCCATCGTTTCTAAAACCAAGCCGTTGAAGCTCCAGGTTGGAGTCCTTCATTTTGAACTAATTTCTTTCCTTGTTTTGCCCAAGGCCATCAATCCTTTTCTACTGGGCCTGCCTTGGCTTCATCTACATGCCCCAGTCCTGGACTGGAATTCTGGAGAGGTTCTCCAATGGCGCTCCAAGTACCATGGTCTGTTGCAGATCCATCCTGTCAAGCCTCCTCTGCCTCAGTCATTAGCGGGACTGCCTCCCCAGTTTGCTCAGTATGCTGAGGTTTTCAGCAAAAGGGAGGCTGAGACGCTGCCTCCACATCGGACTTATGACTGCCCCATTGAACTGGTTCCTAATGCCTCTCTCCCCCGTGGCCGATTATATCCTCTCTCCTTGCCTGAGTCTCTATCCATGTTGGCCTATATCAAAGAGAATCTGGAGAGGGGTTTCATACGAAAGGGGTTTCATACGAAAGGGGCTTCCTCCTCGGCCGGGGCTGGATTCTTCTTCGTTAAAAAGAAGGACGGATCCCTTCGACCCTGCATTGACTACCGTGGTCTAAACCAAATCACGTTCAAGAACAAATACCCGTTGCCACTTATATCTGAGCTGTTTGATCGCATACAAGGAGCCAAACATATTTCTAAGCTAGACCTGCGGGGGGCTTATAATTTAATCCGGATTCGCCTCTATGTCTGTGTTGTTGTTTATCTCGATGAAATTTTGATTTTCTCCCCAGATCCGACGACTCATCGGAGGCATGTCCGTCAGGTTCTACTACCATTAAGGGAGAATCATTTATACGTCAAGCTGGAGAAGTGCGTCTTTGAGAAGAGTTCTCTGCCCTTCCTGGGCTACATCATCTCAGATCAAGGCCTCAAGATGGATCCTGAGAAAGTGAAATCTGTCCTGGAGTGGAGACATCTTCTAAAGGGCGCTGCTCATCTCCATCAGTTCCAGAGCTGCGGCCACCGTCTGGACTATCCAGGTACCCTTGTGTGGGACATTGTATTGCTGGGGTTTCCTATTGTTTGGCCAGCTGCCTCCCCGCTACGGCGGTACGGCCTAGTGGGTCCACTAACCCACTTCGTGACACTGCATACAATATAATTAATGTTGCGCATCTTTCTTTTTTTTTTTTTAAAGTAAAAGTGGCTTACAGCACCCTCCCATCTACGCTCCTGCTAATGGTGCCAATACAAGGTATAACTATAAATTACTATAGTTTAATACTGGTCTCGGCCCCTTCATTGGGCTGATTAATGGAGGTCTTGTAGATTGGACATTGATCAAACACTGATATCCTATCCTATGTCCTGGAAAACCACTTTAAAGCCTGAAAATTCAGGTTTCACTGCAGTTAAAGGGAAAATGGCACCTACTTTCTCCCCTCAAATCGGGTATTTCGGCCAAGTAGCATAAGTTAAATAACGTACCTTAAGCCCTTCCCGCCGCAGCCACTTTTTGGATTTTAATTTTTTCCTCCCACCTTCCAAAAGCCATAACTTTTTTATTTTTCGCTGCAAAAGCCATGTAATATTTTTGGGGGGTGCGTTTTTACAGCGTTCAGTAAAAAACAACATGTTGACTTTACACTGGAGGTCAATACGATTACGTCGATACCAAATTTGTTTAGTTTTTTATGTTATACTACTTTTAAAAGAAAAAACGAATTGTAAAAATGTTGTGTCGCCATATTCTGAAAGTCACAGCTTTTTTTATTTGTCCATCGACGAGCAGGACGAGCTGTAGTTTTTACTTGAAACTTTTTGATCACTTTTTATTCCAGTTTATGTAGGATATGAGGTGAATAAAAACAGCGATTCTGACATTTTAATTTCTTATATATATATAATAATAATTTATTACAGACACCTGCCGTTTCATAATAGGAGCTTTCCTGTACCTGACCCCGGTTTGCAGCATAGAATCAAATGAGAAAGCTTTTCGTTGATGACTGATTCCACATTGGAATTGACAAATCGAGCGATCTGTGCAAATTTGAACGAGACATGGTCATCAGGAGTATTCTAGCCAGGGACAGTATTTTAAAAACTACCAGCTTTGTGGGGTATGCTCGTGCAACCGTGTGGAGAGTATACAGAGAATGAAGGGATTGAGGAAAACAATACAGTGAAAGAGGATCCCATGGGCATCAATCATCGACGAAAGGGGGTAGAGGGGAATGTCAAGAATCGTTCTGACATCAGGCGGTGCACAGTCAAAGAAATTTCAGCCAATTATGATGCTGGTGCTCCAACTTACGTGTCTGACTCACAGCTCTTTATTTATTAGCATAGATGGGCTATAACAGCAGGCAACCATTTCAAGTTCTGTTGTTGTCTAAGGGAAACAAAAAGGCAAGGCTCCAAAAACATTGAATCATTAAGCAATGGAAAAACATTGCCTGGTCAGATGAATCCAGATTTCTGTGGCAGATTGCTGTTAGTGGTGGTGGTGGGGGGGGGGGGGGGGTGGGGGTTGTAAAGGGAAGTGTTTTATATATTTATATCTATGTACATGTGAGTGTAGATATATATATATTTGTCCCTCCAGAAAGGTGTATATTCCTCCCCTCACCAGGTGATGAGACACCCTGGGAGATGGAAGCCATAAGCAGTGAACAAATCCAGCAAGCAGGGAGTTCCAACTGCCCTTCCATCCCCCTCACCAAGTAGTGAGATTCCATGAGGGAGCCATAAGCCCATGCCCTCCCCCCCCCCTTGCACGTGCCTGAGCATGTGATGTCACACAAATGTGCAGGCACAAGGTATAAGAGGGTCAACTGCCCCACATTCTCTCTCTTGTCCTGCTCCCCGGCTCCCAACGGAAGCCCCTTCCCTCCTAGTCTGCTCTTGCCTCATTGCCCTTCCTGAGAGACCACACCAACTTTGTACCACATGAACCGCAAAGTATCTTCTCCCCCTATAACCCTTAGTGTACAGGGACAGTTATATTAGGAGGGAGTGGGACAGGGATAGTGAGCGTGTGAGAATTACAAGTAACTTGTGTATTGTATTGTAACGTAACTGTATTCATATGTATGTTTAGATAAGTGGGTGGCGGTATAATTAGGATTGCGATACCGTGTTTCTACTGTACTACATATAGTATGAGTATACTCAGTATATATTAACGTGTTATATGTATTGGGGTATACTGATACTATACTGTGATCAGTTACTGTGTTCTGTGTTTGGTGTATTTTATATGTAAGTGTGATTATTGTTAGTAATAAATATGACCCTTTATTTACTACACAGTTGTATTTACTGAGTCATATACACTTACGTAGCAGCAAAGCAAGTAGATTAATGTTAGTATAAGGAAAAGGTAGGGGAACTAGGCATAACCCTAGTGACCTTGATTATAAAGGAGGTAGTAATAGTGGGTGACACTAACCAGTGAACCCCTCTATTACACTAGCCCCTTTTACAGGGGTCGTCAAAATTTGGGGCTAGCAGCATGAATTGATGAACCCTTCCTGTCAGGTGTCAACACCTCAGGCTAGCGGATGTGGAGTAATGGTGTGGAGAATGTTTCTTTGGCACACCCTGGGTCCTCTGATACCTGTGGATGGATGTTTGAATAATAGGTCTTACCTAATCATTGAAGCCAACCAAGTTCATCTCTTCATGGCAGCTGTTTACCCAATGGCAGAAGAACACTTAAGCAGCAACTATGAGGCGCTACTTTGTCGCTATTTAAGCAGGTCCAACACGCTACTAGAAGGGTGTGTAATAAAGTGGGCAATCTGCGTATATATAACGATGGTCCAAACGTATATAGGTAAAAAAGTCGCATCACTCCAAAAATAGTTTCTTCACCCATGTCACAGTATTGTATCAGGGACTTGGATGAAGAAGAGGAAACTGCAGCACTCCAGTAGAAAAGTTTGTCTTTATTTCACCAACACATCCCCTGCCTTTATGTGGTCCGGATGGTTTGACTGCTGGCTGTGCTGCTGGTATTTATTTTCTCTGTATCAGAGACTTGGGTTACTAGCCCCAAACGCCTGTTCACGTTAGCGTTGCTTTCTGTTGAGTGGTTCCGTCTGAGCTTTTCGTGAGAGCAACCCCTCAACGGAAAGGCAAACAGAAACCTTAGCTTCCGTTTGCATCACCATTGATCTTAATGGTGACAGAAACTTTGCTAATGGTTTCCATTTGTCACCGTTGTGAAAGGGTTCCATTGTTTTGATGGAATCAATAGCGCAGTCGACTACCCAGAACGCATAATAATGCATTTTTTAATATAAATGTGGCTATGCGTTCGGGCTATATATGTAAGGTAGTGCATGTTATTATTAATATTAATTTCATGTTTTCTTTAGGCATCTTAAAAAAAAACAGCATATAGAACATTCACAGCTTGGGTGTATGGTTATCTAGGGTAGGAAACAGACGTCCAATTCCACCCTGTGTGGTGAGAAACGTCTGTCATGCATTTCCTGATGTTATTGGAGAATATATGGGATTTCTGCCAGAAAGTGTTTCTGCTGCAGAATTGATGGCCTATGAGTATAATTTATTCAAGATTGGATTACATATTTAAAAGGAACCGATCAACTACTTCATGCTCCCACCCGAGAGCAGCATGCAGTAGTGACAGGCAAGTTGATTTGAACATTGTCTCTATTTTAGAACTGTGTTGTGGTAAGCTCAGTCACATTTTGTAGCGTGTGGACAGTGGTGAAGCAAGACTCCAATGTATTCATGATATGACGCTTCCCACCTGCTGTTCATTTGACAACTGTTTTCTAATTTACGTGCATAAGGAGAAATAGGTGAATCACAAGCTAGTGGGCGAGGGGAGAATGCATATCAGGAATATATTAGGCCTCTCGTCACACCGCTTCCCACATGCTGCAAGGAATAAAATGTCATTTTGACCTAACTACACTATAATCATAAATAACATACCCAATTGTATAAATAGGGTGTCTGTCACTACTGCATTGTGTTATCAGAGAAGGGAGCACAAAGTACCTTTCCGAGTTCAATGAAGGTGTATTTTTTTTTCTTTTTTAGCAACGCTGACAGTTAATAGCATAAATCCAAATATTTTTTTCTCATCACCTTAAAATAGAAATATCTATAAAATATTTCATGATTTTTGTCAGGTATAATATCTTTCAGTCAGTAACAAAGAAAACTTTTAAGTGTCAAATGCCACACTACGATATGCAAGTTAAATCTATTTTGATATCATTGTTTTTAGAATTTTACATAGTTAGGCTTCGTTCACATTTGCGTTGTGGCATCCATTTTAGCAGATCCGCTGAAGTAAAAAAAAAAAACGGACAGACTGACTGATGCCAGACTGAATGCAACGGAAGGTAAAATATGTTAGTTTTTGTCGGATTAGTTTACCGGATCCGTCAAAAAACTGACTCTTTTCTTTCCGTTTGTGCCAGCTTGCCATCAGTTATAACAGATGCGTTTTTATCTTTGCATCTTTCTTGCTTTCATTTTAAGGCTTCGTTCGCATCTGCGTCAGTAGTCCGTTCATGGGTTCCCCATGAACGGAGTCCCAACGCAGATGTGAAGAAAGCCTTAGTCTGCGCATGTGCAGAAAAAAACGGATCCATTACACGTAATACATAACAGATACAAACGGATGGCATATCAGTTTGTATCAGTCATTCATTTACCTCAATGTTAAAAAAACAAAACCCGGAAAGCTCCTTTCCGTCAGGTTTACGCCATTTTTGACAGAAGGAATAGCACAGCAGACTACGGTATTTCTTCTGTCAAAAAAACTGAAACCTGACCGAGCGGAGCCTAACTGATGCAAAAATAAAACCCATCAATGGGTTCGCTTTCTGTTCCGGGGTTCCGTCGGAGGTTTCCGTCGGGTGAACCCCGCAACGGAAAGTGAAACCACAGCTTCCGTTTCAGTCACCATTGATATCAATGGTGACGGAAACATCGCTAATGGTTTCTGTTCGTCACCATTCCGGCAGGTTTCCGGTTTTCCAACGGAATGAATAGCAGAGTCGACTGCGCTATTGATTCCGTCGTAAAAACCGGAAACCTGCCGGAATGGTGACGAATGGAAACCATTAGCGATGTTTCCGTCACCATTGCCATCAATGGTAACTGAAATGGAAGCTGTGGTTTCACTTTCCGTTGCGGGGTTCACCCGACGGAAACCTCCGACGGAACGGAAAGCGAACGGTGATGTGAACAGGCCCTAAGCTGTTAAAGTAAAACTGTTAGCTAGTTTATGCTCCGTGGTAGGGCGGGTGAAGGCAGCATCTCATGACTACATTGGACTCCTGTCTCACATTGCTTGCCTTGTGCTACCACAAAATATTAACACATAAGGGCCTGTTCACAACAACGTTCGCTTTCAGTTGAGGGGTTCCGTCTGAGGTTTCCGTCGTGGAACCCCACAACGGAAAGTCAAACGGAAACCACAGCTTCCGTTTGCATCACCATAGATATCAATGGTGACGGAAACATTGCTAATGGTTTCCGTTTGTCACCTTTCCGGCAGGTTTCCGTTTTTTTGACGGAATCAATAGCGCAGTCGACTTTTTATATTTCTATCTGTTGCTCTCTGGGTCTCTCTCTGTCTAGCTTAATATATTTCTCTCTCTTGATCTCACTCGCTTTCTCTTTATTTATTTTTCTCTCTGTCTTCTATGACTGCAATCCATTCATAGCCTTGGTTACGCACTTTTGTCTATTCCGGTCCTGAATGGCCCCCTTACCCCACTGTCCAGATACGTATATCGACGTTAGTGGCTTCTATAGGAGGGTAATTCCCAACCAGAGCATCGACAAATTCACTGTCCCTGGATTACAGTCCTGGAGTAGCTCATCATATCAATGTATACATCATATCTCAATCTAACGATCAATATCTAGTGATATATTTATCTATCTATATCTATCTATCTATCCTCAACAATAAAATCTCACTAAGCAACATGTGGTAATAGAGCATTTTTGTTTTGGCCCTCCCTTTTTTTTGTTCACTATAAAAAAAAAAAAAAAAAAAAAAAAAGGGTACATGCATGATGCTAAATAGAAAAATAAGATGTGCCTTTTTTTTACTTAGTAAAATTAGTATAATTTCTAAAATAATTTATTTTTGTTCCTTTGATCTTCATTTTTAGGCCACGTTCAGACGTGGCAGAATTTTATCTGAAGCAAATGTTAGTGCAGATTCGGGGGAATTACTCAACGAATTTGTAGCAACATTTGCATATTTGACAGGTAATTCAGACGTTGCAGATATCACAGCGGACTTGCCACAGATTTCAGTTTTTGCATTGCAAAGGCTGAAATCAGCAGTGAAATTCCGCGGCTTCTCTGCAACATAATGAGCATGCTGCAGAGGGAAAATTCTGCACCGCAGCCTGATTTCCGCAGTTATTTTCCACAACGTCTGAACTAAGTTTCCTAAAAATGTATAGAAACAAATGTTTTTACATTTGTTGTTTCTATACATTTTTAGGAAACTTAGTTCAGACGTTGCGGAAAATAACTGCGGAAATCAGGCTGCGGTGCAGAATTTCACTGGGGACTGTCCGCAGCGGAATTCAACAGCAATTCCGCCACGTCTGATCGTGGCCTTAAAGGCTACTGGCAGAGACCACTATAATGAATATTTTGAGAATGATTTACAGGATTTGGACGAATCAATGTCCTCCTTACAGGTTTATGTTTTTTTATTATTTATTCAATATTTGTTGTGTAATGTTAGAAAAATTTTAAAAAATTATACTTTTTTAGTATAAAGATTTCTGGCATTGAGGAAACTCGAGAGGATGAAAGTTTATATATAGAACCATTGGAGCATGATGATGAGGTCTTTTTTTTACATATTACATATTTTGATATATTTTACTGCGTGAACTAATACAAAGGCTAAGGCCTCATGCACACGAACGTATTTTTGTCCTCCCGTAAATACTGGCATAAATACGGGTCCTTGGTCAAACGTATTCAACCCGTATTGCACCAGTATTTACGTGCCCGTAAATACGGGTCCGGTGTCACCCGTATTTACGGGCACGTTGTCGCTGCAAAATTACACTGCAGTAAATCGGCAGCCCTTCTCTCTATCAGTGCAGGATAAAGAGAAGGGACAGTCCTTTCCGCAGAAAAAGGAAAAGAAATTCATACTTACCCGGCCGTTGTCTTGGTGACACGTCCCTCTCTTGACATCCAGTCCGACCTCCCTGGATGACGCGGCAGTCCTTGTGACCACTGCAGCCTGTGATTGGCTGCAGCGGTCACATGGGCTGAAACGTCATGCCAGGAGGCCGTAATTACGGGTGTTTTTACGTTTGTGTGCATGGGGCCTAAGACAATGAGTTCAAGAAGCACATCCTTGTGAGGATTATTGTTTCCAGAATGATCCAACATGGGCACCAGGAGAACAAAGGTTAAATTCTGAAACAGATCCTGGAAGCAGGCTTACTTGTAGTAATTGCAGAACTATACTGGTCGTACATTGGATCACACTAACCCACGGTTTGTTTGTTTGTTTGGGTTTTTCTAAATAAAATAAAAAAAATGTGATATCGCAAAATTTAAACGTTCATTGTAATGAAATCTAATTTTTTTAATTATTTTTATAATATAGACTAAGGCCCCATGCACATGAACGTAAAAATGGCCGTAATAACGGGCCATAATTACGGCGCGTTTTTACGGGCCCATGGATTTCTATTGGCCACGGGTATCTCCCCGCATGCTTACGGGAAGGTGCCCGTGCTGTTGAAAAATATAGAACATGTCCTATTTAAGGCCGTAATTACGGCACAGGCAGGCCCATAGAAGTCTATGGGGCTCCCGTAATTACGGGTGACTACGTGTGTGTGCACCCGTAATTACGGGAGCGTTGCTAGGCGACGTCAGTAAATAGTCACTGTCCAGGGTGCTGAAAGAGTTAAACGATCGGCAGTAACTGTTTCAGCACCCTGGATAGTGACTTCCGATCACAATATAGAGCAACCTGTAAAAAAAAACAAAAAAAAACCATATTCATACTTACCCAGAACTCCCTGCTTCTTCCTCCAGTCCGGCCTCCTGGGATGACGTTTCAGCCCATGTGACCGCTGCAGCCAATCACAGGCTGCAGCGGTCACATGGACTGCCGCGTCATCCATGGAGGTCGGACTGGATGTCAAGAGAGGGATGCGTCACCAAGACAACGGCCGGGTAAGTATGAATTTCTTTTACTTCTTCTGCGGAAAGGGTTGTCCCTTCTCTCTATCCTGCACTGATAGAGAGAAGGGCTGCCGATTACTGCAGTGTAATTTTGCAGTGAAAACGCGCCCGTAAATACTAGTGCAATACGGGTCGAATACGTGTGACCAAGGACCCGTATTTACGCCAGTATTTACGGGAGGACAAAAATAATTTCGTGTGCATGAGGGCCAATGACAACATTTATATTTTTCAGCAGTATATGTGCACCCAGCCCTTACATTATCACTTTACTATTATTGCAAAATAATAAAAAAAATAAATCTATGTAGATGTCTAAGACTCGCAGCGTACCGTGCGTTTACTACATGTGTTTACGGTTTTCTTGGCAAACACAATAGAAAACCTATACCATCTTGTGGTGTTCTAAAAATCTGAGAAAAATTTCCAGATCCAAGTGGGAGATTTACTGGATACCAATGTTATCGGGATATCCCACTAACAAATTCTGACTTTGATTTGAATTTCTAGGTTATAAATATAAAATATTCTTCCAATTATTAAAAAATTTTTTTTTACATTTATTTGTTTAAAAAAACCACGTCACACGGAAGCACTTCCGTTCGAACAGCGTGATTCGCGCAACAGCTGACAAAAGGATGAATGAAAACAGAAAAGCACTACGGAGTGTCATTATGATGGCGGCTGCACGTAAAGCACGCAGCCGCCCGCGCATCATATGCTGCTGCCACACGGAGCTGTTAAGTGGCCTTTGCGCATGCAAAACGCAGCGTTTTTGCGTGCGCAAAAACACCACGCTCGTGTGAACCCAGCCTTAGTGTGTCATTAGACATTTGTTGAATTTCCAAAGATGTAAAGATTAGACTCTAAGGCCCCATGAACACGAACGTGCTTTTGGGGCCGCAATTCCCCCGAAAGTCTACAGGAGAATTGCGGCCCCATTCATTTCTATGGGGCCATGCACACGACCGTGGTTTTCACAGTCCGTGCATGGCCCGGGAGCCTGGACCGCAGCAAGAACGGGCAAGTCTTATTACGGCCGTGTTCTGCAGTCCAGGCTCATTGAAAATAATGGCCACGGCCATGTGCATGGCCCGCGATTTGCGGGCGGCTCGTGGCTGCGGCCGCGTGCATGAGGCCTTAGGCTATATTCACACGACAGTGAAAAAAAAATGTCCATTAAAAACGGATCAATTGTCAGTTTTTCATGGCCATTTTGCATCAGCGTGTCTCTAAAGTTTCACCCATTTCCAGTCCGTCTGTCCGTTTGACATCCATTTTGCATCAGTTTTTCATGGCAGTTAAAAAAAAACTGATGAATTTCATTGGTCAGGCTTTTTTTGTCCTAACCCCCTGAAAACACCCAAAGGAAGGTCACATGTTCACCTAGACACTATTTACAGCCTCCCTATATATGATGCCACACACCTCCTGTATATGGTGCCACACAGCCCCGTGTATATGGTGCCACACCCTCCCTGTATGCCACACACCTCCCTGTATATGATACACAGCCTCCCTCTATATGCCACACCTCCAGTATATGATGCCCCACACCTCCAGTATATGATGCCACACAGCCCCCTGTATGATGCCACGCACCCTCCCTGTATATACCACACATCCCTGTATATGCCACACAGCCCGAATGTATATGATGCCACACAGCCCCGATGTATATGATGTCACACAGCCCCGATGTATATGCCACACAGGCCAACATGAATGCCCTACATACTCACCGATGCTGCGCTGTCGTCTTCAGGTAAGGTCCCTTGTCTTCAAGGGATCTGCGGCGACGCTCACCGATGCAGTGCTATCTTCTTCTGGTGTGGTTGCTAGTCCCACGCAGGGGTGGAATCCGGCTGGTTCTCCCAAACCGGTTGTTAAAATGACAGCTGGTTCGCAGAACCGGTTGAAGCGGGAAGCCGGAACCGGTCCCCTGCACTCAATTGTATTCACGTCCTTAGGACGCGGATACAATTGAGTTGACTAGCACCGCCCTGGCGAGGTACATGATGCTTCGCCATTCGCCGCTAAAGTGATGATGCGGTTGGCGCGATGACGTCATCGCACCGCTGCATTGTTCCGATGGAGGAGGACGGACGTCGCTGGAGGATGGCGCAGCAACGGGACAGGTAAGAAAATGTGTTTTATTTTTTCTTCTACTTTGGGCACTATAGAAAAAAGTATGAACATTATTACTAATGGAAAGAAAATTAAAAAAAGGGCATAATGAATTTATGTTTGGTAGACCTGGCATTTCTTTGTGTTTATTTCCTCATTAACTACAAATTCCATATGAACAGACGCCTTTGGAAATTCCTGTGCTTGATAGATCTGGAATGAACAGGATCTATGTGTAGTTTATTAGGGAATAGAAACAGATGTGTAATTATTTTCCTGTGCTATGGAATGTGTTCATTCCACTATAAACTACACGTAGATCCTGTTCATTCCAGGTCTATTAAGCACAGGAACATAATTATGCATCCGTTTCTATGGAATATGTATATATTCTACTATAAACTGCACATAGATCCTGTTCATTCCAGATCTATCAAGCACAGGAAACATTTTTACACATCTGTTGCGATGGAATTTGTTTTTATTTTCTCATTAACTACAATGAAAATCTGTCCATTCCATGTTTTCGAAACATAAAAAAAACTCATCTTTTTCTATATTTTCGCCCATTACTCTATTGAACATTACCAAAAGAAAAAGGAAGTAGAGATCCAGCACCAACGATTGAATAAAATGGAACAGGTTTTTCCAAGTTTAATGTGCCAAGAGCATTTTGGCTAGTAAAAACAGGGGTAAAGAGCACAGCGTGCTATCCTGGTGGTGTAGGGAAAAATGGTTGATGATGGTAGGAAGCCTACGCGTTTCTGACGCTTCAAGCGTCCTTAATCATGGCTGAAGCTTGAACATTGTTCATTCTTTTTAGTATGTCCCTATAGGGAACTACATAGGGGACTATACAGGGAACGAGAACTACAGAAGACTATGTAGGGAACTAACTACAGGGGACTATATAGTGGCCCTTATCTACAGGGAATGCCACATAGGGCCCCATGTGGCGTTCCCTGCAGGTAGGGCCCCCTGTGGCGTTTCCTGTAGATAAGGCCCCTTGTGGCATTCCCTGTAGATAGAACCCCCTGTGGCGGTCCCTATAGATAGGGCTCCATCTACAGGGAATGCTACATGGGGCCCTATCTACAGGGAACACCACATGGGGCCCTATCTACAGGGACCACTAAAGGGGGCTCTATCTACAGGGAATACCACAGGGGGACCTATCTACAGGGTGCACTATACAGGGAACTCTACAGTGATTGCCACAGGGGGCCCTGTCTGCAGGAAACGCTGCAGGGGGCACTATCTACAGGGAACGCTACTAGCTACAGAGGGCTCTATGGGGAGAACTATCTATAGGAGGGCTCTATGGGGAGAACTATCTACAGAGGGCTCTACTGGGAGCAATATCTACAGAGGGCTCTATGAGCGGCACTATCTACAGGGGGCTCTGTGTGTGGTGCATTACTTTACAGTGTTTCACACAATTTTATTCAGGGGCACAGTGTATGTTACTATTATATTATGGGGCACAGTGTGTAGCACTATTATATTTGGGGACAGTGTATGACACTATTATATTTAGTGGCATAGAGTGTGGCACCATAAGAATTTGCTTTTCGTTTATAGGTGCAGAAATGTTGAAAAAGTGAGCTTCCAAAGACATCTGAGAAGCAAATTTACCCATTTCCGCAGAAATGGGTCATGGCCAGGAGGCATCAGAGTTCTGGACCAGATGGAAAAGTAAAGAGAACAACTGGAATCTGAGAAGTTGTCACTGGTGAGTCACTAAATGTAAATGTTTATTCTCCCTGACTGCTTAGTACTGTAGGTCACTGTATGATCTGCAGCGAGATGGTGTGTATCGTTCTTTTTTGTGAAACAGCAACTCCCAGCATATTCTTACCATCGTTCTGGCTATACTGGGAGCTGTAGTTTTATGCCGTACAAACTTATATGGCAGGGTTTAAACTAAATTTTCAAATTATCTCTGTACTGAGCTGTATTTGTACTGGTGCTGTATAAATGTACCGAGCTTTGGTCTGGTGCTGTGTGTATATATATATATATATATATATATATATATATATATATATATATATACACACATACACACTGAGCTTGGTTCTGGAGTTATATTCATCATAACAACCAAGCTCAATACATATATACAGCACCAAAGAGAAGCTCAGAACATATATACAGCACCAGAACAAAGCTCAGTACATATATATATATATATATATATACACACAGCATCAGAACCAAACTCATACACAAATACAACACCAGAACCTAACTTAGTACATATATATACACACACACACACACAACTCCAGAACCAAGCTCAGTACATAAATACAACACCAGAACAAATCTCAGTACTTAAGTACAGCATCAGAACCAAGCTCAGTATATACACACACACACACACACACACACACACAGCACCAGAACAAAGCTCAGTACAAATATACAGCACCAGAACCAAGCTCAGTACATAATTACAGCACGAGAACCAAGCTCAGTACATGAATACAACACCAGAACCAAGCTCAGTACATAAATACAGCACCAGAACCAAGCTCAGTACATATATATCAGAACTAAGCTCAAAACATATATAATTCAATTCAAAAAAAGTGTCCATCATATATTCTATAGATTCATTACACAGAGGGATCTATTTCCAGCATTTTTTTCTTTTAATGTTGATGACTATGGGAACAGTTAATAAAAACCCAGAAAATTGGAATATTATATAAGCCCAATTTAAAAAATATGATTTTTAATACCGAAATGTCGTCCTACTGAAAAGTATGTGCAGTATATGCCCTCAATACTTGGTCTGGGGTCCGACTCTGCATGAATTACTGCATCAATAGAGTGGCATGGAGGCGATCAGCCTTTGGCACTGCTTAGCTGTTATAGAAGCCCAGGTTGCTTCATCACTGACAGTGGAAACTTCACAAAGTAAATTTTGCATTTCATTTGGAAATCTCGGTCCCAGAGTCTGGAGAAAGAGTGGAGAGGCGTCAATCCAAGTGTCTTGCGGTCCAGTGTGACGTTTCCACAGTCAGTGATGGTTTGGGGGCCATGTCATCTGCTGGTGTTGGTCCACTGTGTTATATCAAGTCCAGAGTCAGTGCAGCGTCTATCAGGACATTTTCCAGCACTTTATGCTTCCCTCTGCTGACACGCTTTATGGAGATGATTTCATTTTCTAGCAGGACTTGGCACCTGCCCACACTGCCAAAAGTACCAATACCTGGTGTAATAACCACAGTATCACTGCGCTTGATTGGCCAGCAAACTCACCTGACCTAAACCCCAGAGAATCTATAGGGTATTGTCAAGATGAAGATGAAAGACACCAGACCCAACAATGCAGATGAGCTGAAGGACGCGATCATACAACCTGGGCTTCCATAACACCTCAGCAGTGCCACAGGCTGATCGCCACCATGCCACACCATTGATGCAGTAATTCATGCAAAAGGAGCACCAACCAAGTATTGAGGGCAGATACTGGAAATACTTTTTAGTAGGACAACATTTCGGTATTAAAATCATTTTGTGAAATTGGGCTTATATAATATTCATATTTTCTGAGTGACTTAAATTTTGGGTTTTCATTAACTGTTACCATAATCATCAACATTACAAGAAAAAAAATGCTGGAAATAGATCCCTCTGTGTGTAATGAATCTATATAATATATGAGAGACACTTTTTGAATTGAATTACTGAAATCAATTAAACGTTTAATGATATTCTAATTCATTGAGAAAGACTAGTATATATACTGAGCTTTTTTCTGGTGTTGTATATATGTACTGAGCTTAGCTCTGGTGCTGTATATATGTACGGAGCTTGGTTCTGGTGTTGTATTTATGTACTGAGCTTGGTTCTGGTGTTGTATATATGTACGGAGCTTGGTTCTGGTGTTGTATATATGTACGGAGCTTGGTTCTGGTGTTGTATATATGTACGGAGCTTGGTTCTGGTGTTGTATATATGTACGGAGCTTGGTTCTGGTGTTGTATATATGTACGGAGCTTGGTTCTGGTGTTGTATATATGTACGGAGCTTGGTTCTGGTGTTGTATATATGTACGGAGCTTGGTTCTGGTGTTGTATATATGTACGGAGCTTGGTTCTGGTGTTGTATATATGTACGGAGCTTGGTTCTGGTGTTGTATATATGTACGGAGCTTGGTTCTGGTGTTGTATATATGTACGGAGCTTGGTTCTGGTGTTGTATATATGTACGGAGCTTGGTTCTGGTGTTGTATATATGTACGGAGCTTGGTTCTGGTGTTGTATATATGTACGGAGCTTGGTTCTGGTGTTGTATATATGTACGGAGCTTGGTTCTGGTGTTGTATATATGTACGGAGCTTGGTTCTGGTGTTGTATTCATGTACGGAGCTTTGTTCTGGTGTTGTATTCATGTACGGAGCTTGGTTCTGGTGTTGTACTTATGTACTAAACTTGTTCTGGTGCTGTATATTTGTACTGAGCTTTGTTCTGGTGCTGTATATATATACTGAGCTTTGTTCTGGTGCCGTATATATGTACTGAGCTTTGTTCTGGTGCTGTATATATGTACTGAGCTTGCTCCTGGCACCGTATCTGTGCATTAGCCGGGAGAGTTGTCGCGGCTTACTGCGCACTGTCATCCATCTTTCTCATGTGCACAGCCTAACTAAATGGGCTGAGCACGCTTAGGATATTGAATGTGCCCATATAGGCCTATACGTAATGGGGGAGTTTAACATAATATGCGGGTAGGTCTTTACGTTTATGTAATTATATACACAGTGTGGCAATCCACACTAAAGCATTCTGGACTGGGAATTTCTTTATTCATAGTCCACTTTAATGCCGGGGGTATTTGGAATATCGTAAGTGTTTTATTTTTAATTATTAGATTCATTTTCAATGGCGCGATACACCGCAAAAGACCGTGACCCCCCCCCCCCCCCCGTATGTCTTTGTCCGAAAAACAGGGAACCCGTTGTTAAAAATTTGAATCCCACCCCTGGTCCCACGGGATCTGCGAAGGCGGCGGGATGACGTCGTTGCGCTGCCTTCGCAGAACCTGCGAAACTAGCGACCAGACCAGAAGAAGTCGGCGCGGCATCGGTGAGTGCGTGTCGTCGTGCTGCCGATAGCCAGCAAAGGAACTAGCAGTTCCCTTGCAAATCCCCATGTGACAGATCCGTTTTTAACGGTTGTTACATGTATTGACAGCCGTTAAAAACGGATCCATTGACTTCTATGGGGGCCGTCAGGCCATTAAAACGGCCAAAAATAGGACGTCCTATTTTTCGACAGACATTATTCATGAGCCATTAAAAAAATGGCCGTGTGAATACACCCATAGAACATCATTGTTCTGAAAACGGCCATGACGGCCGTTAAAAGAACGGCCATCACGCGGCCTTTTTTCACAGTCGTGTGAATAAGGCCTAAGTTAGCAGAAGAAATAACCGAGCCAACTTTATGAGTCTTTCTGTAAGGCTACATTCACACGACAGTGAAAAAAAAATGGCCATTAAAAACTGATCAACGGTCAGCTTTTCATGGCCATTTTGCATCAGTGTGTCCCTAAATTTTTATGCATTTCCAGTCCGTCTGTCATCCGTTTGCCATTTGTTTTTTATGGCCGTTAAAAAAAGGAGGAAATGGCTTCCTAGATCCGGGGGCGTAACTAGGAAAGACTGGGACCCATAGCAAACTTTTGACTGGGGCCCCCCCCTCCCCTGGGTGCCACATAACTCGCTCTTGTAGATAGTGCCTCCCTGTAGATTCCACCACACATCACCCCTCTGTAGATAGGGCCATACATGCCCCTCCCTTTTTTTTGGAGCCAAACCCCCCCCCCCCTGTATATAGCACCATACAGCCCCCTGTATATAGCACCATAAAGGCCCCCTGTATATAGCACCATACAGCCCCCACTGTAGATAACACCATACAACCCCCTCCTGTAGCGAAGGCTCTACAGCCCCAACCCCCCCCCCCCCCCCAAAAAAAAAATGGCCTGTAGCCTATGGTTTGTCCCACAAAAGACATCTATCCCCTATAAACGCAGCCATCTACCAGGAAATTTTAGAGAATACATCCTTCGGCTAATCAGCTTTATGGAGATGCCGATTTTATTTTCCAGCAGGACTTGGCACCTGCCCACACTGCCAAAAGTGCCAATACCTGGTTTAATAACCACAGTATAACTGTGCTTGACTAGCCAACAAACTCGCCGGACCTAAACCCCATAGAGAATCTATGGGGTATTGTCAAGAGGAAGATGAGGGACACCAGACCCAACAATGCAGACGAGCTGAATGCCGCTATCAAAGCAACCTGGGCTTCCAGAACACCTCAGCAGTGCCACAGGCTGATCGCCTCCATGCCACGCCGCATTGATTCATGCAAAAGGAGCCCCGGCCAATTATTGATTGCATATACTGTACATACTTTTCAGTATGCTAACATTTCGGTATTAAAAATCATTTTTGAAATTGGGCTTATATAAAATTATAACTTGAGACACTAAATTTGGGGTTTTCATTAACGGTTAGGCATAAACATCAACATTAAATGAAAAAATACTGGAAATAGATCACGGTCTTTAATGATTCTATATAATACGAGTTTCACTTGTTGAATTGAATTACTGAAATAAATTAAACTTTTTGATGATATTCTAATTCATTGAGCAGGACTAGTATATACGCACCAAAATGAAAGCTCCTTTTGGTGCAATTATTTGGTAGGATTTACCTGCGTGTTTTGGGTCGGATACTCTGCAGAATTTTACGCAGCGTATCCGACCCGTGTGAACATATCCTTACATCCTGCGGAAAATCCATGCCAAAATCTGCATATAACATTCAGATTGCGTCGCTGATTCGTTGCAGATTAGACGCATATTTGCAAACAAAATGAAAAAAAAAAACAACAGCGTTAATTGTCCACCACGTATGAATGTGACCAAATGCTGTAGAATAGATTTTTACCTGCATAGCCGATATGACAGCATGTCATTTTCTGATTGTATCCTACGGGACTGATAAAAGCAGTTGAGCTTACATTATCAAATATTTATAGAATATTCCGTGAGTTATTATACCATAAATGTTTAGATCTAGGTCTGCATTAACCTAGTCATTTCTATAAATTAACAAAAAAAATACTCAACCGTGAAGCAAGCAAAATTAGGGTATTATAAAAAACATTAACGTTGCTAATAGGGAAGAGGATGCCATCCCAAAGAGGTAGCATAAAGTGCTACATATTAAGCCTAGTTCACATCGCATTTTAGCCTTACATTTAGCACATACGTCTAGAAAGCTCCCAACATACACGCTAAATGTGTCGATAGGGCTTCATTAGCCCAATGGAAATTCAAAAGACTGTACTTTTGGCCTATGTGGATGGGCTGGTATACCTTTTTTTGGAGGATGGAATAACATAGTAGACTTTGCTATTCCATCCTGAGGAATCCTGCACAAAAAAAAACCAGTGTTATACGTTTTTGAACATGGGAGCCTATGTGTGACGGATGCCACTGTTTGGCATCCATCAGAGGCATGTGTATACCTCGGGGAGCTCCCCCAGCTTGCCGGAGTCCATGAGAAGGGCATCAGGCAGCGCTCGACCTGGGGATTCCGGCCCTAGCCCATGACGTCGCTGTCCATACATGGATAGTGACGTCAGGGGCTTAGCATCGATAGCGCTCTTACTGTGGACTGGAGGAGTCAGACGTCAACGTCCATATATGGACGGAGATATCAGGGCTTTCAATAAGAGTCCCAGAGCATTGTCACTGTCAATATATGGACATGGACGTCAGGGGCTCCTCAAGTCCCTGGCCAGAGCGTTTCCCATGCTATGGCTGGGGACTCCGGCATTGCAGCTCCTGACATTACTGTCCATATATGGACATCAGGAGCTTCCCCGAGCGCAGCACATCCAGTGGGATACGTTGCTACCTACGTATCAGAGGAATATGTTAAGAATCCTCCCCACTTATACCTCTGACGGAAGGAAAAAAACCACAATGTGAACCTGGCCTTGTGTGTGCTGATCAGCTATTTAAACTATGAACGTACTATGTAGCATAATGTATAGGGGCCTGGAACAATGTTTTGTCATGATTTATGCCATCTTTTTTTATAATATATACTGGATATACTTTAATGTGACTCATAATCTGTGCAATTCCATTGAAAAACAAAACTGAAATCTTTTAGGGTGGAAAAACAAAAATAATGTGGTTGCATAAATATGCACACCCTTAAACTAATACTTTGTTGAATTACCCTTTGACTTTATGACAGCATTCAGTCTTTTTGGGTAGAAGTCTAGCGAGGCACATCTTGACTTGGCAATTGTTGCCCACTCTTCCTTGCAAAAGCGCTCCAAATCTGTCAGATTGTGAGGGCATCTCCGGTGTACAGCCCTCTTCAGGTCACCCCACAGATTTTCAATGGGATTCAGGTCTGGGCCATTTCAATACTTTGATCTTCTTTTAGTGAAGCCATTCTTTTGTGGATTTGGAGGTATGCTTTGGGTCGATGTCATACTGGAAGGTGAAATTCAACAGCTTTTTAGCAGAAACCTGCAAGTTTTGTGCCAATAGACGGATATTTGGAACTGTTCATAATTGCTTCCACTTTGCCTAAAGCCCCAGTTCGAGCTGCAGAAAAACAGTCCCAAAAGCATAATGCTGCCTCCACCAGGATTCATTGTGGTGTATGGTGTTCTTTTGGTGATGTGTTGGCTTTGCGTCAAACATACCTTTTAGAATTATGGCCAAGAAGTTCAACCTTGGTCTCATCAGACCATAACATGGATGTTTTTCTGTTAGAATACGATTCTATCTTGCCACCCTACCCCACAGCCCAGACATATCAAGAATACGGGAGATCGTTGTCACATGCACTACATAACCAGTACCTGCCAGAAAGCCCTGCAGCTCCTTTAATGTTGCTGTAGGCCTCTTGGTAGCCTCCCGGACCAATTTTTGTCTTTTTTCATCAAGTTTTAAGGGACGTCAAGTTCTTGGTAACATCACTGTTGTGCCAAATGTAATCCACTTCTTGATGACGGTCTCCACTGTGCCCCATAGTATATCTAACGCCTTCAAAATGCTTTGGTACCCTTCTCCTGACTGATGCCTTTCAACAATCAGATCCCTTTGATGTGTTGTAAGCTCTTTACGGACCATGACTTTTGCGGTCACATGCAATAAAGAAAATGTCAGGAAAATCCTAATAGAACAGCTGAGCTTTATATGGGGTTACTCAGAATCACTTTAAATAATGGCAGCGGTGTACTAACTACTATTTAACATGAGTTTAAATGATTGGCTAATGCTGAACACAACCACATCCCCAATTATAAGAGAGTGTTCACACTTATGCAACCACCTTATTGTAGTTGCGTTATTTTTTCCCCTCTAAATGATTTCAGTTTGTTTTTCAATGCAATTGTACAGATTATGTGACATTAAAAAGGTGGAAAAAGTTCTGAAATGATTAATCTTGTACTGATTTTTTGACATTACACACCCGTTTAAAATGACCGGTTTTTGTAGACTTTTTATATCCACTTTATACATTTAAACACGTACATTTGGCACTACAGAAACACACCATCTATAGAATAAAGGGTTGGGACACACCTCGTAATCATTGAATTCATAGGTTTCAATCAGTCTCATTGCCACAGGCGTATAAAATCAAGCACCTAGCCATGCAGTCTGCCTTTACAAACCTTACAGCCATTCCTTCACAAAAGATCTCACTGAATTTGTGCGTGGTACTGTAATAGGATGCCATCGTTGCATCAAGTCAGTTCATAATATTTCTTCCCTCCTAGATATTCCACAATAATCTGTGTGGTAATTTTGCAAAGTGGAAGCGTTAAGCAACCACAGCAACTCAGCCCCGAAGTGGAAGACCACAAAGTGAAAGAGCAGGGCCGCCGAGTGTTGAGGCACATAGTGCATAAAAGTCACCAACGCTCTGCTGACTCAATAACTGCAGAGTTACAAACCTTCTTTGGAATAAAATCAGCACAAAAACTGTGCGGCTGGAGCTTCATGGAATGGGTTTCCATGGCTGAGCAGATGCATGCAAGCCTTACATCAAGCCAAGCATTGGATGGAATAGTGTAAAGCACGCCGCCACTGCACTCTGGAGTAGTGGAAATGTGTTCTGTGGAGTGACAAATCACGCTTCTCTATCTGGCAGTCTGATGGACGAGTCAGGGTTTGGCCACTGCCAGGAGAACATTACTTGCCTGACTGCATTGTGCCACCTGTAAATTTTGGTAGAGGGATAAAGCTGTGGGGTTGTTTTCCAGAGGCTGGCATAAACCGCAAAGTTCCAGTGAAAGGAAGTCTTAATTCTTCAGCACACCAAGACATTTTGGACAATTGTATGCTTCCAACTTTGTGGCAACAGTTTTGGGGAAAGCTGTTTTAGCTGCAAAAGGAACTCTACTAAATATTAATGCCTATGGATTTAGAATGGCATTTCATAAAAGCTCCTGTAGGTGTAATGTGTAGGTGTCCCAATACTTGTGTATAAATGGCATATAAAGCAATAGCATGGAGATTACACAGCAGTACTGAGCAGTGTAGCGGTGAATCCAGCACTACAGTGAGATAATACTAGGAAGCTGAAGCAGTGTCTGTCTCTCACCCTGCTTACTCCTCCAAAGACTTCTATGGGCAGCTGTAACCAGATGCTTCAGTGGGCTGATGGTCTGTCTCTCCTTGAAGAGGCAGAAAAAGCAGTAAACTCAGTGACTGAACAATTCGAAAAAAAAATAAAAAAAATAAAATAGGAAAGGAGCCTGATCAGTGGAGAAAGAGGCATTTTGCTCTAAGATATATTAGTATAAAGTGTCTTATATTTACATATTATTTTATACAAAGTTTGTTGAAAAGTTAATTTAAGAGGTCGCCATGAAGGGACTTCTACAGTTTGATCAAAATGTTTACTAAGAACCTCATGTTTATGAAATTAGCTTAGCAGAAATAGATCAAAAAGAGACCTTGTATAATAGATGATCAATATAGACCTCGTTCACATCTGCTTTGGAAGCTCTGTTATGCACCTCCGTCAAAATTATCAAACAAAAGTGCATCATCATGTTCTACTGTTTACAGTAAAACCAAAAAGACACCGACAGAACCCATTAGGGTATGTGCACACACACCAATTACGTCCGTAAGTGACGGACGTATTTCGGCCGCAAGTACCGGGCCGAACACAGTGCAGGGAGCTGGGCTCCTAGCATCATAGTTATGTACGATGCTAGGAGTCCCTGCCTCGCTGCCGGACAACTGTCCCGTACTGTAATCATGTTTTCAGTACGGGACAGTTGTCCTGCAGTGAGGCAGGGACTCCTAGCGTCGTACATAAGTATGATTCTAGGAGCCCGGCTCCCTGCACTGTGTTCGGTCCGGTACTTGCGGCCGAAATACGTCCGTCAATTACGGACGTAATTAGTGTGTGTGTGCACATACCCTTAAAGTCAAAGGTGTCCGTTGTACAACGGAACCAGTGCTTCAGGGATTGTCGTTCTACTCCTCAGAAGGAGCAGAACGGAAACACTGATGAAGGTATGAACCCAGCCTTTTTCTACAGTTGCGGCTTAACAATGATTAGCCAATGATTATGTGAACAGGCCCCAAGTCTTTGGTTTGGTGAAAAGTATACACTACTTCGGAAAGATTTTTTTTATTCTCATCGAGTGTGATGAAACAAACTATTTACAAGCATTTTTTAAAGTCCTTTTATGGGGTGAGTTAAAGGGATTTTCGAAGGAATCTTTTTTTCTCCTTGCAGAGACCAAGTTTTCTCATTTGCGATTCTACCACTGTCCAAAAGTGATATCTGAATAGTTGTGGGACCATAATTGCAATGGGGCAAGTGTCTTTTTACGTTAGTCTTTTGTTAAAGAGAAGTAACGCTCATAAATTCCCTTTGGAATCGGCTTAAAAATAGAGCATTTCTCCAAATGAGGGGGAAAAAACAAAAACCCAGAACCCAGCCTGCTGTATAAATGGAATAATTCAGAGCAGAAATTATAAAAAGGCATCAATACTGCAATCGGATTGGGGAATTCCTTTGTTCCTCCTATCCGTAACTTGTTCTGATCAATCACCATCTGTTGACTTAAAATGGTCGTCATCCACTGTAGAATAAATGTGGCCTTCATTGCTAAGGAACTCCACAGCATGTCTAAAATGAAAAAACAAAAACTCTGATCATTTATGTTACACAATCCTGAATATCACTTTAAAAATATGAAAATCAGAAGACCCATTAAATTAATTTCACCACCCCCCTACCCTCTCCCACATAACAGGACATGTGGCCAGATTATCAGAAGCTAAATTCATTGAGCTTTCCAAATTGTAAGGGTATGTTCACATGCAGTGGTTTCAGACGTAACGCGGGCGTTTTACGCCTCGAATTACGCCTACAAACATTTGCCCATTGCTTTCAATGGAAATTACGATGTTCTGTTCCCACGTGCCTTTATTTTACGCTTCGCTGTGAAAATACGGCACGTAAAATGACAGCTCGTCAAAAGAAGTGCAGGACACTTGGGACGTTTTTGGAGGCGTTTTTCATTGACTATTGAAAACAGCTCCAAAAAAGGCCGTAAAAAAACACGCTGCGAAAATCGCGAGTGGCTTAAAAAAACGTCTGAAAATCAGGAGACGTTTTCCCTTGAAAACAGCTCCGTATTTTCAGACGTTTTTGGTCACTGCGTGTGAACATAGCCTAAGAAGGATGCTTGAAAACTGCAGATGCAGGTCTAGGGCACAGGAAAAGACACAAAAGCGGCTGCAGACTGCCCAATGCAGGAATAATCATGACACGTGGGCAAACACTGGCCCATTTAAAGAAAAAAAAAAGGAAACAAAGTTGACTATATGGGAGCCTAAGGCCCTGTTCACGCAGAGTTTTGACACGTTTTTTGGACGCGGAAAACGCGACAAAAAACGGCTGAAAATGCCTCCCACTGATTTCAATGGGAGGCGGACGCGTTTTTTTACCGCAAGCGGTAAAAACGCTCGCAGTAAAAAGCGACATGCCCCATCTTCCCATTGACATCAGTGGGAGTCAGAGGAAGAGTATTTCGCAGCGGTTTTTGCCCGTGGCACTCAATGGGCGCGAGCGAAAAACACGGCAAACGGCATGCAGGCAGATGAAAATCTGCCTCAAAATTCCAAACTGAATTTTGAGGCAGAACTTTCTTCCTGCAAAAAAACTCTGTGTGAACCCAGCCTAAGGCCCTGTTCACGAGTTTCTTGCAGGTGGAAAATCTTCAAACGGAATTTTGAGGCAGATTTCCCTCTGCCTGCACGCAGATTTTCGCCCACGGCCAGAGCGCCATGGGCATAAACCGCCGCGAAATATGCTTTCTCTGCCTCCCATTGATGTCAGTAGGAGGTCAGAGGTGTAAACGCCCGAAGATAGGGCATGTCCCTTTTTCCCGCAAGCCGGTTTTTCCGCTCGCGGAAAAAAAACACCTCCGCCTCCCATTGAAATCAATGGGAGGCATTATCGGCCATTTTTTGTCACGTTTTGCGCTGCAGTTTCTGCGTAAAAAAAACTCTGTGTGTACTCTCCCTTAAAGGGGTTGTCTGGAGGCACAAAAAAAGTAGGACATTGGTCTTTTCATTTAAAAGTAAAGAGCTCACTAAAAATATTTTATATTACCAAAGATGCCCTGATCGCTGGTGAGATGATCAGAAACCTATGATGCGGTCACAAAAAGCTCCTGGATGTGTTAGGATACAAAACCAAGAAGAGTGGATAGCTGCAAAAGGGTGGCCCAACATTAATTCTCATGGTTATGGCATGAGATGTCCAACAAGCTTACATAGGTGTGATGTCAGGTGCCCATATTCTTTTGGCCAGATGTATATACCCATGTGGGTTTCTATCTCTAATAGTGGAATGTTCAATATCATAAAAGATTATAGTAGGCACACAATTCTACTATACCCCAAATCTCCTGTTGTCGGGTTAAAACGATGTCGCCATGAAGTATCCATATTTATCTTACTCACTTAATGGTAGCAACGTTCATTCCATGAAGCCTCGCCTTCAATTCATCAAAGCCCATGCCTTCATTTCCTTTGCAGCTTTTAATTAGATTCAAAACCTATTGTAGAAAGGTAAAAACACAAAAAAAAAAAAAAAACACACACCAACGACATTAAAACAAACTATTCTACAAGACCAGAGTGCAGACAAGAGGCACCTTTCATAAAAATAGTTAAAGAGGCTCTGTCACCAGATTATAAAGGCCATATCTCATACATAATCTGATCGGCGCTATAACGTAGAGAAGTGTTTTTTATTTTGAAAAACGATCAATCTTGAGCAAGTTATGCACAATTTTAGATTTATGCTAATTACATTTAGACAACTGGGCGTGTTTTTACTTTTTTACCAACTGGGCGTTGTAAAGAGAAGTGATTGGTCAGCGTCATAAAATGAATGGAGAGAAGTGTATAAGGCTGACCAATCAGCGTCATACACTTCTCTCCATTCTTTTCTAGCAGCACTCACAACACAGCGTGATCTCGCGAGATCACGCTGTGCAGTCACATACTCCCACATTAACTTTACCAAAGTGTCTTGAGAGTGAATAGACATTGCTTTCAGCCAGGATGCGATGTCTATTCACACACCCCACACTTCGGTAACATTTCTATGATTGACAGCACATCGTGATCTTGCGAGATCACGCTGTGCAAGTTAAGTCCCACAGAAACGTTACCGAAGTGTCAGGAGTGTGAATAGACATCGTATCCTGGCTGAAAGCGATGTCTATTCACTCTCAAGACACTTTGGTAAAGTTAATGTGGGAGTATGTGACTGCACAGCGTGATCTCACTACATCACGCGGTGTTGCGAGTACTGCTAAAAATGAATGGAGAGAAGTGTACGACGCCGATTGGTCATCTCTTTACAATGGTCAGTTGGTAAAATTGTAAAAACACGCCCAGTTGTCTATTAAGAAAGTAATTAGAATAAATCTAAAATTGTGCATAACTTGCTCAAGATTGATCGTTTTTCAAAATAAAAAACGCTTATCTACAAAAACACTTATCTACATTATATTATGTAGGCAATACGGCACGTATAATCTGGTGACCTCTCTAAAAACTAACTCAACTTTCAAAAGAGTAAAGTTTTGTGTTGCCATAGCAAGCAACAAGGTTTTATACAGATTTTTTTTTTATGCATGAGGACCAATATAACCAGGATGGAGTAATGCACCCTTACGCCAGTCAACCTGAAGTGCGCTGGAGCACTCCTCTTAATAAATTTGGCACATTTTTGCAATGAGCAGATATAGTTTGGTGCCAAATGCTGGTGTAACTGAAAGTAAACCGGTCAAGCCATTTGAGGCCCCACCGCTCCTGCTAAACCACGCCCACTTCAAGTGTTGAGGTGTGAACAGCTGGAAATTATAGCACAAATAAATCATGCACCATAATTTGCGACTCGTCTAGGACATAAAAATCTTTAGCTCCTTACTTTATATTTAGTGGCTCTTTATTTTGAAAAATAAAATAGATTATCTTGTGCAGTGCATGGTTCATTTAAGCAGGGAGCAGATTCAAAAACTGGAGCTTTCAGCAAAGTTAAAGCTGGCCAGACGTGAAAATAATCCTTAAAGAGGCTCTGTCACCAGATTTTCAAATCCCCATCTCCTATTGCATGTGATCGGCGCTGCAATGTAGATAACAGTAACGGGTTTTTTGTTTTTTTAAACGTTCATTTTTGGCAAAGTTATGAGCTATTTTATTTTTATATATATATATATATATATATATATATATATATATATATATATATATATATATATGCAAATGAGCTTTGAAATGGACAACTGGGCGTTTTTTTTTCGTTATGTCCAACTGGGCGTGTATTGTGTTTTTAACTGGGCGTGTTTATGTGTATGACGCTGACCAATCCGTGACCAGTGTCATACACTCATCTCCATTCATTTACAAGCAGCACAGCGTTCTTACTAGAACGATGTGCAGCCACATACACAAGTGTCCTGATAATGAATACACATGAAATCCATCCAGAATTTTCTTAGGTCTCTTTTTTTAATACTTTACTGGCACCAGGATAATGGCAGTTGTCTGTCTGACGACGTCCATTACTAAAGCGGGGCTTAGTGTTAGCCAGTAAAAAGGTTGAAACTAACCCCCCCATTATTACCCCGGTACCCACCGCCACCAGGGGTATCAGGAAGGGACGGGTACGATCCAGTACACGACCATCTGTAGTGATGGCCGGGCACTTGGGCAGCCGCAGTCTGGTATTATGAGGCTGGGAAGGGCCAAAAACTGTGGCCCTTCCCACTTTTGTAATGCTAGGCTGCTGCGGTGTTGTATCTGGCTGGTTATGAAAATGGGGGGACCCCATGTCTTTTTTCATTTTTTATTTTTTTTAAATAAAAAAATGCTAATTTTTGGGCGTGTCGTTAGGAACCCCACTGACTCTAGAAACGCATTTTATGCACCAAAGAATTGATCAAACGCTTTATTTAAGCAACATGTTTTTTTAAAACCGCTTGCGTAAGAAACAAACTGCTCGCTTTCCCATTGATGTAAATCGAAAGCTTAATCAAGCGTTTGACACTTTTTTTTAGCGTGTTTGACGCATTTTGTGTGCGCTAATTGCAAGTTTTTTGGCACATAATTAGGACACCCATTGACTATGGGAACATTTGGTGTGTTTTACGTGCAAAGGAATCGACTCGCCATTTTATTTACACAAAGCGTTTTTTAAAAACGCATGTGTAAAAAAGGTCGTTGTATGTACTAACAGCACTCCTTACCAATTATGTAAATGAAAAACGTAAATCAAGCTTTTTTTGATGCGGTTTTTGGCACGTAAAATGTGCTAAAAGACCATGTCAAATACACGCTGTGTGAACCAGTCAACTGAAAAGTCATTCACCACAGGGTCTCCCCTCTTCATTTTCATAATTCTTAGCCTTTTGGTGTGTTCTAGAGCTTCTACCAGCTGCACTGCAAAAGTATTTCCAAAATGGGAGCCGGACAATGCTTAGCAGTTTGAAGACACCTTTTCCTGTCTTGTAGCCAAAAATAGGGAGGGGGTGAGATTCCCTCCCACATTTACAGCAGCTGAGAGACAGGATGCTTTCCCTTATTGACCTTGCTGTAATTCTGGGACGTGCTCCCTCTGGTGACCAACATGTAAAATAATTTTTTTAATACTTCCAACTTTGTGGAAGAAAAAAAAAAAATACAACTTTAATCAAAGTAACTTACTTAGAAAAATTGTTTCATTCACGACACATTCCTACACCTTTGCAGGGCATTTAAAAAAATAAAAATAAAAGCCATGTAAAAGGTGTACATAGCCATTATATATGGACTGATTTTCAAATAGATAATGATAATCATTCAGCCTAGTGAAGATAAATTTAAAAAAATATTATATTTAACATTTGATTGTAACCCAACTATTACTCATTACACTGGTTGTTCCGGTTTTAAATTCTGTTAGATTGAGGCCACATTTGTAGGTCTATGGCTAGCTTTATAAAAGTAACTGATCCATAAACCTTCCGATTACCTGACCCTGATGTGGCGTCAGTCCATTTGTCTGCATATCATTTCCTCCCGTCAAGCTTCCTCCAGTATTTTCCATCCGTCCAGGTGTACTAAGCACTGTAGAAGGCCCACCACCTCCAGACTACATTGGAAAAAATAAAAAAATAAAAAGGTCAAAAACACTATATGGATCTCATTCAAGACTACAGTAGATGTAATCCCTAAAAGTTCAGCCTATTTTATGGCAATGAAAAAAAAACAAAAAAAACAGTGGCAATATTACTATCCATATTACTAAGAGCCATAACGCTATTTTTCCATCAACATAGCTGTAATTGTTTTTTTTTTGCAAGGAGTTGTCATTTTTTATTGGCCCCATTTTGGATTATTTATATAAATTGATTGACTTTATCAATATTGTGAGGTCAGATACGGATTTTGGACAAGAGGGCCTGGCTCACAACCCAAGTTCTAGTTCATCCAAAAGATGTTCGATGGGGTTGAGAGTTCAGGGCTCTGTGTGGGCCAGACAAGTTCTTCCACACCAAACTCAACCAATAATGCCTTTATGGACCTTGCTTTGGGTACAGTCATGCTGGAACAGAAAAGGGCGTTCCCCAAACTATTTACACAAAGTTGGAAGCATACAATTGTCCAAAATTAGGGTTTTCCTTCACTGAAACTAAGGGGCCTAGGCTAACACGAAGTGCAAACCCTATAGCATTAGTCATCTTCCACCAAACTTTACCTGTCTGACTGCATTGTGCCAACTACAGGCATTCGCCAAACCCAGACTCATCCATCAGACTGCAAGATAAGGAAGCATGATTAGTCATGCTACAGTCCAGTGGTGGCGTGCATTACACCACTCTATCCAACGCTTGGCATTGTGCTTGGTGATCTAAGGCCCCATGCACACGAACGTGCTTTTGCGGCCGCAATTCCCCCGAAAATCCACGGGAGAATTGCGGCCCCAATCATTTCTATGGGGCCATGCACACGACCGTAGTTTTTACGATCTGTGCATGGCCCGGGAGCCCGCACCGCAGAAAGAATAACAGACATGTCTTATTACGGCCGTCTTCTGCGGTCCGGGCTCATTGAAAATAATGGCCGCGGCCATGTGCATTGCCCGCGATTTGCGGGCGGCTTGCGGCTGACAGTCCGCAGCCGGCCGACCCGAAAATCACGGGCGTGCACATGGCTACGGTCGTGTGCATGAGGCCTAAGGCTTGCATGCAGCGGGTTGGCCACAGAAACCCATGCCATGAAGCTCCCAAACGGGGTAGGCTGGCTGCATATAAACTTTTTATTTAGTCCGCCACAGGTATAGTATCTAGCAATGGCCCCCTTGCCTGATTGAACCCTCCTGAGATGGAGATGTTACGATAAATAAAACAGAAAACAAACAGTGTTTTTAGGCCCTGTTCACACAGGTTTTTTTTACGTGGAAACCGCATCGCAAAACTCCTCAAAAACCGCCCGAAAATGCCTCCCATTGATTTCAATGGGAGTTGGATGAGTTTTTTTACCGCGAGTAAAAAAAACGTGTCGCGGTAAAAAGAAGCGTCATGACCCATCTTGAGGCGGTTTCCGTCTCCAAAACCCCATTTCAATCAGTCAGAAAGGCCCTGTTCACACGGAGTTTTTTGACACGTTTTTTGACGCGGAAAACGCGTCGGAAAACGCGCCAAAAACGACCCAAAATGACTCCCATTGATTTCAATGGGAGACGGAGGCGTTTTTTTACCGCGAGTAAAAAAAACGCCTCGCGGCAAAAAGAAGGGACATGACCCTTCTTGATGCGGTTTCCGCGTCCAAAACCGCATTGAAAGCAATGGGGACACGTCAAAAAACACCTCGAACTAGTGAGGTGTTTTCTGACGAGTATATTGCCGAGTGTTTTGCAGGAGTCGTCTCCTGCTGCTAGTCCAGCCCAGAAAGGGGCTGTCATTTCCTGTCTGCTCGTGGAGCCTGAAAAACATCGTGGACAGAACTCAGGGATACAGAAAACCGAAGTCCTGCATCCAAATCGAATACAAGTAAGTGCAATTGCTCCTATGTTCCATACATGCTATACATGTATGGAGCTGTGCATTTTTTTTTTTATATTTTTTTATTTTTAATTTTTTAATTTTGTTATGCAGTTGTTCATGTATGTCATCTCTTTTTTATTTTTTTTTAACATTTCAGGAACAGAAATGACGACAGCAGAGGTGTACCACCGAATGGACATTGATGTTGGGAAATTGATTCAAGAAGTAAGTATACTTTTATTTTTTAATGTGGGCCTGTTCACATCAGCGTGGTTTCCGCTGAGGGGTTCCGTCGGTGCTTTCAGTCAGGGGAACCCCTCAACGGAAAGGCAAGTGTGAAGTGGTGACAGATCCGTTGCTAATGGTTTCTGTTTGTCCCCGTTGTGCAAAGGGTTCTGTCGTTTCGACTGAACCAATACCGCAGTGTAGGGAATCCCATTAGCAACGGATCCATCAGCATTGAAGTCAATGATGATGCAAACAGAAAACAATGTTTTTTTTAATGTGGGCCTGTTCACATCAGCGTGGTTTCTGCTGAGGGGTTCCGTCGGTGCTTTCAGTCAGGGGAACCCCTCAACGGAAAGGCAAGTGTGAAGTAAGTTCCGTTTGCATCACCATTCATTTCAATGGTGACAGATCCGTTGACAGAAGGATGTCAGGCTGGGTTCACACGACCATGTTACGTCCGTAATGTACGGAACGTATTTCAGCCGGAAGACCCGGACCGAAGACAGTGCAGGGAGCCGGGCTCCTAGCATCATAGTGATGTACGACGCTAGGAGTCCCTGCCTCGCTGCAGGACGACTGTCCCGTACTGTAATCATGATTACAGTACGGGACAGTAGTTCCACGCAGAGGCAGGGACTCCTAGCGTCGTACATCACTATGATGCTAGGAGCCCGGCTCCCTGCACTGTCTTCGATACGGGTCTTCCGGCCGAAATACGTTCCGTACATTATGGACGTAACATGGTTGTGTGAACCCAGCCTCATGCGTGTGAAAACCTCGGCAAAAACAGCCTGAAAAACCGCCTTGAAAACCGCCTCAAAAACCACGTCAAAAACCACATCAAACATGAAAACCTCCAGGGTCAGTTTTTACAGGAGGAATTTTCCTCCTGCAAAAAACTCTGTGTGAACAGGGCCTTAGAAGAAAGAGTGACCCTTGGGGAAGCTGTACCTCCTAAAAGAAAAATGACTGTTTTGAAAACAACAAAAATAAAATAAACAAAGCTGTAAAAATGGCTCCTGGAGCAAGAGCTGAAGCTACCCCTTTGAAAGGTAGAAATACTCGGAAATGGCTCTGACACCCACAGTACCCGAAGCAACGCTGAGGTATGAACTGATCTATTAGAAGCCTGCATTTTGAACAGCAGCCCTGCTCCTAATGTCCGCCTCCATAAAGAAAGACTCCCTCCAGGTAGGCTATGCAGCGGTCTTGGCCGGGCTGATAAGCCGGTCAGGATCATGTGACCGACAAGGGGCGTGGCGGCTCATGAATTCCCCGGCACTAAAGAAGAAAACCCAGCCTGTGGGCGTAATAACACAAACGTCAAAGCATGGCCCCTTGTGTAGGTCTCAGAAAGTTACCGGTGGGGTGGGGTGGTGGGACAGAATTCATACATACCCTCTCGGGTGTGTGCACGGTCACCTCTTCAGTAACCTTGCACATACAGTGGGGTTACTGGCACCCCACCTGCGAAGCAGAAAATTAGGTTAGGTGACCAGCAGTGAGGGAAATTAAGTGCAGAGAACAGCCTGGTATCCTGGAGCCCCCAGGGGGCTTCAGTAAGCTGGAGACCAGACTAACAACCCACCTGTGAAACATCACAGCAGCAGATCTGAGAATCAGGTCAGGTCTACAAATTTAGCCAGTGTCTAGGAAGTATATGGCCTGCCTGGGCGGAGCCAAAACTCTTCTTACCTAGGGTCAGCCTCTTCGTGTCAAGGGCCTATGCCCATTCTGCTGTGTCCTCCAATAATATTAACAAGAAATAGGGTATATTTTTAGTTATTTTCCCATTAGGGGGACAAAGTTGCGATCACTTAAACGCTTTGGAATACCTGGTCAGGCAATAATGCTTGGGATTACTGTGTTAGGCAACATGCACACGGGACGGAACATTTTCAAGATTTTAACAAATCTCATCCACATGCTGAGAAATACTTCCCGCACGGAAATCAAAGCATGTCGCAAATTTTCAAATCGACAGCATGCTCATTCTGTTATGGATGTTCACAGCGGATTTCACCATAGAAATGTTGAAATCTGAGGTATTTGAACGTAACAACCTGCAAAGTGTGTGGATACCCTTACACTGACAGGCCTCTGGCATTGCCTAATAGGCTTATACCTATGGCAGGCCTGGGGCTTAGGCTCCTAGTTGCCACGGACAACTGTGCGTACCCTGTGACCGTTTCAACATGTACACAAAGGGAGGTCCCCCGCTATTTGTCAAGCTCCTGAGATGCCACAGTTGAAAGTGACGATCTCCTTGACATAGCTGTATGTCAGAAGCTTTAAAGAGACTGTCACCAGATTATAAGTGCCCTATCTCCTACATAATCTGATTGGTGCTGTAATGTAGAGAACAGTGGTTTTTATTTTGAAAAACGGTCAATTTTGAGCAACTTAAAGGGAATGTGTTGCCAGCAAAACATGATTTTTTTTTTTTTTTAGTTAAACAATTAGTGTATAGGTGATTAAACATTGTTCTAATTTTTTTATTTTTTTTCACGAGTCAGGAAATATTATAAATTGGATTCAATTGGATTCTAATTTATAATATTTCCCATTGCTGGTCACTAGATGGAGCCATTCCCAAAATTGCAGCATTGCATGTGGTAAAGCAACCACATTGCTTTATGCTGCAAAATTGGGTAAAAAGCCCTCGCTCTAGTGAGCTCTCAGCATCCCCCCCTCCTTTATCCTGGCTAGTGCCGGGAGAAACGAGGGGTTTGAACGGTCTAACCTCCTACACTGTGTGTCGCCATTTTTTGAGCTAACACACAGTGTAGAAGGTTTACATACAGTAGTAAACACACACTGAACACAAACATACATAGAAATCCCTTACCTGCTCCAGTCGCCGCCGCTCCCTCCGCTCTGTCTGCTGCCGCTGCTCCATGTGCACAAGTCCGGAAGCCGCGACCGGAAGTAGTAATCTTACTGTCCGGCCGCGACTTCCGGTCCACAGGAAAATGGCGTCGGACGGCGCGCATTTCAAATTGAACTGTGTGGGAGCGGTGCATGCTCAGTTCACACAGACGGCGTACACCATAGTGACTGCGAACGGGCCCCGTTCGCAGTCCCTATGGGACTGTGGCTGCCGTATTCCATGTCTGTATGTGTCGTTAATCGACACATACAGAAATGGGAAAAAAAATGGCAACCCCCATAGGGAAGAAAAAGTGTAAAAATAAGAAAAAGTAAAACACAAACACACAAATTAATCCAAACGTTTTTAATAAAGCACTAACATCTTTAACATATTAAAAAAAAAATTGTGGTAACACTGTTCCTTTAATGACCAACTTGGCGCGTTTTTTACTTTTTACCAACTGGGTGTTGTACAGAGAAGTGTATGACGCTGACCAATCAGTGACCAATCAGCATCATACACTTGTCATTGTTCCAGCCCAGCTTCTTTCACTGCACAATCACACTAGGCTGGAACAATGAGAAGTGAATGACGCTGATTCGTCACT
Source organism: Rhinoderma darwinii (assembly GCF_050947455.1). Taxonomy (NCBI): domain Eukaryota; kingdom Metazoa; phylum Chordata; class Amphibia; order Anura; family Rhinodermatidae; genus Rhinoderma; species Rhinoderma darwinii. Next base: position 278,662,559 of record NC_134688.1, read on the forward strand.
GATTGGTCAGCCTCATACACTTCTTTACAACGCCCAGTTGGTAAAAAGTAAAAACACGCCCAGTTGTCTATTAAGAAACGAATTTGCATAAATCTAAAATTGTACATAACTTTCTCAAAAATGATCATTTTTCAAAATAAAAAAACACTGTTCTCTACATTACAGCGACAATCAGATTATGTAGGAGATAGGGCACTTATAATATGGTGACAGAGCCTCTTTAAGGGGTAACAAAGCTCATATCCCTCAACTATAAAGTAATATATTTGAGTAATATTTAACACCCCCTTCCCTGACTACTTCCCACACTGCAGCTATTGGCTAAAGCTGCAACACACAGACTTCCTCCTCTTCCTAACCCATGCTTGTACTACGCACACAATACAGAGAGCTCTAGCCTCCATTTTAGCAGCTTACTAAAGCATGTTGACCAGAAAGCAGGGAGAATAAAAAGGCAATTTTAGTTATTGCCTATGGTTTTAAAGATCTATACTGCACAGAGCACCATGAAAACGTGCTTTGATAGAGCGAAAAAAAACAAAACGGGAAAGAACGAACAGCCCTGGTATATCAAGTGATCCTTTATTTTACTAATTATGACAATTTGCCAGAAGTTGGGATAGATTGAAAAGAGAATACAATTATATCAGGCATGCTCCATATCCATCAAAAGAACAGAAAACAATACACCAATCTTTTTTGTTGATGGCAAACTTACCGGACTCTGGACATTGAGACTCATGTGAGCCTGGACGACTTCCAACATATGAGATACAAATTCATTCATGTCTTCAATAGGTGCAATCTTAAAGGCAACAACACTTTTCTTATTCTGGTGAAAAATGGAAAATTACAAGTATTAATTGCTTCAGCTAGTGTCTAAAAAAACAACAAAAAACCACACATTTTGCAAAATACACCCAACCTTGAATTTAGTCATGGGAGAATGTGACAATTCACAATGACAAATACTGCAAGTTTACTTGCAGTTTTTGGCTTCGTTCTTGTAGCCAAAGCCAAGAGGATCCAAAAGGATGGAAAGGTATAGAGAAAAGATGGCGCATCACCTTTCTTTGTGTCCACCCTTGTGTTTGGCTTAAAAAGCAAAAAACAAACAAAAAAAACAAAAAACGGAGCCAAAATAAAAAACTGTGTCCAAACTGCGTGTGTGGTCCTTGGAACAAAATTAAAAACTGGACTGGTCCAAATACAATATACAACACCACAAGCCCAAATTATAAACCAATGCCCAAACTACTACCATAAATATCAGGATAGCATCCAAGGATATAGTAATTAATTTATAAAACACTGTTGCAGATTAGAACAAACCACGGCATATTCAGAAAAAGCTAACCCATCATTCTAAACTTTTGCAGGCAGCATAGCACAGATTTTTCTGGGCCTTCAGTTGAATGGACTGTCCAGGATTAGAAAAACATGGCTACTTTATTCAACAAACACCACACCTGTCCATGGGTCACCATTAAAAAAACAAAAAAAAATAAACCACACTATACTTTTTCGCTTTCCTACAAGGAACGGGCAGGGCAACGTATACCAGTCGGCAAATGCCAAAAATGAAACTTTCGGCAATAGTAGGGCCCACAGGGGGTCTCTGGACATCTTACGTGGGAGTATTTCCCCAGCGCATACCCCAAACATACACACTCAACGCAGTGTGAACATAGACTTGAAGACAAGTCAGCATTCTAGAAATGGGCATCGATAGGTAATTCACCAATACACCACCAGGCAAGTTTGGTCCTATTAATGCATCTAACCTCAGACAATTCTGCTTTGACCTAATTACCATATAAAATGATGCCCGTCTTTCATGAAAACTACCACTATAACCATTCTACCTGGAATGAACGCAGATGACCAGATACTTTCACATAACTCCCAGGTGGTACTACCACATTTTCATGGCTTGCTTCCTGCAAATACAAGAAATGAATACATCAGAATTAAAATAATTATCCTAGATTATACAAATATTACAATATTCATTAGCACAAACACCATTAGGCAATTTCTGGTTAGCATACAAAGATTTATTTTTAAATAACTTTTTTAGAAATGTTTTTATATAGTTTCCAAGTTTTGTTCTATCACAAACAAATATGTAGAAGGAAGGATTGTTTGAGTACTCACCGTAAAATCCTTTACTCGTCCAGTGCATTGGGTGTCACAGACTGTGGGTATATGCTGTTACCACTAGGAGGCTTAACACTAAAAATGAAAGAAAAAAAAAAAAGTGGCCCCTCCTACAGACACTGAGCTATTCAGATCTGTCTGCAAGCAATAGGAGAAGCCGAAACAAGATCAGAAAATGTCTAAACGATAGAGGAGAATCCCTCCAACCCTAAAAACCTCGAACAAATGGGTGGGAGCTGTGCCCCCCCAATGAACCGGACGAGAATAGGAAGGATTTTACGATGAGTACTCAAAAAAATCCGTTACATTTGGGGGGGGGGGGGGGGCAATGGGACACCCTAAAGCAGTCCCAAGGGGATGGAAACAGAAGAGAGGGCATGACTAATTGTTTCACAGAAACCTGCACGACATTGCGACCACGGGAAGAGTCTGCAAAAGCAAAAGGTGTGCACCTCATAGAACTTGACAAAAGCGTGCAAGGAAGACCAAGCGGCTGCCTTGTACACCTGAAGAGCAGAAGCTTTACTGTGCATAGTCCAGGAAGCCCAGACCTTACCCAAACTCGTTAAGCCTCGTAATTAGCCGTCCAAATCCATCGATCGTGGCATTAGAGGCCGCCAACCCCTTCTTGGGACCATCCAGGAGAATAAACAAGGGATCCAACCTTCAGAAAGAAGCAGTCACAGAAATTTAAATCTGCAAGGCATTGACAACATTCAGGTTGTGAAGGGAAGGCTCCCTTGGATGATTTGGAGTAGGACAAAGGGACGATAGAAAAAATTTCCTCAGTCATGTGAAAAGCCGAAATGACTTTAGGCAAAAGGAGGGCGCCGTGCAGAGCACTGGCTTATCCTGATGAATGGCAAGACAAAGCAGACAGTATAGCTAGCCTCCAGAGAGAAGTCACTGGTACCACAAATACCACCATCCAGGAAAGAAGACGACGAAAGACGACTTTGCGAAAAAGGTTCGCATGGAGCCGATTGCAAAAGCTCCAAAACTAAGATTAGATCCCAAGAAGGAATTGGACGACAAGGGGGAACCGTGCCAGCAACCCTCTGCAGAAAGGTCTCAACATCGGATTTGGAGGCCAAAGGGTGACCAAACAAGATGGAAAGTGCCACCCTGATCCAGGCCACACTGGAGAAAAAATAAAAACAACAGGGGGGGGGGGGGGGGGGGAGAATTACAATTCCCACACCAACAAAAGTAGGTCTTACAGGTGCGGTGGTAAAGAAGGGCTGATCAAGGCTCAGAAGCCCTCAGCGTGGCAAGAATAACCCTCTCTGATAAACTGCAAGCCCTCAGAAAAGTAGACTCCGCCACGCCACAAAACGTAGCGACCTTAAATGCTGGCGGAAGAGGGCTTCCCGACAGGTCAGGATGGAGAGGCAAGGGCCACGGGATGTCGGTCAGCAGGGACACCACATCCACGTAACAACGACGAGGCCAATCTAGGGCTACTAGTATGACCAGAATCTCTTGAGCCATCAGAGGAGCCAAGGCAGGAAAGAGGACAACCGGTACAGGACCCTCAAGCAGGTCCATGGAGCCACAAGAGCGTCCACGGTGTAGGCCACTGGATCGCAGGCTCAGGAGATGGAGGGAACCATACGATTGAACCTGGATGCCATGAGGTCCACATCCAGCCTGCCCTATCTGGTGCAAATTTTGTCGAAGACCTCCTGGTGGAGGGACCACTACACGGGATCTACCTTAGGAAGTCCGTGACTCAGCAGTACGCATTCCAGGGGTCGGCAGCTATCATAGCAGGAACAATATTCGCGATAACTGCCTTGATGCAAGTCCCCGCCCTGGTAATAAGCTACGGCCATGACACTGTCCATATGGATTCGCAACGGATGGCCAGACAGGAGTGATATCCAGTGCAGCAGGCAAAGGAAGATTGATCTCAACACCAGCAGGTTGATGGGGAAAGAGGATTCCTGTGGGGACCACAGCACCGGAGCCGTGAGGTTCTGAAAAGTTCCATAACCAGACAGCCAGAGGAATGCGGGTCTGTTGACCCAAGGAGTCCGGTTCCACCGGGTGAGGATCACCCACAAAGTATGGAACTGCGGAAAGTGAATGGTCTCTATCGAGGCCACCGCAATTCTAAGGACCCTCACACGCAAAGGTGGAGGGAGCTCTGCGCAGCTGACGGCAATGAGCCAATCCCTTTCTGAACGGCCAACAGCATTTCCTGGGGAAGGAACACTCTTGCTGTCTGTGTCAAAGGCCTATGAATATTATCTGCTGGGAGGGGGAACAGGCAAGTCTTGAAGTTGTTTACAATCTAACCGAACCTGCTTAAGGTGTCCAGAGTGATTTGGAGCGCAGTCATGTCCTCCCTGGTGGGAGACTTGATTAACATGTTGTCTATGTACGGGCGGACATAAACCCCCCTGGTCCGAAGGAGCACCATCACCAAATTGAGGATTATTGTAAATACATTTGGGGTCGTAGCCAGGCAGAACAGAAGAGCCACAAATTGGTAATGGTGAAGTGGCACTGCAAAGAGCAGGAAGCACTAGTCCGACTAACAAATATGCATCCTTGAAGACCACTGAGTATTCGATTTTGTACCTGAAGATACAACTTCCTGAACCCAGGCATCCGAAATGTGGGAGAGCCAGACGTCCTTGAAGTCTATAAGTCTCCCAAATTGGATCGAGGGGAGGCACACCTTCAGGCAGTTGTGGACTTCGCTCTGGCCTTGGTGGATTGACATCAGGGTCACCAGGTGTGAGCCTTAAAAGGGAGGTTTGGCCTTTTGGGATAGATGTTTCGAAGACCGTGTGGGAGAACCCATAAAAAGACCTTGACAGGGACGGTCCAGGACAGAGCAGCCAATTCCTCCTGAGGAGACCGAGAGCAAGTCATGACAGCGCTTATGTGCCCATTCAGTTGCAGCTCTGCTGACCCTGGCTGAGGCAAAAATATGGCATAAGATGTAGCCGGAGGCTTCAAAATGTGGGCTTGGCAGAGGATTCCAAATGACGATCCAGAGGATCCTTGAAGGAAACGGAGTCTGCCATCGGCAAAGTAGTAGTTTTGGCCATGCAGGAAACTTGTGTCCACCACCATAGACCAATACCACTTGGAAGAAACACTTTCCAGAAGGTGCAGACAACATCCAACCAGCTAGAGTGAGTGAACTTGTCCGGGTGTTTCCATTCCTTGGAAACTACGCCGTCAAGTTCAGAATGGGCTGGAAAGGCCATCTGGGACTAAATGAGGTTGAAGAAAGGAAACAGATTCAGGTCAAGGGAAGGGCACGGTATCAGTAACCTGCAAAGTGTCACAGACCACCTTAATAAAAGTACCTCAACTTAAATGGGAAATTGGGGGAAGAACCCTTGTCATCCAAATCAGAAAGTTCTCTGATAAGACCCCCTTGGGGGGAAAGGAGGCACCAGACAGCGCCTTCTTTGGATTGGGGTAGAGGCAGAAAAGGCCAGTGAAAGTGAAGTCAGTCAAGCTGGCCTGGCCAGTAATTTGGGGCCTGCCACGTGAGGAAAACATGGACCGGGAGTTTAGAGATAATTGGTCAGAAATGTAAACCAACATGCTCATCATGGATTGATGTTCGCCAGGCTACCTAAGGTCCTAGAAAGGAAACGGGCCCAGTTCCGTCTCAAAACCCCCAATACCAGGCACAGGCAATACTGGGGTTGGCAGGAGCCACAGGCACTCATTACATAGGAAATGAGCACCGGAACGCTTTACATAGGCAAGTAGGCTGATCACAGGGAAATTTAGCACTGCATTTAGAGCAGGCATAATTGACTGTGATGGTTGTCTGGCAAGAAGGTTCTCCCTTGCAGTAGAGGGGGTCACTACACCACACACTATGATAAACGGTGGGGGTGAGATGGCCAATGAATTCACTCAGGTACTGCACAGCAAGAGATTTCTTTACCCTAGGAAGGGGGTAATGGCTGCCTTTACCTATGTCTGCTAGTAAAAAACATTCAGGGACTAAGAGCAAAAACAGTAAGGTTAAGTTCACAAGCAGTGTTTCCAGGCGTATTTTGGGACAAGAGGTGCCCCTTAGGCTGGTGGGTGACACAGGAGCTGACGTTCTTGTCCCATTGCCAATAAAGACAAGTGGGGAAATAGCACATTTGTAGGAGGATACTGTGCGCACACCTTGGAGGGGACAAAATTGTAAGCACTTGCGAGCACGGTTCTCACTCTTGTTTGAATTGTAAATTAGTTTAGTCAATATGTAATGTCTGTACATGTTCCCTCGGAAGCGTAAAGTGCTGCGGAATATATGTTGGTGCTATATATTATTATTGTCAACCTTATTTCCCAGCTTAAAAATGAAAGGTAGTGTGCCTCCTACAGACACTAAGCTAACGCTGAATAGCTCAGTGTCTGCAGGTGGGGTATATCTCTTGTCGGAGGGGCCACTTTAATTCTTAGTGTCAAGCCCCCTAGTGCCAACAGCATATACCGACAGTCTGTGTCCCCCAAAGTAACGAATGAGAAATTAAAATTTATTTTATAGTGCTTAAACCTCTAAATAGTAGAAGATTAAAAAACACAAAACTTACATCTGTGTCCACCCATTGTCGAATATCCATGGGTGCTGCAGTCATGTCATCTACTTTGTATAAAATGTTTGTTGGAGCCTTTTCTGCATGCCTTACTATGCCAACAATTGTCACCTAAAGGAAAAGCACATTTTTTTATTTTAGTTAGACTGTGTCCGGTTCATGACAAAAAGGTACTAACTACTATAGCGTTTACAAGACAGACACAGCCTTAGACCCCATGCACACGACCGTAAAAAAAACAAAAAACTGCATAATTGCGGACTGCGGATTGCGGTCCGTGCCGTAGAACCGTGGCAAGAATTATTGAGCATGTCCTACTTTTTGACTTTTACTCGGCCGTGCTCCCATACTTTGTATGGGTGCACAGCATGAAAATGCGGCCTGCAGGCAGTCGGCCATGCTCGCAATCGTGAGCAGGGATTACGGGCACGGCTGTGTTAATGAGGCCTTACAGATTGTCTGTGCTGGCTCCTAACTTTCGGTGCCAGCTCCTAAACCTAACTAAGATTCATGCAGTGGGTTATTTGAATTAACACCTTTGGCCTCATTATCAAAACTGCTGAATATGGCAAGCATTCAGGGCTCAGGTTAAATTTTAGGAAAATAAAAGCTGTGCTGTGTTTAGTTTCTATGGGAACCAGACAACTGAACCGATATTAACCCCTTTGGGATGCAGCCCGTTTTGGCTTTGTGGACACAGATGATTGTTTTCAAATCTGACATATGTTGCTTTATGTTGTAATAACTTTGGTATGCTTTAACCTATCCAAGCGATTCAAAGATTTTCTCGTGACATATTGTACTTAAAAATGTGGTCGATAAAGTGAATATTTGTGAAAAACTTCAAATTTTAGAGGAAATTAGCATTTTTCTAAATTTAAATGTATCTACTTGTAAAACAGATAGTAGTACCACACAAAATAGTTACTAGCTGGGCGGAGCGCATCAGGGCACATGCAAGCTGGGCGGAGCGCATCAGGGCACATGCAAGCTGGGCGGAGCGCATCAGGGCACATGCAAGCTGGGCGGAGCGCATCAGGGCACATGCAAGCTGGGCGGAGCGCATCAGGGCACATGCAAGCTGGGCGGAGCGCATCAGGGCACATGCAAGCTGGGCGGAGCGCATCAGGGCACATGTAAGCTGGGCAGAGCCCATCAGGGTAAATGTAAGCTGGGCAGAGCGCATCAGGGTAAATGTAAGCTGGGCAGAGCCCATCAGGGTAAATGTAAGCTGGGCAGAGCGCATCAGGGTATAGGTAAGCTGGGCAGAGCGCATCAGGGTATAGGTAAGCTGGGCGGAGCGCATCAGGGTATATGTAAGCTGGGCGGAGCGCATCAGGGTATATGTAAGCTGGGCGGAGCGCATCAGGGTATATGTAAGCTGGGCGGAGCGCATCAGGGTATAACATGGTGATGTAATAATGGGTTGAATGAATTAAAATGAATCATCCATTGCGTGGTGTGGTACGCTATAAACCATTACTTTATGCACAGGCCGCGTTTTTGGGGTATTGTACAAAATATCTGCGCTCCAGTATTGCCTAATCTTTGACTTCTTCACTAGCCTCATAAGCAGCACAAGGCCCTAAAGTTTCCTCATCTCCGCTGCATCTGCGGGGTCCACCAGTGGGGGTCAAGCAAATGACAATGTGAGAGTTTTTAATGAAAAACGACTGGACCTAAAAAAATTGGTCTGGGCCGTCATTCAGAATAATTTTGCATCATTGCGTTTTGAGGGTCATAAACGTGTTATTTTTCCGTTGAAGGAGCTGTGTGAGTGCTTGTTTTTTGTGAATCAAGCTGTAATTTTTATTGGTTCCATTTTGGGGTACACGCGATTCTTTTTTTTATCACTATTCCATTTTTTGGGAGATGAGGAAACCAAAAAAAACAGCAATTCTAGCAGGGTTTTGTTTTTCTTTTTTAGTGTTCACCGTGCAGTATAAACAACATGTTAACTTCATTCTGTCGGTCGATACGATTATAGCTATATAAATTTAGTATCGTTTTTTTTTTTTTTTAAGCTTTACTACTTTCCCACAATAAAAATACTCTTTTCGAATAAAAATAAATAAATAATGTTTTAGTTTTGCCATTTTCTGACAACCATAACTTTAATTTTCAGTTGATATTAGCTTTATGATAAGGAGTTTCTCAATGGACAACTGGGCGTGTTTTACTATATGACCAAGTGGGCGTTTGTGGAGAGAAGTGTATGACGCTGACCAATCAGTGACCAATCGGCGTCATACACTTCTCTCCATTCATTTACACTGCAGATAGCGATATAGCTATATCGCTATGTGCAGTCACATAAACACAGTATAACATTACTGCAGTGTCCTGACAATGAATATACATTACCTCCAGCCAGGACGTGATGTGTATTCATTCTCCTGACCACTTCTGTAGGGTCTCCGAGTTACAGCATAGCAGTCTCGCGAAATTACGCTATAAGCAGTCATTAACATGTAAATCACAGAGACGCTACAGAAGTGGTCAGGAGAATGGAACTATTAGGGTATGTTCACACGGAGTGTTTTCAGCTATTTTTCGGGTCGTAAAAGTCCCAAAAAACGGCTGAAAAATCGGAAGCAGAACGGCTACAAACAACTGCCCATTGACTTCAATAGGAAATCCGGCGTTCTGGTTTTTTTTACGCCTTGTTTTCCGAAAACGGCGCGTACAAAAGATGCCCGCTAAAGAAAAGTGCATGTCACTGATTGGGACGTTTTTTGTAGCCGTTTTTCATGGACTATTGAAAAACAGCTCCAAAAACGCGAGTTGCTAAAAAAAAATGTCTGAAAATCAGGAGCTGTTTTCCCTTGAAACCAGCTCCGTATTTACAGATGTTTGAGTTTGCGTGTGAATATACCCTTAGGCTTCCATACCTGGCCACCAGGAAGTCATTGCTAGGCTTCCTGGTTGCCATAGTAACCAGTGATCTCTCACAGGGAGGGGCCGGTGGGGTACAGAGGGACCCGCCTCCCTCGGTCAACCAGTGATAGAGGTAACAGGATTTGAGTCGTGTACAAGCGTAGTCCGAGAAAGTCGACCAGGTTGACTAGTATGGAACTACAAGTGCCACAAACCACGGTATGGCGTATCTAACAAAAACATCCGCGTTGTAAGCCATACATCTTCAGGAGCTGAAACCAGACAACAAACAGAAATTCCGTGAATTTTGCATGGAATTGCAGGGCCGATTGGAAGAGGACGAATTCGACTGACAGGTTGGTGTTCAAACTCAGAGATGAGGCTACCTTACACCTCTGTTGAAGGTCAAATCGCCACAACGTTAGAATTTGCGTTTCAGAAAAACCATGCATCCTTGTCACGCACATGGGGGACTAACCCAAAGTAAACATGTTCTGTGCAATGAGCAGGCGCAAAGTCTACAGGCCCTTCTTTTTTGCCGAAAATACTATCACTGACCACGCCTACTTGGACATGTTAAAGGAATGGCTTATGCCAGATAGCGGATCGTCTGCCAAAAGTAGTCTATCAGCAGGGTGGTGCAACTCCACATTTACTTTTGGATGTTCGATGATACTTGAATGAAACAACCGGAACGGCTGCGCCGGAAACAACGATTCACCAATGTTGCACTGGTCTCCAGAGCAAATACCCTACAACTTCTTTCCGTGGGGCTACATCAAGGACTCAGTGTATCTGCCCCCCAGAAATAGGATCTAAACGACCTGAGACAACGCATCACTGAAACAGTGGAGTCCATATCCGAGGATATGCTGGCACACGTCTGGACAGAACTGGATTAATGCCTAGACATCTGCTGTGTCACCAATGGAAATAACAGAACGTTTGTAGTGTGTGGATAAAACTTGGATAGTATGTCTTTTCAGGTTAATAAATTTGAATTATACTCTCTCGGTTATGAACACCTAGGCCAGAGTTTCCCGACCTTATGGGAATCGAGGCACCCTTTGAAAAAATAAATAAATCTATCTATCTATCGTCCTTGACAGTCATCCACACGGTGCTGAACTGGATACACAAATGAGGAAATAGACGCAGCACTCTAAAAGTAGTTGCAAAGATAGTGGTTTATTCACCCATTTACAGAAATACCTACTTTTCAGTCCTCTCAGCAGGACCTTTGTCAAGGTCCTGTTGATAGGACCGAAACGTAGCTATTTCTGTACATGGGTGAATAAATGTTAGGGTGCGTTCACACAGCGTTTTTTGTAAGGCAAAAAAAATCTGCCTCAAAATGACCTATTAATTTAGTGAAAGTATAGTGATTATTGTGACAGGTTGTCACAAAGATCACATGCCCAGAGACCTCACTGATTGGTCTCTGGGCAGAGCTCCGTGATGTCAGCTGTCTAGAGACAGCTATATCACGGAGCTAAATGCCGCTAAAGAGCGGTGCATATCTGCAGGACGCTCTGGAACGTACCTGCAAAGATAATTGCGGACCGCCCGGGCGGGTATAGTCAACGGGTGGTTTGCAAGTGTTTCAACTGTATCTGCATCTTCAGGAGGAGCATTCACTATGTATTGCGCATACGAGGCAGTGACGTCATCGTGCCTGTCTGCACCGTGCCGCACAGAGAAGTTATATTATTTTTATCAGGCACTATTGGGGCATCTGTGGGGTCATTATACAGCGTGTGGCGCAGCTATGGAGGTATTATACAGCGTGGAGCGCAGTTATGGGGGCACTACGCCGTGGTGTCGGCGGCAGTCAGCTATGGGGGGCACTACGCCGTGGTGTCGGCGGCAGTCAGCTATGGGGGGCACTACGCCGTGTGGAGGGCAACTACAGGGGCACTACGCCGTGTGGAGGGCAACTACAGGGGCACTACGCCGTGTGGAGGGCAACTACAGGGGCACTACGCCGTGTGGAGGGCAACTACAGGGGCACTACGCCGTGTGGAGGGCAACTACAGGGGCACTACGCCGTGTGGAGGGCAACTACAGGGGCACTACGCCGTGTGGAGGGCAACTACAGGGGCATTATATTGTGTGGGGAGAACAATGGAACAATATACTGTGTGGGGGCAGTGTCAGGGGGTATATTATATACAGTAGTATACACCAGGCTCCGGGGATAAATATTAATTCAATGGCATAGCATGCAAAAGGGGGAGGAATGACATGCAAAAAGGGGTGTGGCCTGAGTAATCGTTCAATAATCGTAATTGAGGCTACATGTTCAATCAATTCAGGTCATATTTGCCCAGCCCTAATTAATGAGCAAGATCGCTCTATCCATCTATACATACATATTTCAGTTGGCATCTGGAGCTCTGATGTCACAAACGTGGTACTGTTGATGCCAACGTGGTGAGCTCAGAGATCTTTACTTAAAATTTTAAGCACTGTATCCAAATCCATTTCACTTCCTATTTGCCATTCGACAGTCTGATGGGGGTCTTTGGAAGGGTTTATCTAAAGAGATGTCAGTGCACATGAGGCACTAGGAAACTCCTCAATTTTATATTGAATGCAGCCATAGAAGCCATTCTCCAAGTGTGGATCACTTCAACATACAAGTTAGGCGGGATTCACACGACCGGGTCGTTCCCGAGCACGGGTGTCGGCCGGTAAAATCGGCCATTTTGCCCGGCCGGTTTGCATTAAGTTTTGCATCCGTGCCGGGCCGATCCGGACAGTGACATCAGCGGCAACTCCTGAAGGGGAATCCCCATGTGTTCGGGGATTCCGCTTCTGGAGTTTCCCCTGATGTCACTGCCCAGATATGGACAGAGACATCAAGCGCTCTGTCCAGGAGCGGAATCCCCGAAAACACGGGGATTCCGCTCCTTCAAGGAGCTAAAGTGCGGCTAGCACATAGCAGAGCGGGGACATACCTCCCCGCTCTGCTATAGTGGCGTCGCTGCAGTAGTAGCAGCCGCAGCAGCTGCAAGCGGCGCCATCGAAGGTGTCGCCGGGCCAGGGTGCTTTCCAAGCAGGGGAAGGGAGCCAGCGCAGTGCTCCCTTCCACCTGCTGTACACCCCGGCCCTGCCACACAGTGTACAGCGATGCCATTCGTCAGAATGGCATCAACTCCTCCTCCTCACATGCACTCTGCGCTGTGAGGAGGAGATAGAGCGCAAGCTCCGGAAAACCCGGCCATCACTCGGGACACATCCCGGTGATGGCCGTGTATTACCCGGCCCCATAGACTTCTATGGGAGACGGGCGGCCGGGTACCCGTGCGAAGATAGAGCATGTCCTATTTTTTGACGTCCGGTTTTCCCGGCCGTCAAAAAATCGGTCGTGTGAATAGCCCCATTAGGGGTCTATTATTCCTAATGCAGCCGGGTGCCGGCCGATTTATGAACGGCCGGCACCCGGCCGGGAAACCCTGCCGTGTGAATGAGGCCTTATTCCCATACAAAGTTTGGCTCATATTTCAAACTAGCTTTTATACCCGGCGTTGCTCGGGAGGTTGACTTACGGTATAGATAGAGTAAAAGCTCACTATTTAAATACCTCTCAGTATGAATTTAATTGCTAGAGAGTGTAAATAATGTTATTGGAAGCATAAAAGAAATGAAATGAAGCAATATATTCATTACAGATTTATATAGTGTTGATTTAGGACTGAACGTTTCTATTCCAACGCTTTCTTGTAAACAATGTTTTTTGTCTTTTGATCCGGTGCCAAGATGTAGAGATTCTTTCCAGTGCCGACTCTGGAGCAAACATATAGTTGCCCATGGGAAAAACAGGGACTTTGAAGGTGTATTCCTGCCATTTTCAGGGATTGACCTTGAGCCTTGCGAATAGTCATTGCAAAGGCTATGCGTACTGGGAACTGCTTGAACTCGAAAGGAACATCATTTGGAGTGAAGGGAATGCGAGGAATAAAGACAAACTTCCCCCTTGGCACATCCGGTTAGTATGGTGGCCTCGATGACCTGATCCATTTTAACCCCTTTAGGACACAGCCTGTTTTGGCCTTGTGGACACAGATGATTTTTTCAAATCTGACATGTGTCACTTTATGTGGTAATAACTCCGGAACGCTTTTACCTATCCAATCGATTCGGAGATTGTTTTCTCGTGACATATTGTACTTTATGTTAGTGAAAAAATGTGGTCGCTTAATTCAATATTTATTTGTGAAAAACTTCAAATTTTAGCAAAAATTACAATTTTTCTAAATTTAAATGTGTTTGCTTGTAAAACAGATAGTAATACCACACAAAATAGTTACTAGTTAACATCCCCCATATGTCTACTTTATGTTTGCATCATTTTTTTTCACGTACTTATTTTTCTAGGACGTTACAAGGTTTAGAAATTTAGCAGCAATTTCTCATATTTTCAAGAAAATTTCGATAGGCCATTTTTTCAGGGACCAGTTCAGTTCTGAAGTGGTTTTGAGGGCCTTCTATATTAGAAAGTCCCCATAAATCACCCCATTTTGAAAACTGCACCCCTCAAGGTATTCAAAACCACATACAGAAAGTATTTTAACCCTTTAGGCGTTTCACAGGAATTAAGGCAAAGTAGAGGTGAAATTTACAAATTTCATTTTTTTTGCAGAAATTCATTTGTAATAAAAAAAAAGCTGTAACACAGAAGGTTTTACCAGAGAATCGCAACTCAATATTTATTGTCCAGATTCTGCAGATTTTAGAAATATCCAACATGTGGCTCTAGTGCGGTAATGGACTGAAGCACATGTCTCAGAAGCAAAGGAGCACCCAGTGGATTTTGGGGCCTCCTTTTTTTAGGAATATATTTTAGGCACCATGTCAGGTTTGAGGAGGTCTTGTGGTACCTAAACAGACGAAACCCCCCCAAAAGTGACCCCATTTTGGAAACTACACCCCTCAAGGCATTTTTCTAGGGGTATAGTTAGCATTTTGACCCCACAGTTTTTTTGCAGAATTTAGTGGAATTAGTCTGAGAAGATGAAAATCACCTATTTTTCTGTGGAAATATAGAATTTTTTCAAGGAATAAAGGAGAAAAAGCACCCCAACATTTGTAAAGCAATTTCTCCCGATTACGGCAATACCCATATGTGGTCGTAAAACTGATGTTTGGACCCGCAGCTAGGCTCAGGAGGGAAGGAGCGCCTTTTGGATTTTTGAGCGCAGATTTTGATGGTTTGGTTTTCAGTGCCGTGTCGGGTTTGCAACACCCCGGAGGGACCAAAACAGTGGAAACCCCCCAAAATTGACCCTATTTTGGAAACTACATCCCTCAAGGAATTTTTCTAGGGGTATAGTGAGCATTTTGGCCCCTCAGGATCTTTTTTTTAGAGCTAAGGTGACCAAAAAACTAACGATTTTGGCGCTTTAAATTCTTTATTTCTTACAGCGTTCACCGTGCGCAATAAATTAAGTTTTACTTTATTCTACGGGTCGGTACGATTATGCCGATACCATGTGTATAGTTTTTTTTTACATTTTGCAGCGTTTGCACAATAAAATTACGGTTCTATAAAATAATATATTTTCTGAGACACGCTATTCTAAGCCGTAACTTTTTTCTTCAAAAAAGCTGTGGGAGGGCTTGTTTTTTGCGGGACGGGTTGTAGCTTTTATTGGTACTATTTTGTGGTAAATGCGACTTTTTGATCACTTTTTATTCTATATCTTGGGAGGAGTAGTGACCGAAAAATAGCGATGCTGACAGTTTTCAGTTTATTTTGTTTGCGGCGTTCACCGTGCGGAAAAATTAACATTATAGTTTCATAGTTTGGGTCGTTATGAACGCGGTGATACCAAATATGTGTACTTTTTTTTAACGTTTTAATTTTTTACCTATAATAAATGACTTATTGTAGGAAAACAAAAACTTATTTTTACACTTTTATAAAACATTTTTATGAACTTTTTACACTTTATATTTTTGTTTATTAACTTTTCTTTTACTTTTTACACTTTCTTTTTTGACCTGCAGCTCTAATCGCTGCTAGAATACATTACACTACCTAGGTAGTGTAATGTATTCCAACTGTCAGTGTGACGTCACAGTCACTCTGACAGTTGGTCTACGAGGATCAGCGGAGGCAGATCCTCATAGGCTTCCATACATGGCAGACCCGGAGGCCGTTGCCTGGCCCCCGGGTGCCATCACAAGCATCAGCAGCCCCCACGATTGCTTGGGGGCTGCTGATTGTGCTACAAACCCCCTACATGCGGAGATCGCAATCGAGTCCCGCATGTAACGGGTTAATCGACAAAATCAGCGGCGATGAGCCGCTGATCGGCAACACTGGAGTGTCAGCTGTCGGCGACAGCTGATCTCCAAGTTCCCGATGCACACCTTGTCGCCGACAGTGTGCATCGGGAACGACACAGTGACTTCCTGTCACTATGACAGGAAGCCTATCAGGACCAGCCGAAGGGTGGTCATGATGGGCTTCCGTCCATGGCAGACACGGAAGCCATTGTTTGGCTTCCGTTTGCCATACTAACTATCGGCAAACCCCGCGATTTCGGACCGGGGTCTGCCGATATGTTAGAAACCCCCAAAATTCGGCGATTGCAACCGATCTGCGAATTTAAGGGGTTAATTCGCCGAAATCAGCGTCAAAGGACCGCTGGTCGGCAAGAGTGGAGTGTCAGCTGTCGGCGACAGCTGACCTCCTGGTTCCCGTTGCACACTGTTGCCGACAGCGTACACCGGGAAAAACTCAGTAACTGTAAGTCCTCGTGCGGGAAGTAACCTCACGCAACGACGCACAGTTACGTCCTCGTGCGGATAGGGGTTAAACCAATGAAAAAGCGGGCTGCAAACAAACACACTTTCGAAAATATATATAAGATGGACTGGGGTGAACCGCTATCCTCAGGGAGGAGAGGGCAGAGAAATTCTTTGTTGCCTGGAGTCTCAAACAACACACTTGGTACCCACATCAGGGAGGAAAAATCATACCACAATCACGTAGCAGTGACCCTCCTGTTCAAATCATAATTGCAACATACATACCTGAGAAAGCTCAACTTCTCCTATCCTGAAAAGCTCATCACTTTGAGCAGCAGAGAGTAGCTGAGACACTGTGCATGGCACTATTTGCTGTGCCCTTGACCTCTGGGGGAAAAAATAAATAATTAAAATCAATGTAATACGCAATATTTAACAGAAAACATTTGACATAATATGATCATGTCTGCAGTGTTATCCGGCTGGCAGTGTGAATAAGGCTACATTCACACGACAGTGAAAAAAAATGTCCATTAAAAACTGAACGGTCAGGTTTTCATGGCCATTTTGCATCAGTGTGTCTCTAAATTTTCATCCATTTCCAGTCAGTCAGTTTTTAATGGCCATTTGACATCCAATTTGCATCAGTTTTTCATGGCCGTTAAAAAATAAAAATGATGAATTTCATTTGTCAGGCTTTCTTTGTCCCAGCCCCCTGAAAACACCCAAACATATCATGCTGTCACATACACCCACATTAACGTTACTGAAGTGTCTTGACAGTGAATAGACATCGCTTCCAGCCAGGACACGATGTCTTTTCACAATCCCGACACTTCAGTAACGTTTGTGTGGGACTTACAGCACAGCAAGCGTGATCTAGCTATAAGCTGTCATATACAGCGTGATCTCGCGAGATTACGCTTGCTGTGCTGTAAGTCCCGCACAAACGTTACCGAAGTGTCGGGATTGCAAATAGACATTCCGTCCTGGCTGGAGGTGATGTCTATTTACTGTCAAGACACTTCTTTAACATTAATGTGGGTGTATGTGACAGCACATCGTGAACAACGCAAGATCACTATGCGCTGCTTACATGAATGGAGAGAAGTGTATGATGCTGATTGGTCAGCGTCATACACTTCTCTCCACAACACCCACTTGGTAAAAAGTAAAAGCACGCCCATTTGGGCATTAAGAAAGTCATTAGCATAAAGCTAAAAATCGCTCATGACTTGCTGAAAATAGATTGTTTTTCTAAATAAAAAACACTGCTGTAATCTACATTACAGCGCCGATCTCATTATGTAAGAGATAGGGCACTTATAATGTGGTGACAGAGCCTCTTTAACGGAAAAAGCACCATGCATGTAGTGAGCATTATAACACCACAGGCGTTTTTTTTTCCTTTTGACCAGAAATTTATGCACAGCAGATGGTGCAAAAAATTTCCACCGAGAGGTCATAATGTGGCCTCATGCACACGACCGTAGCCATGTGCACGGCCATGATTTTCAGGTCGGCTGGCCGCAGAGTGTCACCCCCGAGCCGTGCACATGGCCGCGTCCATTATTTTCTATGAGCCTGGACCGCAGAACACGGGTGTAATAAGACTTGTCCATTCTTTCTGTATTCCAGGCTACTTTGCCATGCACGGACCGTGGAATCCACGGTCGTGTGCATGGGCCTATAGAAATGAATGGGGCTGCAATTCCCCGTTGATTTTCGCGGGAATTGCGGCCGCAAAAGCACGTTCGTGTGCATGGGGCCTAAGGTGGCGTAAGAATGCTGTAAATAAATAATCCATAGATGTGTGGCCAGTGTCACACTGATAAATGGTACACCATTTTATCCCCCTTTTGGAACACACTCTGCACCATTTCCGTCACCATCTTCTGGGGGGCAATTCATTTTTTTGTCGACGAAGGGGTGTGAGGGAAAATCTGTAATTCATATGGGCACCCATTTTGGGGGGCATGTGACTTAAAATCACTTTTTATTTCATTTTTTGGGAGGCGTGGCGACAAAAAAAACTTCTGGTATGGTCTTTGACTTTTTGTTACCGCGTTTAGTGTGCGCTAAAAATTGCATTAACTTTATTCTGCAGGTCGACACAATTATATAGATACCAAATGTATATCGTGTCTTTGTTTTACAGCGTTTGCACAATAAAAATCACTTTCTTTAAAAAAAATATTTTTTTTTCCAAATTATAAGAACGATACCTTTATTTTCCCCCATCAAGAAAGCTGTGTGAGGGTTTGTTTTTTTAATTTTTATTGGTACCATTTAGGGGTACACACGGCTCTTTGATCACTTTTTCATTATTTAGGCGGCAAGGTGCCCAAAAAACAACAACTCTGGCTTTTTTTTTTATAGCGTTAACCGTACAAGATAAATAACGGAAGTTCTATAATTTGAGTCGTTATGGACATGGCGATTCCAAATATGTATAGTTTTTTTTAAAGTTTATTTTTTTTCTTATATAAAAAAAAATAAATAAGGATTTATGGGAAAAAGGCGATTTTCGGTATTTCTTTTTCTCCAACATTTTTAGTCCCACTAGGGAACTTCCAACTGGCTGATGGCATGTATACACTGCAATACCTTGAACTTTACAGGAGTTTCAGCTGTAATACATAGCTGACGCCCACTGGCGATGGCACAGGCATAGCTTGTGCCTTCACGTACATTTACATTGCAATGCGCTAACTGTATGTGATAATGTGGAAAGGGATAGAGGTCTTGCGATCCGCATTCAAGTTTTGATTATTTTTTTTGACTATTGTGTCGCAACACAACTACATTCAGAATCATTACTTGCGATGATGCATTGCAACCAAAGTTGAGGTGTAGCCATAGCTCAATGGTAATTCTTTTGTTTTAGTTGCTTTCAGTTTGCCCCCGTTCGCTAGGTTTCCGTTTTTTTCACGGAAACAAAAGTTCTGCAGACTGCAAAAGAATTACCATTGAAATCAAATGGTAATTCTAATGGAACCGTTGCTAGCCATTTAATGTTTTGATCCGCTCTTCCTAAGGCTTCATGCCCACTTCAGTCTTTTTCTTCAGGGTGCTAGCCGTTTTTCTGACGGCTAGTACCCGGACCCATTCACACTTCAGTTTTTTGACGGTCATGTTGCTACGCTCCGACAAAAGTAGAGCATGTCCTACTTGGTCCGAGATTCCGTGACGCCCATGCAAGTAAATTGTGCCATCAAAAAAAACTAACGGCACACGGAAGGCATCCGTGTGCCGTCCGTGTGTGATGGAGCCGTTGCCTGGCAACGGCCGGGTGGGCAGAGGTACACATACAGACAGATACTGCACTAATCGGCAGCCCCTTCTCTCTGTCAGCACTGATAGAGAGAAGAGGCTGCTGATCAGTGCTGGAACGCAGCGATATTAAGAAAAATAAGTTCCTACGTACCCCGGCCGTTGTCTTGGTGACGCGTCCGTCTTATGACATCCAGTCCGACCTCCCTGGATGACGCGGCAGTCCATATGACCGCTGCAGCCTGTGATTGGCTGCAGCGGTCACATGGTCTGAAACGGCATCTCAGGAGGCCGGACTTGAGGAAGAAGCACGGAAGCAGGGAGTTCTGGGTAAGTAGTAACTTTTTTTTAATGAACCATTAATCTATAGTGCGAGCGCCGCACATGGTATTCCCTGTCCAGCGGTAGTCTCTGTCCAGGGTGCTGAAAGAGTTAAGGGGCTGCATTGATCAGTGAGTACCGCTGGACAGGGAATAGCATGTGCGGCGCTCACAATATCGTGTACATAGTGTGAACGGGTTTCAGTTTCACACGGAAGTATACACGGAAAGCACACTGTTCCAATCACGGACACACAGAAAATAACTCCCTGGGATCCAGGCAGTAATTCATACCACCAACAGATAATGCTATGCCTGCTGACCATTACATCCTCCACATTATCGCTCCCGCAGCACTCAGCTTTCCAGGAGCCCTAACCGCATACTTGCACCCCCCTCTATACATTCCTACATAACAGGGTGGACACTATATTTTGCGGTCTGGGAAAGATTAGGGACTACTCCTGTAGAATAGCTGTGGTCACAGACGGTGAAAACAGCTACAATTGCTGTAGCAAATTAGAGTTTTAGTCACCACCTGGAGCACTGGTATTAGTAGATTAAAAGAAAATAAATTGTAATACATACAGATTTCTTTTCTCCTTGAGTAGGGGCTGGAGATCCAAATCCTCCAGGTGACTGCACATATCCACCTCCTCCCATCCCTGAGCCGCCATAACCACCATCAAAACCACCTGTACAAGCAAAGACAAGTTGGGTTTCAAGTCTAGTTAAAAATATATATACACAACGTGATGCGATTTTTTTTTTTCGAATACGTCACATCTAAGCTAATGAATTGTACCGTATATTCTATATAGAAGCAAGTTCACAACAGCAGTGCTGCGTTTTTACGCTCAGACGAAGATGGCTGCTCTGTTGCTTAGGCTAGAACGTCACATACTGTAATGTAGCTGATAACGACGTTCAGTAATAGCACCATTTACCACTATCGCCACGCTTTTCTGGCACTAACCGTGATTATTCCACATATTTCTCCGTCTTCTGCTTCAGACTCTTCAGTAGGCCTGTTGGCGCGCTAAAATTTCCTAGCCAATCAAAATCCGCACTCATACAGCGCTCCGCCTGTCACCAATCACAAGCGTTCTCAAGCGGCGCGCCAATCACTCCTAACCAATCAGCGGCTTTCCAGTCAAACGAAATCCCTCATTACTTCGGTCGCTATGGCGCGCTGTAAGAGAGAACGGCAGCTTCCACGTTCTGCGTGATGTCGCCTAAAATACGTCATGTTTCCGGCGCCGCTCGGTGTGCGTCTCTAGTGTTGCGCAGAATAGTGTGGACAGATTTCAATATAGCAGAAGCGGTTCTCGACGTTGCTAGTACTGTGGTTGTGACTGAATGAGGAGAACCGTATGGAATAGCAGATGGAGTGTAACTAGATGTGGTAAAACGTCTGCCTTTACCAGGAGTTTAGTCATTAGAAAGGAGAAGAATTGTAGGTAGTGAAGATGCTTGTCTGCGAGCCTCAAAGATTACTAGTGTGAATAGTATGTGTTCTGACTGTGGATAGACCTTAGGAGGACGTGTTGGTGTGTATGTTTGGTATTTAATAACTAAAATGGGAGATAAGGATTAAATAGATTTATAGAGTAGTACGAGTATTTTGCTCTACAGAGTCTTATAAATACACTTTATGGGCAAAAGTATTGGGACACCTACACGTTACACATACAGGAGCTTTTATGACTTCCCATTCTAGATCCAGAGGCATTAATATGGAGTTGGCCGCCCCTATTCAGCTAAAACCTCCTCCACTCTTCTGGGAAGACGTTCTACAAGATTTGAGTGTGGGAATTTGTGCCCATTCATTCAGAGCATTTATGAGGTTAAACACGGATGTTGTCTAGTTCATCCCAAAGGTGTTTCATGGGGTTGAGGTCAGGGCTCTGTGCGGGTCATGTTCTTCCACATCATACTCACCCGACCATGTCTTTATGGACCTTGCTTTGTGCACTGGGACACAGTCATGCTGGAACAGAAAAGGGCCTTCCCCTAAACTGTTCCCGCGAAGCTGGGAACATACAATTGTCCAATATGTCTTGGTATGCTGAAGCATTCAAGGGGTTGTCGTCCCTAAAAATTGATGGCCTATCCTCAGGATAGGCCATCAATAGCTGATGGGTTGGGGTCCGACTCCTGGGACCCCCTTCTATCGGCTGTTTTGGAGAGCGTGAGAAGCTCGTACGCGCACTGCTTCCCCTTCATATCTACTTGCTCGCTGTGAATCACTTTCCTGAGGATCGGCCATCAATTTTTAGTAACTGGACAACCCCTTCCCCCTGCTTGCCTTCTGGGCCCTAATGACCAAGCAATTTATTTATTTTTTTCCTTCGTCGCATTCAAATTGCTATAACTTTTTGTTATTGTCACGTGGACATGGCTGTATGAGGATTTGTTTTTTGCGGGATAAGTTGTATTTTTCAATGGCACCATTTTCGGGTATATAGAATTTTTTTAACTTCTTAGGGGGGATATAAAAAAACAGCAACACCACCCCTCCCAAAATAGAGAATAAAAAGTGATCAAAAAGTCGCATGTACCCGAAAATAGTACGAATAAAAGCTACAACCCGTCCAGCAAAAAAACAAGCCCTTCTGAGTCATGGCTCTCAGAATATGGTGACACAGAAAATAAATTATTTAATAAAAAAGTGATTTTATTGCACAAACGCTGCAAAACATAAAGAAACCTATATACGTATGGCATCGCCGTAATCGTACCGACCTGCAAATAAAGTAAAATTGTCATTTATAGCGCATGGGAAACGCCGCAAAAAAATAAAAAACATTGTCAGAATTGCTTGTTTTTGGTCACCCGGTTGCAAAAAAATGGAATAAAAAGTGATCAAAAAATCGCATGTACCCCAAAATGGTACAAATGAAAACTACAGATTGTCCCGCAACAAATAAGCCCTCACACAGCTCTGGTGGTGAAAAAGTAAAAAAGTTTTGGCTCTCAGTATATGGCGATGCAAAATGTGCAGAGTGTCCAAAAGTGGATAAGATCGGGCGCCATTTATCAATGCGACACCGGGCACATATCTATGAATTATTATTTATTTACCCCATTATTATACCCTCTTATTATGCCCTGATGTTCTCTGCGCAGATTACATATACCCCCCCCACATTATAAACTGAAATACCAGCAAAACGCCAAACAGAACTAATACCAAGCAACATCTGCGCTCCAAAAGCAAAATGGCATGCCTCCCTTCTGAGCTCTGCAGCGTGCCCAAACAGCAGTTTGCACACACATATATGGCATCGCCATACCCAGGAGAACCCGCTTAACGTTTTATGAGGTATTTGTCTTCAATGGCACAAACTGGGCACAAAATATTATGCACTAAAATGGGATATCAGTGGAAAATTGCAATATTCACTTTGAACCATCCGCTGTGCATTAACCCCTTTGCACACTATGACTTAATAGCATGTCATGGTGCGGGGGTGATGTATGGAGCGGGCTCACGTGCTGAGCCCACTCCATACACTGCGGGTGTCAGCTGTGTATTACAGCTGACACCCGGGACTAACGGACAGGAACAGCGATCGCTCTGTTACAGAAGCCTGTAAAAATAACAATATACTGCGATACATTAGTATTGCAGTATATCGTACCAGCGATCCAATGATCACTGGTTCAAGTCCCCTAAGGGGACTAATAAAGTGTGTAGAAGAATTCAAGTTTTTAGTAGTGAGAAAACAAAAATTAAAGTTAAAAACCTTTTCCCATTTAGTGTAATGTAAAAAAATAAAAAAAATTGGTATCGCTACGTCCGTAAAAGGCCAAGCTATTACAATATACCATTATTTAACTCGCACGGTGAACACCGTAAAAAACATAAATAATTTAAACTGCCAAAATCGCTTTTTTTTTGTCACCTTAGCGCTCAAAAAAAAATGTAATACAACTTTTTGATCACTTTTTATGTACCAAAAAATTGTACCAATAAAAACTACAGCTCGTCCCGCATAAAATAAGACCTCCCACCGCTCAATCAACCGAAAGATTAAAAAAAGTTACGGGGCTCAGAATGTGGTGAAACAAAACAATTTTTATTTTAACAATTAGATTTTTCTTTGTAAAAGTAGTATATAAAAAAAACTATAGAAATTTGGTATCACCGTAATTGTATTGAGCTGCAGAATAAAGTAAAGTTTTAGTTTTTACCGCACGGCGAAAGCTGTAAAAACGAAACTCCCAAAAAATGGAATCGGAATTTTTTTTTCAGTTTCCCAGTACTGTTTATGGCACTTTAAATGGTGTCAATAGAAACTACAATTCCTCCCGCGAGAAATAAGCCCCACACCACTCCACTGACGGAAAAAGAAAAAAGTTATGGCTCTTGGAAGGCGGGGAGTGAAAAACGAAAATAAGAAAGCAAAAAACAGCTCATGATTTTCAGACTTTTTTAAAGCAAACTCGCGTTTTTCGCTGCGTTTTTTACGGCCGTTTTTGGAGCTGTTTTTCTATAGAGTTAATGAAATATGGCTCCAAAAACGGCTCAAGAAGTGACATGCACTTTTTTTATGCGGGAGTTTTTTCACGCGGCCGTTTTTAAAAAGACGTCCCATTTACAAAATGCAGTTTTTCCCATTGAAATCAATGGGCAGATGTTTAGATGGGATCTGCGTCCGATTTTTCGGGCGTTTACAGCCTGAAAAACGGCCAAAAATAAGCCGTGTGCACATACCCTTACAAATATGTCATCAGAAAGTAAACCAGCTATCATTGAGATACATGCCCATTAAAATCTGTTGTGCTGAAACATGGGTTTGTAATTGAATTCTCTGTACTTACAGCACACGTTTACTGACATACTTTTTGGCACTAATGCACTTTACTCCCCAGATTTCGTACCATATCTACACTGAGGGGCTCATGTTTAGCTGCGGCACACAGATGTATACATATATATTTGATCCGTAGATGTCGTTCATTTTCTGCGGTTGGACTGTTTTTAACTTGTATGGTTGTGTTGATTAATAAAGATATACTTTTTATATATAAAGATTGTTTTGCTTTATTGTTTTGCTATTTTCTTCCATTTGTTCATCTACTACGTATGTGAGGGCAGTCTTGTATATTTTTTTGACATCCTGTCCCTTTTTTATTTGATTAATTTTCTGAGGTTACAATATCATGTATGTTTCCCACTCTTATTGGCTTAGGGGTATGTTCACACGGCCTATTTACGGACGTAATTCGGGCGTTTTTGCCCCAAATTACGTCCGAAAATAGCGCCTCAATAGCGCTGACAAACATCTGCCCATTGAAAGCAATGGGCAGACGTTTGTCTGTTCACACGAGGCGTAATATACGCGCCGCTGTCAAATGACGGCGCGTAAATAGACGCCCGCGTCAAAGAAGTGACCTGTCACTTCTTTGGGCGTAATTGGAGCCGTTATTCATTGACTCCAATGAATAGCAGCGCTAATTACGCCCGTAATGGACGCGGCGTTCAAGCGCCTGCACATGCCGGTACGGCTGAAATTACGGGGATGTTTTCAGGCTGAAACATCCCCGTAATTTCAGCCGTAACGGACGCCCTCGTGTGAACATACCCTAAGGGTATGTGCACACACACTAATTACGTCCGTAATTTACGGACGTATTTCGGCCGCAAGTCCCGGACCGAACACAGTGCAGGGAGCCGGGCTCCTAGCATCATACTTATGTACGATGCTAGGAGTCCCTGCCTCTCCGTGGAACTACTGTCCCATACGGAAAACATGATTACAGTACGGGACAGTTGTCCTGCAGAGAGGCAGGGACTCCTAGCATCGTACATAACTATGATGCTAGGAGCCCGGCTCCCTGCAGTGCGTTCGGTCCGGGACTTGCGGCCGAAATACGTCCGTCAATTACGGACGTAATTAGTGTGTGTGCACATACCCTAAAAGTTATCAGGGGCGTTGCTAGGGTCTTAAAAGACACTGAGAGGAATATATTAACCGCTTCCCGACCACCCACAGTAAATTCACGTCGGCATTTGCTGGGCTCTGTGCAGCGCCGACGTGAATTCACAGTGGGTGTTAAAAGCGCGATCCGGGTGTCTCAGAGTAGCGCTGACACCCGGATCGCGCTGTTAACCCCTGCCTCTGGTCCCGGAGACATAACCGGGACTTAATTGGTTCAGGTCCCGGTCATGTGATTGCAGGGAATGTCTGTTGTAGCAACGAACTGGAAAGTTTGTTGCTAAAACAAACTTTCCCGGGGACCGATTGCGGGTGCTGCAGTCGGTTATAAGGCAGAACCGGAGGCCATACAACGGCCCCCGGGTCTGCCATGCACATCAGCCAATGAGAACCAGCCGGATGCTGGTTCTCATAAGCTTCCTGTAAGTGTGAGGGCCGATTCACACGAACGTGAATTGCGTCCGTGCAGGCCACGTGGTTTTCACGCGGCTCGCATGGACCAATAGAAGTATATGGGGCAGTACAGACAGTCCGTGCTTTTTGCGCAGCGTTTGTCCGGTGCGTAAAAAGTGCCACATGTTCAATATCTCAGTGTTTTTTGCGCATCACGCACCCATTGAAGTCAATGGGTGCGTGAAAACCACGCATGCCGCACGGAAGCACTTCCGTGCGAACTGGTTGTTTTGCGCAACAGCTGTCAAAAGGATGAATGTAAACAGAAAAGAACCACGTGCTTTTCTGTTTACAAACATCCAAATGTCGTGTCATAATGATGGCGGCTGCGCGAAAACCACAGGCAAAGCGCGCGTGTTTTGCATGCGCAAAAACGCCACGTTCGTCTGAATCAGGCCTGACTAAGCGTCACACTGACAGTTTATAATACGTTACACTACTTAGGTTGTGTAATGTATTATAGCAGCGATCAGTGCTGCAGGTCTTCAAGTAAAAAAATAAAGTAATAAATATGTTTTATAAAAGTGTAAAAACAAGTTATAAAAGTTACAAAAACAAAAAATGCTTTTTTTCCTATAATAAGTCTTTTATTATAGGAAAAAAAATGAAAATGTTAAAAAATAGTACACATATTTGGTATGACCGCGTTCACAACGACCCAAACTATAATATTATTTTTACCGCATGGTGAACAGCGCAAAAAATAAATAAATTAAAAAACAATGTCAGAATCACTATTTTTTTGGTCATCAACCCTCAAAAAAATATAGAATAAAAAGTGATCAAAAAGTCGCATGTACCCTAAAATAGTACCAATAAAAACTACAACCCGTCCCGCAAAAAACAAGCCCTTACACAGCTTTTTTGACTGAAAAATAAAAAAGTTACGGCTCTCAGAATATGGTGACAGAAAAAATAAATTATTTTATCGAAAAGTGATTTTATTGCGCAAATGCCACAAAACATAAAAAAACTATATACATCTGGTATCGCCGTAATCGTATCGACCCGCAGAATAAAGTAAAATGTCATTTATAGCGCACGGTGAAAAGTGTAAAAAAAAAAAGACAAAAAACATTGTCAGAATTTGTTTTTTTGTCACTTTGCTTGCCAAAAAAAATCACATGTACCCTAAAATGGTACCAATGAAAACTACAGATTGTCCCGCAACAAATAAGTCCTCGCACGGCTCCGGTGGAGAAAAAATAAAAAAAGTTCTGGCTCTCAGAATATAGCAACAGAAATTGTGCAGTGTCCAAAAGCTGATAAGATCGGGCGCCAGTTATCAGTGCGACATTGGCCACATATCTGCGGATTATTATTTATTTACCGAATTATTATACCCTCTTCTTATTATGTCCTGGTGTACTCTGCCCAATTTACACATACCCCCACATCATAAACCGAAATACCAGCAAAACCCCAAACAGAACAGTTACCAAGCAAACTCTGCGCTCCAAAAGCCAAATGGCGCTCCCTCCCTTCTGAGCCCCACAGCGTGCCCAAACACCAGCTTACGTCCACATATATGATATTTTATATCCGGGATAACCCGCTCAACATTGTATGAGGCATTTGTCTTCAGTGGCACAAACTGGGCACAACATATTGTGCATTAAACTGGCATATCAGTGGAAAATTTTAATTTTCACTTTGCACCATCCGCTGCGTATTAACGCCTTCGCGCACCACGACTTAATAGCATGTCGTGGTGCGGGGGGTTATATATGGAGCCGGCTCATGCGCTGCGCCCGCTCGATATTCTGCAGGTGTCCGCTGTGTATTACAGCTGACACCCGGGACTAATGGACAGGATCGCGCTGTTACAGGAGCCTGTAAAAATGATATTATACTGCAATACATTAGTACTGCAGTGTATTGTACCAGCGACCTAATTATCGCTCGTTCCAGTCCCCTAAAGGGACTTTTGGGAGGTTTCCACTGTTTTGGTACCTCAGGGGCTTTGCAAATGCGACATGACACCCGAAAACCATTCCAGCTAAATTTGAGCTCCAAAAGCCAAATATTGTTCCTTCCCTTCTGAGTCTTTCCGTGGGTCCAAACAGCAGTTTATTACCACATACGGCGTATTGCTGTAATCAGGACAAATTGCTTTACAAATTTTGGGGTGATTTTTCTCCTTTATTCATTGTAAAAATTAAACATTTCTATGTTTTTTCAGAAAAAAGTAGATTTTCATTTTCACGGCCTAATTCCACTAAATTCAGCAAAAAAAACTGTGGGGTCAAAATGCTAACTATACCCTTAGAAAAATTCCATGAGGGGTGTAGTCTACAAAATGGGGTCACTTTTGGGGGGTTTCCACAGTTTTTCTCCCTCCAGGGCGTTGCAAACGCGACATGGCACAGAAAACCAATCCAGCAAAATCTGCGCTTCAAAATCCAAATGGTGCTCCTTCCCTTCTGAGCTCTGCCGTGGGTCCAAACAGCAGTTTAGTACCACATATGGGGTATTGCTGTAATTGGGAGAAGTAGCTTTACAAGTTTTGGGGTGCTTTTTATTCTTTATTCCTTGCAAATATAATTTTTTTTATATTTTTTCAGAAAAAAAATAGATTTTCACTTTCACAGTCAAACTCCAATAAATATAGCAGAAGACCTGTGGGGTCAAGATGCTAACTATACCCCTCGATAAATTCCTTGAGGGGTGCAGTTTCCAAAACTTTGTCACTTTTGGGGGATTTCCACTGTTTTGGCACTACAAGACCTCATGGTGCCTAAAATATATTCTAAAAAAAGGAGGCCACAAAATCCACTAGGTGCTCCTTTGCTTCTGAGGCCGGTGCATCAGTCCATTATCACA
Source organism: Rhinoderma darwinii (assembly GCF_050947455.1). NCBI lineage: Eukaryota > Metazoa > Chordata > Amphibia > Anura > Rhinodermatidae > Rhinoderma > Rhinoderma darwinii. The sequence goes on from NC_134688.1 coordinate 278,691,734, forward strand.
CTAGGGCCACATGTGGGATATTTCTAAAAACTGCAGAATCTGGGCAATAAATATTGAGTTGTATTTTTTGGCAGCAAGAAAAAAAATAATTTTCAATTTCCCCTCTACATTGCTTTAATTCCTGTGAAACGCCTAAAGGGTTAAACTTTCTGAATGCTGTTTTGAATACTTTGAGGGGTGCAGTTTTTAATATGGGGTGATTTATGGGGTCTATCTAGTACATAAGGCCCTCAAAGCCGCTTTAGTCCCTGTAAATATCGCCTTTTGACATTTTCTTGAAAATGTGAGAAATTGCTGGTAAAGTACTAAGCCTTGTAACGTCCTAGAAAAATAAAATAATGTTCAAAAAACTATGCAACTATAAAGTAGACATATGGAATATGTGAAATAGTAACTATTTTGTGTGGTATTACTATCAGTTTTACAAGCAGATACATTTAAAATGAGAAAAATCATAATTTTTGAAAATTTTCTCACAATTTTGGTGTTTTTCACAAATAAGCAATGAATTTATTGTCCCAATTTTTCCACTAATATAAAGTACAATATGTCACGAGAAAACAATCTCAGAATCGCTTGGATAGGCAAAAGCATTCCAGAGTTATTACCACATAAAGTGACACGTCAGATTTGAAAAAATGGGGCTGGTCCAGAAGGCTAAAATGAGCTCGGTCTTGAAAGGGTTAAGACTGGCGTTTCAAATGCCAGTCTAAGGCTGGGTTCCCACGTTGCGTAAATGCTGCGGAATTTCCGCAACGGAAATGTGTGCGGGAATTCCGCAGCATTTACAGTAGCAGCAAAGCGGATGAGATTCAGAAAATCTTATGCCCACGCTGCGGAAAACCCCCGCAGAGTAATCATTAATAAATTGACCTGTTGTGCTGAATTTAATTCCGCAGCATGTCAATTTATGCTGTGTTTTTGTTGATTTTCTGTTGCAGGTTTTACCCATTGAATTCAATCGGGATGCAAAACCTGCAACATAAAGCCAAGTTTTCCAGCGTATTCGCTGCAAAAATCGTAACTATGGAAAAAAAATACTTACCTGGAACGCCCTCCTTCCTGCAGTCCGGCCTCCTGGGACGATGTTGCATACCATGTGACCGCTGCAGCCAATCAGGCTGTAGCGGCGGTCATCCAAGGAGGCCGGACCGGACTGCACAGGGGGACGCGTCGCCATAACAACGGCTTACGTAAGTATGAGTGACTATTACTGGTGCTTTCCGCAGCGGAAATTTCATCTGGAAAAAGGCAACACAATGATGTGCAGTTTTCAGACAGAATGTACTGCGGGTTACAGGTCGGATACGCTGCGTGTTTTTGACGCAGCGTATCCGTCCCATGGAAACCCGACCTTAAACTTATTTATGTAGGTGGGAAATGCACCAAATTTATTAACCCCTTCCCGCACCTTGACGTTAATGTACGTCAATGTGTGCAGTTCGTTCCCGCACCTTGACGTGCATTGACGTCTGCACTTTAAAAGTTAACCGCCGCGCGGCGCAACACCGCAGCGGCGGTTAACTTCACAGTTAGTATGCCCCGATGTCCGGGCAGACTACAAGGGACGAATGAAAGCGGTCCCTTGCTCCAGATCGCTCTGATTGGTTAGTCTGTTCAGACTTTCCAATCAGAGCTTAGGATCTTAGAAGTACGACGTCACAGGCTCCGATTTCCTGTTGGAGTAAGGAAGTTAAGGAGATCGGAGCCTGTGGACGTCGTGAGAAGAGAAAGTGACAAAAAAAAGCCCAAAAACACCCATTAACCCCTTGATCACAGCATTTAAACTGTGATCACCCCCTCCCTTCCTCTCCCAGTCTATAAGGGAGATTTTTTTCTGTTTTTTAAAAAAAAAATAATAATCATAAAACTCAAAAAAATAAGTTTAGTGAGCGTTAATCAGCGTCAATTTAGTCGGTGTAAGACCGTCTGTTAGTCAGCGTCAGACCGTCTTGTTTGTAAATCAATCAGCGTCAGTCATCGTCTTTTTGTGTAGTTTAGTCACCGTTAGCCAGTTTTAGTGTCAGAAAATAAAAAACTTACTGTGTACGTTAGTGTTAGATCAGTGCATCAGTCAATCAGCGTCAGTTAGGATCAGTCAGTGTGTGATTGTCAGTCAGCGTCGTCTTTTTGTCAGTGTACTTTAGTCAGTGTCAGTCAGCGTCAGTTAGTCAGTCCTTTTGTCCGTGTTAGTGAGAGTTTCAGTGTCATAAAATAAAAAAATAAAAAATAAAAATATTAGTGTACATTAGTATTTTATGTAAAAAAAAAAAAAAGACAAAAAAAGTTATATTATACATTTGTTGTATACAGCACTTTAGTATACAAGTCCACATATACACTTTAGTAAAAATAATAAAAATGGCCCGCAAAACCTTTACTGCAGAGGAGGCATATGAGATGCTGGCATCGGACACCGATACTGCAAGTGATCCTGGGTCCGCATTTGTGCTGTCCTCCTCCTCAAGCGACACAGAAGAACCTCCTTGCAGTCGCAGGAGGGTTAGTGTTCAGGTTACACCTGCACTTGAACCTGAACCCAATTGGTTGCCCCCAACCTCCTACACCCCCCAAGTACCGGACTTTACTGCTGCTGCAGGGGTCCAAGTCCAGACATCAGGACTGTCCGAAATGGAGTTTTTCCAGCTCTTTTTTTCGGACAGCGTTGTGGAAAATATTGTTGAGCAAACTAATCTCTGTGCTCAACAATTCATTGCTGTCAACCCTGGTAGTTATTATGCCCGGCCTTACAGGTGGCATCCCACCGACAAAGCAGAAATGCTTCAGTACTGGGGATTGGTCCTAAATATGGGCCTAACGAAGAAGCCATCGGTGAGGGCCTATTGGTCCACCGATATTCTGTACCACTGCCCCTTATACCGCACCACAATGCCCAGGGCTCGTTTTGAGGCAATCCAAAAATTCTTGCATTTCAATGATAATTCCCAGTGCCCCCCCCCAGAATGACCCAAATTTTGATCGACTCTATAAAATTAGACCCCTTATTTCCCATTTGGCCCAAACATTTGCATCGTCCTATACCCCATCAAGACAAATTGCCATTGACGAGTCCCTGGTGCATTTCAAAGGAAGGGTGAAGTTCAGGCAGTATTTGCCCAACAAACGTGCCAGGTATGGCATCAAGATCTATAAGTTGTGTGAGTCGGAGTCGGGCTACACACATACTTTTAGAATATATGAGGGAAGGGACAGTCAGATTGAGCCCCCAAACTGCCCACCTGTCCTGACCACAACTGGGAAGATTGTCTGGGACCTCCTGCACCCACTGTTTAATCAGGGGTACCACTTGTATATAGACAACTGGTATACAAGTGTACCCCTGTTCAAATGCCTGGCAGAGCAAAAAACAGTGGCGTGTGGGACGGTCCGCAAAAACCAGAGACAGCTCCCAAAAACCCTTCTCAGTCAACCCCTGCAGCGTGGGGAGAGCAGGGCGCTCCACAGTGAAGGGGTCCTTTTTTTAAAATTCAGGGACAAGAAGGATGTCCTAATGCTAACATCCATTCACGACGCCACCTGCTCCCTTGTCCCTGTGCGTGGTGCAACACCCACCACCACGTCACGGCCTCTCTGCATCCAGGCCTATAACAAATACATGGGGGGAGTGGACCTTTCTGACCAGGTGCTCAAGCCGTACAATGCCATGCGGAAATCAAAAATTTGGTACAAAAAATTGGCGGTGCACTTTGTCCAAATGGCATTGTACAACTCCTTTGTAATATACAGGAGCACTGGTCAGGAGGGGACATACCTGGAGTACCAGGAGAAGGTAATCAAATCCCTTCTCTTTGGGAATGTGGCAGAGGTAGGGGAAAGTTCTACCTCTGCAAGCAGTGATGTCCCCAGGATAGTTCCAGGACAGCACTTTCCTGGTGAAGTGCCGTCCACAGAAACAAAAAAGCGCCCCCAGAAAAGGTGTCGTGTCTGTGCCAAAAGAGGCATAAGGAGAGACACGACATACCAGTGTAACACCTGTCCCACCCACCCTGGACTGTGTATCAAGGAGTGCTTCCAAATATATCACACCTCTGGAGTTCTAAATTAAATTTGTATCTGCCCCTTTCAATTATAATTATCGTCCCTTTCATTTAAAATTACAGTGCCTTACCATAACCATTTCACCATTTAAAAATTGAACATCCCCTCCATAACAAAACTAAAAATACCCATTATACCCCTAGATGAATACCTAGGATTTGTAATACCGTGTAGTATCTGCACAATTTTTTAGGCCTATGCAAACATGACATGTGCCCAAAAATCATCCAAGTAAAATAAGGCCTCAAAATCCTTGTGGTGTTCCAATACTTTCTGGCCCTGCCATATGTCCAGCAACAGCAGATTAGGGCCAAGTTGGGGGTATTTATAAACTCGAAATAGCCTGATAAATGTTGAGGTGCTTTTCTTCACTTGCATGCTCTGTGTCTGAAAAATCTGTCCTATAAATGAAGCATTTGTGAAAAAAATTGAAAATGTTCTTTTTCACACCACATTTCCACAAGATTCTGCAAAAAAAACTGTGCGGTCAAAAAAGTGATGACACCCCTAGATAAATTCCTTGAGGGGTGTAGTATTCGAAATGGGGTCATTTCTGGGTGTTTTCTATCATTATGGGGGCTCAGAGTCTCTTCAAAGATCAAATGGAGCCGTTGAACCAATCATGCAAAACTTGGGCCCTGAAAATCAAAGGCTGCTCCTTCAATTCCAGGCACTGCCATGTGCCCACGCAACATATTTGGATCACTTTGAGGGTATCTCTGAACTCAGTTCAAATGGGCCAATAAATGTTGGTGTTTTTCTTCACTTGCATGCTCTGAACAATCTGTCCTATAAATGAAACATTGGTGAAAAAAATTGAAAATAGTTTTTTTCATGCCAGATTTCGACAAGATTCTGCAAAAAAATTGTGTGGTCAAAAATGTGATCGCACACCGAGAAAAATTCTTAGAGGGGTGTAGTTATCAAAATGGGGCTATTTATGGGGGTTTCCCATAATTATGGGGGCTCAGAGTCTCATGCAAAACTTGAGTCCTGAAAAACTAAGGCTTCTGCTTCACTTCCCTGCACTGCCATGTGTCCACACAACATATTTGGACCACTTTGGGGGTATCTCTGAACTCGGTACAAATGGGCCAATAAATGTTAAGGTGCTTTTCTTCACTTGCATGCTCTGTGTCTGAAAACTCTGTCCTATGAATGAAGCAGTTATGAAAAAATTTTAAATGTTCTTTTTCACGCCAGATATCCACAAGATTCTGCAAAAAAAATATGGGGTTAAAAAATTGATCACACCCCTAGAAAAAATTCCTTGAGGGGTCCAGTTTCCAAAATGGGGTCACTTTTGGGGGGCTTCCACTGTTTTGGTCCCTCCAGGGCATTGCAAATGCGACATGGCACTGAAAACTATTCCAGCAAAATCCGTGCTCCAAAATCCAAATGACGCTCCTTCTCTTCTGAGCCTTGCTGTGGGTCCAAACAGCAGTGTATTACCACATATGTGGTATTGCCGTAATCGGGAGAAATTGCTTTACAAATGTAGTGGGGCTTTGTCTCCTTTATTCCTTGTCAAAATTAAAAATTTCTATGTTTTTCCAGAAAAAAAGTAGATTTTCATATTCACACACTAATTCAAATAAATTTTGCAAAACAACTGTGTGGTCAAAATGCTAACTATACCCCTAGAAAGATTCCTTGAGGGGTCCAGTTTCAAAAATGGGGTCACTTTTTGGGCATTTCCACTGTTTTGGTCGCTCCAGGGAATTGCAAATGCGACATGGCACTGAAAACTATTCCAGCAAAATCCGTGCTCCAAAATCCAAATGACGCTCCTTCTCTTCTGAGCCTTGCTGTGGGTCCAAACAGCAGTGTATTACCACATATGTGGTATTGCCGTAATCGGGAGAAATTGCTTTACAAATGTAGTGGGGCTTTGTCTCCTTTATTCCTTGTCAAAATGAAAAATTTCTATGTTTTTCCAGAAAAAAAGTAGATTTTCATATTCACACACTAATTCAAATAAATTTTGCAAAACAACTGTGTGGTCAAAATGCTAACTATACCCCTAGAAAGATTCCTTGAGGGGTCCAGTTTCAAAAATGGGGTCACTTTTTGGGCATTTCCACTGTTTTGGTCGCTCCAGGGAATTGCAAATGCGACATGGCACTGAAAACTATTCCAGCAAAATCCGTGCTCCAAAATCCAAATGACGCTCCTTCTCTTCTGAGCCTTGCTGTGGGTCCAAACAGCAGTGTATTACCACATATGTGGTATTGCCGTAACCGGGAGAAATTGCTTTACAAATGTAGTGGTGCTTTGTCTCCTTTATTCCTTGTCAAAATGAAAAATTTCTATGTTTTTCCAGAAAAAAAGTAGATTTTCATATTCACACACTAATTCAAATAAATTTTGCAAAACAACTGTGTGGTCAAAATGCTAACTATACCCCTAGAAAGATTCCTTGAGGGGTGCAGTTTCCAAAATGGGGTCACTTTTTCTCTCTTTTTACTGTATCGGCAGCACAAGAACTCTTCAAATCTGACATGGTGCCTAAAATATATTCTAAAAAAAGGAGGCCCCAAAATCCCCTAGGTGTTCCTTTGCTTCTGAGGCCTGTGCTTCAGTCCGTTAGCACACAACAGCCACATGTGGGATATTTCTAAAAAGTGCAGAATCTGGGCAATAAATATTGAGTTGCATTTTTTGGAAAAAAACCTTCTGTGTTACAGAAAAAAATGGATTACATATGAATTTTGGCAAAAAAAATGAAAATTGTAAATTTCACCTCTACTTTGCTTTAATTCCTGTGAAACACCTAAAGGGTTAAAACACTTTCTGAATGCTGTTTTGAATACTTTGAGGGGTGCAGTTTTCAAAATGGGGTGATTTATGGGAACTTTCTAATATATAGGGCCCTCAAAGCCACTTCAGAACTGAACTGGTCCCTGAAAAAATAGGCTTTTGAAATTTTCTTGAAAATATGAGAAATTGCTGCTAAAATTCTAAGCCTTGTAACGTCCTAGAAAAAGAAAAGAATGTTCCAAAAACGATGCAAATATAAAGTAGACATATGGGAAATATAAACTAGTAAGTATTTTGTGTGGTAATACTATCTGTCTTCCAAGCAGATAGATTTAAATTTCGAAAAATGGTAATTTTTGCAAATTTTCTCTAAATTTTGATGTTTTTCACAAATAAATATTAAATTTATCGACCAAATTTTTTCACTAACATAAAGTACAATATGTCACGAGAAAACAATCTCAGAATCGCTTGGATAGGTAAAAGCATTCCGGAGTTATTACCACATAAAGTGACACATGTCAGATTTGAAAAATCGGCTTCGTCCTGAAGGCCAAAACAGGCTCAGTCCTGAAGGGGTTAAGGGGTGCACACCACTTAATACAATTGGCTCATCTCTGCCTGTCTGTGCAACAGAATTGCAAATCTTCGCCAGTATGTGTATATTTGTGCCATGACTTACGCTAGTTTCTGACGTAAATTATGATAAATCTGTTGTTGTCTTAGAAGCCCCTCCTGCTAAACCCCACGTTTTTTTTTCACAACTTTCAGAAACTGGTAAGAGAAGTGAAAAATATGGCATGAGTTAAAATGGGCTAATTTTTTGATACCAGAAAACTGGCTTAAACACTTTAATATATATCCCCCCCCCCCCAACTGTCCCTGGATCGATAAACCTTTTTAACCCCTTGGCAGCATCTCACATGGGGAAGTATGGAGCGGGCCGATGAGCTGAACGCGCTCCATACTTACTGGTTGTTGGCTGTATGGTACAGCTGACACCTCACTGCAACGGCGTAATCGAAGATGACTTTGATTCCGCCCATTAAACCATTTAGATTCCCCGATCAATAGAGACAGCGGCATCTAAGCTGTTAGAAAGAAGGGGCAGCCCCCTCCGACAGCCCATCGCCCTCCCCTGCAATGCGATCATGGGGCCCCATGGTTGCCTAATGAAGGCCCCCAGGTCCGCCATCTTTGGGCTCCTATTAAGCCCTGCTAGAGGCAGGGCTTAATAGGAGCCTGTAAAAATCATGATATACTGCAATACATTAGTATTGCAGTATATCGTGTAAGCGCTTCAACGATTACTGGTTCAAGTCCCCTAAAAAAAATAATTTAAAAGTTAAAAATAAAAAACCTTTTCACTTTTTTCTCTAAAGTAAAGGTAAAAAAAATAAAAATGAACATAACTGGTTTCGCCGCGTCCATAAAAGTCCAAACTATTCTAATGACATTATTTAACCTGCATGGTGAACGCTGTAAAATAAATAAATAAATTAAACCCTTTTGGTCACCCTAGCAGCCCACAAAAAATGGATTAAAAAGTTATCAAAAAGCTGCATGTACCCCAAAATGGTACCAATAAAAATTACAGCATGCCCTGCAAAAAATAAGCCCTCACACGGCTCAATCGATGAAAATATAAAAAAGTTATATAAACTATGGAAATTTGGTATCTCCGTAATCGTATAGACCCATAGAATAAAGTAGACATGTCAGTTCTACCGCACGATGAACGCCGTAAGAAACAAAGCTCAAAAAACAAAGGCGGAATTGCTGTTTTTTGACCGTTTCACCCCACAGATATTTTTTTTTCCGTTTCCCAGTACATTATATGATAGATTAAGGCCCTGTTTACACAGAGTTTTTTTACAAGTTTTTTGGCACGGAAACCGCTCCGTAAAACTCGTCAAAATCCGCCCGAAAATGCCCCCCATTGATTTCAAAGGGAGGCGGATGAGTTTTTTTTACTGCGAGCGGAAAAACCGCGTCGCAGTAAAAAGAAGCGACATGACCTATCTTGAGGCAGTTTCCGCCTCCAAAACCCCATTTCAATCAGTCAGAAACGAGGAAAAAACGCATCGACGAGTGTTTTGACAAGTTTTTGTCAAACCACTGTGCAAAAACCGTCTGGAGCAGTTTTTGCAGGAGGAATTTTCCTCCTGCAAAAAACTCTGTGTGAACACAGCCTAAATGATGCCGTGGAAAAACGAAAACTCGCCCAGCAAAAAACAAGCCCTCATACGGCTATGTCAACGGATAGCCGTTGACATGGAATTTGGAAGGCGGGGAGTATAAAAACTATAATAAATATCCAAAAATTGGCTGCGTGTCCAAGGGGTTAAATTAAATTCTAGCAAAATATACAATAATTACATTCAGTGTAGTTGTCTTTCCTTATCTTCTCGATTCAGTCCAGACCGCTATGAATGCTTCCAGCCACGACTTGTCTCTGCAGATATTAAACTCAATCACTGCCCGCATAATGCCCACCAAATAATTATACAAATCAAAGTGCCCCTATAGTCATACCTTGCAACTGGCGGTGTCAAACCACTAATCACGCTGAGTCCCCAACCATACAGTTGATGGTTAGAGAGAAATCCAAAAATCACACTGGGGACGCTCTGCTGTTTCCGTCAGTGACATAGACATTAACTGCAGAGGTAGGGCACATGCTCAGCCACCACTTCATTCAAACTCCTTCTAGACGAGGTCTTACAGCTGGATCATTGGGCGTCCCAGCGGTCAGACCTTCAGCTATAAAGCATTTATGACCTATCCAGTGGATAGGTGAAAAATGCTTTACACCGGAATACTCCTTTACAGTTGCTTCTCAGTATACGTGTAAAGGGATGGTACCCAAGGGGGAATTGGTGGCTGGCACTCTCCCAGTTCTGTATGCATTAGTTGCTGGCAGTCACGATTATGGGGTCATCAGTGGCTGGCACACACTTTTTGTCAGGTAATGTACGAGGGCAACATTGGCTGGTGTATAGGGGAAAATCGGTGGCTACTGTGCACACTGTTACAGGAGGCATTAGTGGCAGGCACTTAACATTGTCGGGGCATCAGTGAGTCACTCTCAGGAACTTGTTCCAAGGGCCATGTGTGGGCAGCGTAGGTGTGCATCACTCGGGTCAATTCAATAGAATCTATGGAGCCGAGTGATGTGTGTGAGGCCGCCCCCTTACCAGGCTCCTCTGCACCGGTGTCAGTGCGTCGATGCTACGTGGCATAGGTCCCGGCTCCCCATGGCAACCGTTAAGCAGGACAGTCAGTGCGGCAGAATACTGACTAGTGCTGACTGGTCACAATCTACTCGGCACCCATCTGCGATCAACCTGTTAATCGCAATTGACTGGTTTCCGATTTCTGCCTTTGAGGAATACATTGAGGGGTGCAGTTTTGTAAACTGGATAATTTCTAACTATGTTCTGACACCTTAGAGCCTCTTAAATGGCATCATGAAATTATGTCAGAAAATTGCTCACGCTAAAATAACATCATCCAAGCCTACCTTTCTGAACCCTACCGTGTGTCTGGACAGCAGAGTAAGGCTGGGTTCACACAACCTATTTTCAGACGTAATGGAGGCGTTTTACGCCTCAAATTACGTATGAAAAAACGGCTCCAATACGTCGGCAAACATCTGCCCATTACTTTCAATGGGCTTTATGATGTACTGTGCCGACGACCTGTCATTTTACGCGTCGCTGTCAAAAGACGGCTCGTAAAATTACATCCTCGTCAAAAGAAGTGCAGGACACTTCTTGGGACGTTTTTGGAGCCGTTTTCTCATAGACTCCAATGAAAACAGCTCCAAAAACGTTCGTAAAAAACGTAGCCAAAACGCGGTCAAAACGCAGCAAAAAACGCGAGTTGCTCAAAAAACTTCTGAAAATCAGGGGCTGTTTTCCCTTGAAAACAGCTCCGTATTTTGAGACATTTTTGACTCTACGTGTGAACATACCCTTATAGAAATGCATTTCTCTAGTTGCAACTACTGTGAACAAAAAATGAATCACAAAGATGACACCTTTTGTCAATACCAGTGTGTAATTTGCTACCAGGAGCTTGTGCTGCCAAAATGCTCACTACAATCCTACATCAATACCTTGAGGGGTGTAGTTTTCAAAATCAGTAAATCCACAAGGAGAGAAAAAAGAAAACTGGCACAGCTCCCTCCAACGTTCGACCCACAAGTAATACAAGAGTCTTATGGAATGTTTGTAGAGTTTAGCTGTAACGCTGTTTAGGTGGAGCTCTGCAATAAGGTAACCACAGTCCCCAGTGAAAAATTAAATGAAGGAATAACAATCGAGACACTTACCACTTAGGCTTCGTTCACATCTGCGTCAGGGCTCCGTTCATGGGTTCCGTATGAGCCTTCTGTCAGGGGAAATCAATGGTGTTGCAAACGGAAAACTATGGTTTCCGTTTGTTTCAGTCAGGGTTCCATTCATGGGTTCCCCTGAGAAAATCTCAGACGGAACCCATGAACGGAGCCCTGATGCAGATGTGAACGAAGCCTTAGCAGAAAATATTCTCTATTGAAGTAAAAAATCCCTTGATGTAGAATTTTCAAAATGAGGTTTATTGGAATAATTTAAATGGCATAATAGTGATAAAAGGGTTTATTTTGCATCACTAACTATCGATATTTAACCCCTTACCGACATTTGACGTATCCATACGCCAAAGTGAACCCGCTCCATATGATGCCGGTGTCGGCTGTATGTTACAGCCGACACTTCAGAGTAACGAGCGGGATCTCGTGGTAGCGCAATCCCGCTCGTTTAACTCGTTAAATGCCGCGGTCAATAGCTACCGCAGCATTAAATCGTTAGAAAGAGGGGACGACCCCCTCTAACAGCTCATAGCGACCCCCGCAATGCAATCGCGGGGTGGCGATGGTTGCTCTGGCTGCCTGGGGGCCTAATGAATGCCCACAGGTCTGCCATCTTTGTGTTCCTATAAATCCCTGCCTCTGGCAGTGCTTAATAGAAGCCAGTCAGAATCACGATATACTGCAATACATTAGTATTGCAGTATATAGTGCAAGCGATCTAACGATCGCTGGTTGAAGTTCCCTGGGGTGACTAATAAAAAAAAGTAAAAATTAGTAAAATAAAGTTTGTTTTTTTATGTAAAAAAAATCAAAAGTAAAAAAAAAAAACCTTTTCCCATTTTCCCCCTAGAGCATAGTCAAATAAATAAATAAATAAACATAATTGGTATCGCCATGTCAGTAATAGTCTGAACTATTACAATATATCATTATTTAACTCGCACGGTGAACTCCGTAAAAAAAAAAATGGTACACGCCAGAATCTCTCATTTTTGGTCACCTCATCTCCCACAAGAAATGAAATAAAAAGTCATCAAAATGTTACATGTACCCCAAAATGGTATTATTAAAAACTACAGCTTATCCCGCAAAAAATAAGCCCTCATACCACTTAATCGACGGAAAAATAAAAAAGTTATGGCTCTAGGAATTTGGCGACACAAAATAAATTTTATTTTTTACACTTAGGTTTTTACTTGTAAAAATAGTAAATATAGAAAAAACTATATATATTTGGTATCGCCGTAATCGTATTGACCCGCAGAATAAAGTTAACATGTTGTTTTAATTGCACAGTGAATTCCGTAAAAACGAAGCGCAAAAAACAATGGAGGAATCGCTGTTTTTTTCATTTTCTACCCCACAAATAATTTTTTTCCCATTTCCTAGTACATTATATGGCACAATAAAACTACAACTCATCCCGCAAAAATCAAGCCCCCATAGGACTATATCGATGGAAAAATGAAAAAGTTATGGATTTTGGAAGGTAGGGAGGAAATAACGAAAATGAAAATCTGAAAAATGGCTGCGGCGGGAAGGGGTTAATATTCCTTTGATAACTTAACATTTTACAAATGTTGATTATTTTGCCTGTTGTTATGACTATGTCCTGCCATATAAAGTTTTTATATTTATTCTTAGTACTCTTTGGTGATATGGGCATAGTGTTTTTTATTTGGATCGTATCTAATACGCAAGCTGTTTTTAATCATTACAGTTTGGGTTTTCTTATAGTTCTGTTTGGGTTTTTGTGCAGCCTGTTACACGTTATAATGCTGCTAATAAAGCTGACATTATTTTTGGGATTAGTAATCCTTTACTGTCCCTATAGAATGACACTGTTCCTTTATATACTGTCGGGATCTGAGCGTATGGGTGGTTGTGGTTGGCAATCAAAGTGTCAATTCTGTTAATTTTTTTAAATCCGCACTTGGCTTGATTGCAGTTCAAAATACAAACAAGTGCTTATCCAGCATACAAGACTTACAGCATACATACAAAACAAACACCTTGCCTGTCTGGACACTAACTAAACAGCGGTATAATAAATCATGAGTACAGTGTTCCTTGGATAAGGCTTTCCACACTATCCTTGTTTTAATTTCCATGCTCTGACCCTCTCTGCACTTGCTGTGAAGCATTTATGGCTCTGTAACGAGCCCAGTAGCTTCTTCTGAGCTTATTTGGGCTTGGGGAAGACCTTGTACTGGAGTGGGGAGGGATTGGCAAGTACAGCCATTCCATAGAAATCCAGGCCAAGAAAAAAGACTTAAAGGAAGGGTGTCGCAAATTTTTTTTTTTTTACATCAATTTGCTTTTAGTGTTTTATTAAAAAATGTTTTATTTATTTGTGTTTTTGTGTTTTACTTTTTTTTATTTTTGAACTTTTTCTTGTCTATGGGGGCTGGCATTTTTTTTTCATCTCTGTATGTGTCGATTAACGACACATACAGACATGGAATACGGCACATACAGCCCCATAGTGAATGCGAACGGGACCCGTTCCATTCACTATGCTGTACACCGTCTGTGTGGGAACGGCGCTTGCGCCGCTCCCACACAGTCCAAATGGAAGGTCTTCGGCCGAGCGAAATCCGGCGCCATTTTCTTGTGGACCGGAAGCCACGGCCGGACAGTAAGATTACTACTTCCGGTCGCGGCTTCCGGACATGTGTTCTGATGCAAGCACTAGGAGCGGAGGGAGCAGACGGAGCGGACCGACCGGGGGGAGCGGCGGCGGCAGGAGTGGGTAAGTTATGTCTGTGTTTGTTCGTGTTTTACTGTGTGATTAGCACTGTCTGTAAGCCTACTACACTGTGTATTCGCTCAAAAAATGGCAACACACAGTGTAGGAGGTTTGAACGTTCAATCCCCTCCTTTCTCCTGGCACTAGCCAGGATAAAGGAGGGGGGATTGTTTGAGGACGCTAGAGCGAGAGTGTCTTCTCAAATTTTGCAGCATAAAGCAATGTGGTTGCTTTACCACATGCAATGCTGCAATTTTGGGAATTGCTCCCTCTAGTGACCAGCACAGGGAAATGTTATAAATTAGAACAATGTTTAATCATTTATACACTAACTGTTTAACTAAAAAAATAATAATAAAATATTCTAGCGACACATTCCCTTTAAAGAGGCTCTGTCACCACATTATAAGTGGCCTATCTTGTACATGATGTGATCGGCGCTGTAATGTAGATTACAGCAGTGTTTTTTATTTAGAAAAATGATAATGACCTATATTAGATTTATGCTAATGATTTTCTCAATGGACAACTGGGCGTGTTTTACTATATGACCAAGTGGGCGTTGTGGAGAGAAGTGTATGACGCTGATCAATCAGTGACCAATCAGCGTCATACACTTCTCTCCATTCATTTACACTGCAGATAGCGATATAGCTATATCGCTATTTGCAGTCACATAAACACACTATAACGCTACTCATGTGTCATGACAATGAATATACATTACCTCCAGCCAGGACGTGATGTGTATTCATTCTCCTGACCACTTCTGTAGCGTCTGTGTGATTTACAGCACAGCAGAGCGAGATCTCGCTGTGAATGTCAGTTTACAATGTAATCTCGCGAGACTACGCCTGCTATGCTGTAAATCACAGAGACGCTACAGAAGTGGTCAGGAGAATGAATACACATGACGTCCTGGCTGGCGGTAATGTATATTCATTGTCATGACACATGAGTAGCGTTATAGTGTGTTTATGTGACTGCAAATAGCGATATAGCTATATCGCTATCTGCAGTGTAAATGAATGGAGAGAAGTGTATGACGCTGATTGGTCAGCGTCATACACTCCTCTGTACAACGCCCACTTGGTCATATAGTAAAACACACCCAGTTGTCCATTGAGAAACTCATTAACATAAAGCTAATATAAGTTATAACTCAAAAATGATAGTTTTTCTAAATAAAAAACACTGCTGTAATCTACATTACAGCGCCGATCACATCATGTACAATATAGGCCACTTATAATGTGGTGACAGAGCCTCTTTAAAGTTTTGCTGAGAAACTCAACTTTACTGGATTCCTAATTTCACCGATCTTATCCAGCCAGATGAGAAATACACCCCTTTCTGTACTTTCCCGGCCACAGGCTTAAAATATTCTGTAGGGTTGTTTTGTGCACATTTCGATTTCTACTTTGCCTGGCAGGGACCTGTTTTTGTGGTGGCGTCAATTGTCACATCCATAACTTATATAGAGATTGATTGGACTACAGAGATGTCATACGACCACTTCATTTAACCCCTTCCTGACATCCTCCGTATATATATATGGCGCTGTCGGGCATGGCTACCTGCAAAGCGCAGTACCATTATGTCGCGGTGATAGTGCGGGCTCAGGAGCTGAGCCCGCACCATTACCGCCGGGTGCCAGCTGTATGTTACAGCTGGCACCCTGAGGTAACGGCCAGGACCGGCGCTAGCATCCGATCCGGCCAATTAACGCCTCAGATGCTGCGTTCAATAGAGATCGCAGCATGTGAGGAGTTTTTAGCCACCGGCACACCAGCAACGTGATTGCTGGGTTGCCGGCGGCTGCAATGGCAACCGGAGGCCTAATACTGGCCTCCTGGACAGCCAGCAACGGAAGCCTCCTATGCCCTGTTCGCCGCCGGGGCCTAAAAGGCTTCCGGTACCATCTGCAAGATGGCGCCGTCTCAGCTTCAGGCTCAGAAGCTGAGCCGGCGTCATCAGCAGTGGGTGTCCGCTGTATGTTACAACGGACACCCCGCTTTAACAGCAGGAACCGGCGCTAGCTCCGATTTCTGCCATTAACTCCTTCGATACATCGATCTAAAGCGATTGCTGCATCTTATTGGTTTGTAGCAAATCGGCAGCCTTCCATGCAATGGCAAGGATGCCGACTGCTACTATGGCAACAGGAGGCCTAACAATGGCCTTCTGTCTGCCATTACGGAAGCCTATTAGGCCCCGACCGGAGCCTGATTGGCTTGCTGTCAGTGAACAACTAACAGTTCTAATACATTGCACTACATAGGTAGTGCAATGTATTAGAACATCAATCAAACAGTTGGACCTTCAAGTCCCCTAGTAGGACTAAAGAAAAGTATAAAGGAAGTAAAAATAAAAGTTGTAAAAAATAAATAAAAGTTTCAAGTAATAACATAAAACACGATCACCCTTTTTCCCTTATCAAGTCATTTATTATTGAAAAAAATAAATAAAACCATACATATTTGGTATCGCTGCTTCCATAACGACCTGAACTATAAAAATATTATGTTATTTGTCCCGCCCAGTGAACGCCGTAACAAAAACCCTAAAAAATAATGCCAGAATTGCTGTTTTTTTGGTCATTTTGTCTTCCAAAAATGTAAATAAAAAGTGATCAAAAAGTCGCATGTATCCAAAAATGGTACCTATAAAAACTATAGCTCGTTTCGCAAAAATCAAGCTATCATATTGCTCTGTCGATGAAAAAAGAAAAAAGTTATGGCTCTTACAACTTGGCGACAGAAAAAATACATTCCCTTTAGAAAAAAAAATGTTATTGTGCAAAAAGTTGTAAAACATAAAAAAAGTGCTATAACTTTGGTATCGCCGGATTCGTACTGACCCACAGAATAAAGTCAACATGTAATTTATGACGCATGGTGAACGCTGTATAAAAAAAATAAGAAACTATGCCAGAATTGCTGTTTTTTGATCACCTTTCCTCCCAAAAAAAAGGATAACTGTAATGGCAAGAAGGAGGTGAAGGGAAAGTGAGCCCTAATCTACCCACCGCCCTGTCCCTGCCTACTTGCAACGACCCGCCCTAGGCGACGAGGTACAACTGGGCGGCGGTCCCTACGCTGGCTAAGTGCACAGGAAGACAAACAGGGAACACGCAAGGGAAGGGGCAGTAGCCACGGAACGCCACGAGGAAACGGGGCGGCGAACGAACAGTCAGGACCAGGACGAAGTGAGTACACCCGAGCGGGCACGGAGACAGAAGCAAGCCAGGGGCAAAGCAAAGCAGGTCAAGCAGAACTGCAGCAAGGCAGAAGCACGGCAGAAGCAGGCTGGAGCAAGCAGCAGAGGCCAGGAATCCAAAAGAATTACAAGCACTGAGGGAGAGCACAGGGCAGGTAATAAAGGGCAGGGGGCGGAGCTAACTCCGACAGACCAGGCCGCGATAGGCTCTCCCACTCCTGAGCCTGCCACCCTGGTTGGTGGGAGATGGTGTCAGTCGAACAGGTCTGGCCTCAGGTGTGGATTGATTAATCCCAGGAGTATAGCTAGATGAAGTACCTGGCAGATCCCTAACAGTACTCCCCCTTTTATGAGGGGCCACCGGACCCTTACTAAGGGGACCCGGTTTAGTGGGGAAGAGGAGGTGGAACCTCCTGATCAATACCCCAGCGTGAACATCACGGGCAGGTACCCAAGTCCTCTCCTCCGGCCCGTATCCTCTCCAATGGACCAGGTACTGGAGGGAGCCCTGGACCATCCTACTGTCCATAATCTTGGCCACCTCGAATTCCACCCCCTCAGGGGTGAGAACGGGAACAGGAGGTATCCTCGAGGGGGACCAGGACGGGGAGCAGCGTTTAAGGAGGGAGGCATGGAAGACGTCATGTATGCGAAAGGATGGGGGGAGCTCCAGACGGAAGGATACAGGGTTGAGGACTTCAATGATCTTATAAGGTCCAATAAATCGGGGAGCAAACTTCCTGGACGGGACCTTAAGGCGCAAGTTCCTGGACGACAACCAGACCAAATCCCCGACGACAAACCGGGTGTTAGCAGAACGTCTACTATCCGCCTGAATCTTTTGTGCGCTCTGGGACGCCTCTAGGTTCTTCTGAACCTGGGCCCAGACAGTGCACAGTTCCCGATGAAACTCCTCTACCTCAGGATTATTGGAACAACCAGGGGAGACGGAGGAGAACCTTGGGTTAAACCCGAAATTACAGAAAAACGGGGAGACCCCTGACGAGTTACTGACCCGGTTATTCAGGGAAAATTCAGCAAGGGGAAGGAATGAGACCCAATCGAATTGACAGTCAGAGATGAAACACCTTAAATATTGTTCCAGGGATTGGTTGGTCCTTTCCGTTTGGCCATTAGTTTCGGGATGGAAGGCGGAGGAGAAGGACAGATCAATCTCCAACTTTTTACAAAAAGCTCTCCAAAATAAGGAAACAAATTGTACCCCTCTGTCAGAAACGATATTGACTGGGGCCCCATGGAGACGCAGGATGTGTTTCACAAACAAAGAAGCTAACGTCTTGGCGTTAGGTAGCTTCTTAAGGGGCACAAAGTGGCACATCTTGCTGAAGCGGTCGACTACCACCCACACCACTGACTTGCCCTGAGATGGAGGCAAATCGGTGATAAAATCCATGGAGATATGGGTCCAAGGTCTCTGGGGAATGGGCAAGGAACGTAGTAGGCCCGCAGGTCGGGACCTAGGGGTTTTGGACCTAGCGCAAACCTCACAAGCGGCGATGTAAGCCCTAACATCTTTAGGCAACCCAGGCCACCAATAGTTTCTGGTAATGAGGTGTTTGGTGCCCAAGATGCCAGGATGACCAGATAGAGCGGAGTCATGGTTTTCCCTGAGTACCCTCAGCCGGTATTGCAGGGGAACAAACAGCTTGTCCCCAGGGACGTTCCCGGGAGCTGCACCCTGATCAGCCGCAATATCAGAAGCTAAATCAGAATCCGTGGCAGAGACGATTATACCAGGGGGTAAAATACAAGCAGGATCCTTCTCGGAAGGAGGATTGGCCATGAAACTACGTGACAGAGCGTCAGCCTTAATATTCTTGGACCCAGCCCTATAGGTAACCAAGAAATTAAATCTGGTAAAGAATAGTGCCCACCGAGCTTGTCTAGGATTAAGCCTCCGGGCCGATTCTAGGAAAACCAGATTCTTGTGATCCGTAAGGACCGTTACCTGGTGTCTGGCCCCCTCCAGGAAGTGCCGCCACTCCTCAAAAGCCCATTTAATGGCTAGAAGTTCGCGGTTGCCAATATCATAGTTACTCTCCGTGGGCGAAAACTTCCTAGAGAAGTAAGCACAGGGGCGGAGATGGGTGAGGGAGCTGGTACCCTGGGACAAGACGGCCCCCACTCCCACCTCGGAAGCGTCAACCTCCACAATAAATGGCTCCTCTTGGTTGGGCTGAATCAGCACGGGGGCCGAGATAAAGCACTTCTTGAGAGTCTCAAAGGCCTGGACGGCCTCAGGGGGCCAATGGAGGACATCGGCACCCTTGCGGGTAAGGTCCGTAAGAGGCTTAGCGACGACCGAGAAGTTGGCAATAAATCTCCTGTAATAGTTGGCGAACCCTAAAAAACACTGTAACGCCTTAAGGGAGGCAGGTTGGACCCATTCCGCCACAGCTTGAACCTTTGCAGGGTCCATGCGGAATTCATGAGGAGTGAGGATTTGCCCTAAAAATGGTATCTCCTGTACCCCAAAGACACATTTTTCAGTCTTAGCAAACAGATTATTCTCCCGAAGGACCTGGAGCACCTTCCTGACATGCTCCACGTGGGAGGACCAGTCCTTGGAAAACACCAGTATGTCATCAAGGTACACAACAAGAAAATTACCCAGGTACTCTCTCAGGATTTCATTAATAAAATTCTGGAAGACAGCAGGGGCATTACACAACCCAAAGGGCATGACCAGGTATTCGAAATGACCCTCGGGTGTGTTGAACGCAGTTTTCCACTCATCCCCCTCTTTGATGCGGATAAGGTTATATGCCCCCCGTAGATCGAACTTAGAAAACCATTGGGCTCCCTGAACCTGATTAAAAAGATCCGGAATCAAAGGAAGTGGGTACTGGTTCCTTACGGTGACCTTATTCAGGTTACGATAATCAATGCACGGCCTAAGACCACCATCCTTCTTCCCCACGAAGAAGAAGCCAGCACCTACAGGAGAAGTCGAGGGGCGAATGAAACCCTTGGCCAGGCATTCTTGGATATACACCCTCATCGCTTCACGTTCAGGACATGAAAAATTAAATATCCTACCCTTAGGAAGCTTGGCACCAGGCACCAAATCGATAGCGCAATCGTAATCTCTATGGGGGGCAACACCTCGGAGGCCTCCTTAGAAAACACATCGGCGAAGTCCTGAACAAACTCAGGAAGCGTGTTTACCTCCTCCCGGGGAGAAATAGAGTTAACAGAAAGACATGACATAAGACATTCATTACCCCATTTGGTGAGATCCCCAGTATTCCAATCAAATGTGGGATTATGCAACTGCAACCAGGGAAGGCCTAAAACCAGATCAGACGATAATCCCTGCATCACCAGTACAGAGCACTGCTCCAAATGCATGGAGCCAACCAGGAGTTCAAAAACAGGAGTATGCTGAGTAAAATAACCATTAGCAAGGGGGGTTGAGTCGATTCCTACTACAGGGATAGGATAAGGTAAATCAATACAAGGCATCTTTAGAGACATAGCAAATTCCACAGACATGATATTAGCAGATGAGCCAGAATCCACGAAAGCACTGCCCGTGGCAGACCGGCCAGCAAACGAGACCTGAAAGGGAAGCAAAATTTTATTGCGTTTCACATTAACGGGAAATACCTGTGCGCCCAAGTGACCTCCCCGATGATCACTTAGGCGCGGAAGTTTTCCGGCTTCTTATTCTTGCGCCTGGGACAGGTGTTCAGTAGATGCTTGTCGTCCCCACAGTAGAAGCAGAGACCATTCATTCTGCGAAACTCCCTACGTTGTCGAGGGGACATGGAGGCCCCGAGTTGCATAGGAACCTCCGAGTCCTCCGTGGAGGGGCGAGGAGACGGGACCTCGGGGGGGATCGCAGAAAAGTCAGAGGGGAGCACACTGAAGCGTTCTAGCTGACGTTCCCTGAGACGTCGGTCAAGTCGTACTGCTAGGGCCATAACCTGGTCAAGGGAGTCAGGCGAGGGGTAGCTAACCAGCAGATCCTTCAGGGCGTCAGATAATCCTAACCTAAACTGGCACCTTAGGGCCGGATCGTTCCACTGAGAAGCTACGCACCACTTCCTAAAATCAGAACAGTATTCCTCAACCGGTCTCCTACCCTGACGTAAGGTCACCAGCTGACTCTCGGCTAAAGCAGTCCTGTCAGTCTCGTCGTAAATGAGTCCGAGGGCAGAGAAAAAACGATCAACAGAGGAAAGTTCAGGGGCGTCAGGAGCCAAGGAGAAGGCCCACTCTTGGGGCCCTTCCTGGAGTCGGGACATGATGATACCCACCCGCTGGTTCTCGGAACCTGAGGAGTGGGGCTTTAGGCGGAAATACAGTCTGCAACTCTCCCGGAAGGAGAGAAACGTCTTACGGTCCCCTGAAAACCGGTCAGGCAACTTGAGGTCGGGTTCCAGAGGTGAGGTGAGGGGTACTACTAAAGCAGCGTCACCCTGATTGACCCTTTGGGCCAGGGCCTGGACCTGTAGGGAGAGGCCCTGCATCTGCTGGGTCAGGGTCTCAAGGGGGTCCATGATAGCGTCAGCGTAGGAGAAATGGTAGACTAGGTAAGGGCTTGTAATTATGTAATGGCAAGAAGGAGGTGAAGGGAAAGTGAGCCCTAATCTACCCACCGCCCTGTCCCTGCCTACTTGCAACGACCCGCCCTAGGCGACGAGGTACAACTGGGCGGCGGTCCCTACGCTGGCTAAGTGCACAGGAAGACAAACAGGGAACACGCAAGGGAAGGGGCAGTAGCCACGGAACGCCACGAGGAAACGGGGCGGCGAACGAACAGTCAGGACCAGGACGAAGTGAGTACACCCGAGCGGGCACGGAGACAGAAGCAAGCCAGGGGCAAAGCAAAGCAGGTCAAGCAGAACTGCAGCAAGGCAGAAGCACGGCAGAAGCAGGCTGGAGCAAGCAGCAGAGGCCAGGAATCCAAAAGAATTACAAGCACTGAGGGAGAGCACAGGGCAGGTAATAAAGGGCAGGGGGCGGAGCTAACTCCGACAGACCAGGCCGCGATAGGCTCTCCCACTCCTGAGCCTGCCACCCTGGTTGGTGGGAGATGGTGTCAGTCGAACAGGTCTGGCCTCAGGTGTGGATTGATTAATCCCAGGAGTATAGCTAGATGAAGTACCTGGCAGATCCCTAACAATAAAAAGGTGATCAAAAAGTCGCATGTACCCCAAAATGGTACTAATAATAACTAAGGCTCGTCCCACAAAAAAAACAGCTCTCATACCACTACGTCTATGAAAAAATAAAATAAGTTAAGGCTCAAATAAGTCAGGAAAGAAAAATATGCGGTTGTGCAGGCCTGAGGTGAACATTTCTTCTGTTTTAAGTGGCGATTTATCAAGGCTCTAAAATTAGGGAACCAGGAAGTGGAGGGCCCAAACATATCTGCTGGAAGCGAGGGCTCCCGTATTATACCAGGACAACACTTCCCAGCTAAATTCCCCGAACTGCAAAGGTGCGGAGTGTGGACCAAAAGGGGGATCCGAAAAGACATTTATCAGTGCGACACTGGCCCGCGCATAAAGGATTGCTTCACAGCGTAACAAATATTTATGGACTATTTTATTGTTTACCTTATTATTATACCACCTGATTATGCCCCTAATGTACTCTGCCCAGCTCACATATGCCCCCACATTATAAACTGAAATACCAGTAAAACTCGAAACAAAACTACTACCAAAACTTCTCTTCTGATCCTTGCTGTGCGCCCAAACAGCACTGTATGACCACATATTGGGTATTGCCGTACTCCAGAGAAGTTGCTTTACAAATGTTGGGGTTCTTTTTTTCCTTTATTTGTTGTGAAAATTTAAAATTTTGAGCTAAATCTACGTCTTATTGAAGAAAAAGGATTGTTTTTATTTTCACTGCCCAATTCTAATCAAATCTATAAAACCCCTGTTGGGTCAAAATGCTCAATACACCCGTAGATGAATTTCTCAAGGGGTGTAGTTTCCAAAATGGGGTCACTTGTGGGAGGTTTCCATTGTTTTGTCCCTTCGGGGGCTTTGCAAATGTGACCTGGCCTCCGTAAACCATTCCTGCTAAATTTGAGCTCCAAAAGCCAAATGGCGCTCTTTCCCTTCTAAGCCCTGTCCAAACAGCCATTTAGGACCACATATGGGGTATTGTTTTAAATCGGGAGAGATTGCTTTACAAATGTGGCAGTGCTTTTTTCCTTTAGTCCTTGCAGAAATGAAAAAAAAATTAGCTAAACCTACATTTTCTTTGAAAGAATGTCGATTTTAATTTTCATGGCCTACTTCCAATAATTTCTGCAATAAACCTTGTGGGGTCAAAATGCTCACTATATCCCTAGATAATTTACTTGAGGGGTCTAATTTCCCAAATGGGGTACTTTTGGAGGATTCCACTGTTTTGGCACTGCAAGAGCCCTTCATACCTGAGATGATGCCTAAAATATTTTCTAAAAAAAGGGAGGCCCGAAAATCCACTAGGTACTCCTTTGTTTCTGAGGCCGGTGCTTCAGTCCATTAGCACACTAGGTCCACATGTGGGATATTTCTAAAAACTGCAGACTATGGGCAATAAATATTGAGTTGCATTTCTCTGGTAAAACCTTCTGTGTTACAAAAAAATTGGATTAAAAATGAATTTCTGCAAAAAAAAAGTGAAATTTGTAAATTTCACCTCTACTTTGCTTTAATTCTTTATATAAATATTAGCAGAGCCTCATTAAACAGGAATCACCAAGAGTAGTGGTAAAAGCTTTAAAAGTCATATTGTAGTATAAAGCGTGTATTGTAATACTTCGTTTTAAAAATTATTGTATTCTTGTTAAAAATTTACATTGTGTTGAATAAAAATGGAAAAATTGCAAAAAAATTGCAAAAAAATTAATTTTTTTTGTGTCACCATATTCTGAAGCCCAGAACATTTTTTCTGTAGATGGAGCTGTGTCAAGGCTTTTATTTTGCAGGGCAAGCTGTATTTTCAATCGATACCATTTCGGATACATACGATAACTTTTTATTTAATTTTTTTGTGAAAGACAAGGTGACCAGAAATTCTGGTGTTTTTACTTCAGTTTTTGTTACGGCGTTCACCACGCAGGTTAAATAATCTTATATTGTATTCGTTTGGACTGTTATGGACACGGTGATACCAATTATGTTGTTTTCTTTGGGGTTTTTTCATTACTTGGTGGGGAAAAATGAGAAACCAAAGTTTTTTGAGCTTTTACTATTTTGTATTTTTTTTGCGGGAGCCAGTGTATTCCTCTGGTAGCTGGGAGCCTTGTGTATAGCCCTGCTATAGGAAGATTACTAATGAGACCTGCCTATGGCTGGTCTCAATAGCAGTGCACTGATTTTGCCATAGACTGCAATACTGTGATATTGCAGACTATGGCATAAGCAATCTAATGATCGCAAGTTCAACCCCCTTTGGCGGGCTAAATAAAAGTTAAAAAAATATAAAAAATATAAAAATTCAAATCACCCCCATTTTCCTAGATCACACATAAAAAGAAATAAACAATAATAAACATAAACACATTAGGTATTCCGACGTCTGAAAATGGCCGAACTATAAAAATATTTATCGAATACGGTGAACGTTGTAGCGGGACAAAAGGTCAAAATGGCCGTATCACTGTCTTTTTGCCACTTCAACCTCCCAAAAAAATGTACTAAAAAGTGATCTAAATGCCCGACATTCCCCAAAATGGTAAAAACGACATCTTTCCACGTACAAAAAGACGCCTTACACAGCTCTGTACACAGAAATATTAAAAAGTTATGGGGGGGTCACAATATTGCAATGCAAAAATGTTGTTTCTTTCAAACATTTACATTTTTTTAAAGGTACTAAAACATAACAAAAACTATAAAAATGTGATATCACCGTAATTGTACTGACCCTCAGAATAAAGATAACGTGTCATTTTAACCATACAGTGAACACTGTAAAAACTAAACCCATAAGATAATGGAGGAACTGCTGTTTTTTCCCAATTCCACCCATTCTGATTTTTTTTCCAGCTTCCCAGTACATCACACATAATATTAAATAGTACCATTAGAAAGTACAACTATTATATAGCTGACACTCACTGGTGAAGGCGTGGACTCAGCTGAGACCGCACCATCATAGCGATGTAACTGTACTTTGCTGGCAGGAGCCCCTTGTCTGTTTCAGTAAATGTTTGTATTCCCCATAACGTAACAATTCTGGAGCTTCTTTTTTTAAAACCCTGCCTTGTACCGTTCCTCTATTATTTTTCATAGAAATTGATGAAATACAAATTGAAAACTGGGTTTAACAGTAGGGAATGTGTCCAATCAGTGCTGACAGTGCCAGACTATGTAGGTATACACCCCATTGACAAGGGGAATGGTAGCCCCCTAGTTTTCAATTTATTAATGCATTTCCTTTTTTTTTTTGTAAAATTTTTATTTTGAGTTTTGGGTAAAAGTACAAAAAGGAGGGAAGTAAGACCTGGGCAAACAATTGGGCAAGGGATGGAAAGAAATAACAAATTTGACATTATTAATGCATTTCTATAAGTGCAAATTGGCGCTCCTCTTATGTTTGATCTCCTTTTTTTTGTTTGATACCACATGTATGCATCATATTTCTTAAAATAGTATCAACAGAGTAATACATTTTTCCTCTACAGATTACAGGTGTGCTGTCTAAGACATTATTTCCTTCTATTGAACATTTGCAGTCCATAGGCCCTAGATGGATACTTTGGGGATGTAGATTTCAAAATGGAGTACTTCTTTACTTTCGGTACCCGCTGCCAAAACAAGGGTATTTCTGAACATGCGAGAACAAGGGCAATAAATATTGCGAAGCTTTTTTTATGTTCTATAATTTATGCATTTGTGGAAACAAGAAAACATTTCCTACCCTCCAGCCCCTAGAGGAATACCTTAGTGGGTAAAGTTTTCAAAATGGAGTCACTTCTGTGGGTACTGTATCGTTCTGCCAGATCAAATGATCTGCAGGCGTGGAATGGGGCCTGGAATTCATTCAACTAAATATTATGCAAATATTGCTCCTTTTATTTTGGGCCATGCAGCAGATTACGACCAAAATGGGGTATTTCGGAACACAGGAGAAACAGGGCAATAAATGTTGCTTTTCTTCACTTTAAAAAAATATGTCCCATACATGATTTGTTTGTGAAACGAAAACAAAAATACAGTACATTTTTCACACTAACTTTGTATTAAAGGGGCTTTGTATTACAGGTGTATTGCCGGCAGTCCCGACTGCCAGAACCCCCACCGATCCTGTGATTAAAGGGGCCATAGCGCTGCTTAAGTGAGTGGGACAACACTGCAACACCATGCACAAATGCTACAAAAGTAACAACGTGTGCAAGTACGAACCAGACTGAAACCCCATGTAATCAATAAAGATTTTGCAGTGTTCGCACAAGCGCCGCTGCCACTTCAACCAGCTGTTCAGCCAGGGTGCTGAGATTCTGACCCCCACCGATCAAACATTGTTGGCCTATCCTAAGGATAGGCCATTCAATTTTAAATCCTTAATAACCCCTTTCAATTTTTAAATTACTGTTAAAATTGTCAACCATGTAATATGTGAAGTGGACTTTAAATAAATATAAGGACATGGACTTCCAAGAACAGCTAGCACTCATTTTTCTATAAAATCTAAACAAGGAAAATACTGACCATTTAACCACAATTAAGAGAGTGGATACTTTTTAAATGTCCAACTGATATTTTTTTCCTGTGTCTTCAAGAGCGGAGATTATGGATAAATTCCAGACGTTGGTGGAACGCGATCTAAAAAAAACTTTATGATGTGAATAAAATGAAAATGCATAATAATAATTATAATAATAATCTTACCATTAGTCAACGACGGGGCTTAACACAGCTACAAAATACTAGAGACCTCATCATAAAAATGTCTGATAAGGGGGGCACTGTTGTTGTTCTGAATAGTGAATTTTACTGTACTCAAGTGGAAAATATGTTGAAAGTTGTCGACACTTATTGAAAATTACTCATTAATGCTACCTCAAAATTCCAGCAACAATTCACACACCTAGTTTTAGAAGGCCTTGCATTGGGGGTGATTACACAAAAGGAGAAGGATTATCTCTGTAGAGAGAATCCTGTAATACCCATATTACATGCTTTGCCAAAAACACACAAAAAGGTGTTTCCCCCACCTATAAGACCGATCGTCTCCGGTATAGGTTCTCTCAGCGAGAGGCTGTGTGAATGTCTCGATTGCCTTCCTCAGCCTCTCATTCAGAGAACCCCAGGATATTTTCAGGATACTAGGGATTTACTGAGAGGTTTTCATAACAAAAAATGGTCAAAGAATTGTATCTGGATCAGTTGTGATGTAGTGTCCTTATACACTTCTATTCCCCACCATGTAGCCTTACAAGCACTGGATCATCATCTAACACACTACAGCCCATATACGGGAGACCTTCAGGAATTTATTAAACAGGTTACTACTTTTTTGATGACATAATTTTTTCTGTTTCAATAATCAATTCTACCTTCAGATACAGGGAGTATCCATGGAGGCAAAATATTCCTCGTCCCTGGCCACTGTTTTTACAGTTCATAATCCTTTTTGTGGTAGAATTCATTGGTATGGCAGATGAATAGATGATCTTTTAATTTGGCAGGGAGATGTATCTGCCAGACCTGATTTCATCGATCATATTAATGATAATCCATATAATCTACAGTTTACCCGCCATTGTCATAGATCAACTTTTTATTTTTTGAATTTGGTATTGGAAGGTATAGAAGGCAGAAATATTGCCACATCCACGTTCCACAAGGAAACGTCTGGTAATACAATAATACATGCCAAAAGTGCACACCCGGAACATACCCTCAAATCGGTCCCAGTGGGGGAACTTGTGAGGGCTAAGAGGAACTGTAGCACCCCGGCAGCATTTCAATCTAAATGAGTTCATATTCACAACCATCTAAGAGCAAAGGGGTATCCTAATTGGATGCTCAATAGAGCGAAAAATATTGTGGAACATAGACCAAGAGAGGAATTGGTGTTTAACAAATGTAAATCCATACAATACCACAAAAAGCCAACTTTAGTGTTACAATACAGTGAGCAATTTTTGGACATCAAACATATTGTTATGAAATATTTACCTCTTTTATACGAAGATGTAAAATTAGAAACCATCTTGGAACACAGATGTTGGGTGGATTCTAGGAGGCCTCTAATGCTGGGAAACTTTTTATCTCCCAGCTTATTTACTATTCCAAAATCTGGCCATACATGGCTGCATCACAAAGGTTTTTTCAGATGTGGCTCCCAGCCTTGTAAAATATGTACTTTTTCAGCTCCATGCAAGTCCTTTTCCAATACAGATAACTCTGCGTCTTACCCCATTAACCCCTTCCCGACCACCCCACGTAGATTAACGGGCTGCAGCGCTGGTCCTTGTGCCTGCAGCCCGATAATCTACGTGGGCTCCTAATGGAGCGCACAGGCACTCCCCGCAGCCCGGCATCTCCCAGTACAGACTGCTACTTTCAGCCTAAGTACTGGGTGAAAACCCTTAAATGCAGCAGTCAATAGCGACCGAAGCATTTAAGTTGTTGCAACAACATCGGTACCCCACAGTGCGATTGCAGGGTGCCCATGGTTGCCATGGCAACTGGAGGCCTAACAAAGGCCTCCGGTATGCCATCTACGGACGGTGATTAGGTCCTGCCAGAGGCAGGACCTAATACTCTGCCTGTCAGTGTCAAAATGACAGGTCTACTACCCTGCAATACATAAGTATTGCAGGATATTATAACAACGATCTAACAGTTGGATCTTCAAGTCCCTAGTGGAACTAAAGAAAACAAAATTTTTAAAAAATGTACAAAACTAAAAATGTGAAAGTTCAAAGCAATAAAATTAAAAATCGTCCTTTTTCCCAAGTCCTTTACTATTAGAAATAAAATGAAAAACAATAAATAAACTATGCATAATTGGTATCGATGCGTGTTTGTAATGGCCTGAACTATAAAAATATAATGTTATTTATCCCACACGGTAGCCGCCATAAAAAAAATAATAAAAAAAGATACCAGAATCGCTATTTTTAGTCACTTCAGCTCCCAAAAAATGTAATATATAGGAATCAAA
Source organism: Rhinoderma darwinii (assembly GCF_050947455.1). NCBI lineage: Eukaryota > Metazoa > Chordata > Amphibia > Anura > Rhinodermatidae > Rhinoderma > Rhinoderma darwinii. The sequence goes on from NC_134688.1 coordinate 278,721,025, forward strand.
ATGTAGCATGTACCCAAAAATGGTACCAATAAAAATTAGAGTTTGTTCCGCAAAAAACAAGCTTAAGAAGATATGGCTCTTAAAATATAGCGACACAAAAAAGACATAAAAAACCTATATACATATGGTATCGCCGTAATCGCATTGACCCGAAGAATAAATTAAATAAGTCATTTATAATGCACGGTGAACGCCGTAAAAAAAAAGAATAAATTCAGTAAAAAACCTGTGGGATCAAAGTGCTCACTATACCCCTAGATAAATTATTTTAGGGATGAAGTTTCCCAAATGGGGTCACTTCTGGGTTGATTTCCACTGTTTTGGTCTCTCAGGGGCTTTGCAAATGCGACATGACACCCAAAAACCATGCAAGCAAACTTGAGTTCCAAAAGCTAAATAGCGCTCCTTCCCTTCTGCCATGTATCCAAACAGCAGTTTATTACCACATATGAAGTATTGCCGTAATCAGGAGAAATTGCTATACAAATTTTGGGGTGCTTTTTCTTCTTTATGCCTTGTAAAAATTGCTAATTTCTATGTTTTATTTGAAAAATTTTTTTACAGACTAATTTCACTAAATTCAGCAAAAAACCTGTGGGGATAAAATGCTCCTTATACCACTCTATAAATGCCTTGAGGGGTGTAGTTTGCCAAATGGTGTCTTTTTGTGGGTGTTTCCGCTATTTTGGCCCCACAATACCTCTTCAAACCTGACATGGTGCCTAAAATATATTCTAATAAAACAGATGCCCCAAAATCCTCTAGGTGCTCCTTTGCTTCTGAGGCCTGTGTTTCAGTCCATAAGCACACTAGGGCCACATGTGGGATATTTCTAAAAACTACAGAATCTGGGCAATAAATATTGAGTTGCATTTCTCGGGTAAAACTTTATGTGTTACAGAAAAAAATGGATTAAAATGGATTTTCTGACAAAAAAAGGAAATTTGTAAATTTGACCTCTTCTTTGCGTTAATTCTTGTGAAACACCTAAAGGGTTAAGAAACTTTCTAAAAGCTGTTTTTGATTACTTTGAGGGGTGCAGTTTTAAAATGGGGTGACTTATGGGGGTTTCTAATATATAAGGCCCTTAACCCCTTAAGGACGCAGCCTAGTTTGGGCCTTAACTCTCAAAGCCCATTTTTTAAATCTGACATATTTCACTTTATGTGGTAATAACTTCGGAATGCTTAAACCTATCCAAGCGATTCTGAGATTGTTTTCTCGTGAGACATTGAGCTTTATGTTAGTGGTAAAATTTGTTTCAGTGTTTATTTTTGAATAATTGCAAAATTTAGAGAAGATTTGGAAAAAAATAGCATTTTTCTGAATTTAAAGGCATCTGCTTGTAAAACAGATGGTTATACCACCCAAAATAGTTGCTAGTTCCCATATGTCTACTTTAGATTGGAAACGTTTTTTGAATATTCTTTTCTTTTTCTTGGACGTTACAAGGCTTAGAAAATAAACAGTAATTTCTCATATTTTTAAGAAAATTTCAAAAGCCTTTTTTTTAAGGTACCTGTTCAGTTCTGAAGTGGCTTTGAGGGGCCTATGTATTAGAAACCCCCATAAAACACCCCATTTTAAAAACTAGACCCCTCAAAGTATTCAAAACAGCATTTAGAAAGTTTATTTAACCCTTTAGGCATTTCACAGGAATTAAAACAAAGTGGAGGTGAAATTTGCAAATTTCATTTTTCTTGCTGAATTTCAATTTTATTAAATTTTTTTGTGGCTCTAGTGTGCTTGTGGACTAAAACACAAGCCCCAGAAGCAAAGAAGCACCTAGTACATTTTGAGGCCTCTTTTGTATTAGAATATATTTTAGGCAGCATGCCAGGTTTGAAGAGGTGTTGAGGTGCCAAAACAGTAGGAATCCCCCAAAAGTGACCCCATTTTGGAAACTACACCCTTCAAGGAATTAATTTATGGTTGTTGTTACCATTTTGACCACACAGTTTTTACACAGCACGTATTTGAACTGGGCTGTGAAATTAAAAAGATGACATTTTTTTCAATAAGTTGTCATTTTTCATCAAAATGTATTATTTTCACAGGGAACAAAATGCCCCATTTTGTTGCCCAATTTGTCCTGAGTGCAGCAATACCCCATTTGTGGCGATAAACTGCCGTTTGGGCCCATGGGAGGCCTCAGAAGAGAAGGAGCGCTATTTGTTCTTTGGAGTCCAGATTTTGCTGGATTCGTTTTTGGGTGCCATGTCGCATTTGTAGAGCCCCAGAGGTATCAAAGCAATGGAAACCCACCAGAAGTGACCCCATTTTGGAAACTACACCCCTCAAGGAATTCATTTATGGGTGTTGTGACCATTTAGACCCCATAGTTTTTTCACAGAACTTATTTGAATTGGGCTGGGAATTAAAAAAAATAAAAAAATTCCAATAATATGTAATTTTGGCTCAAAATTTCTTATTTTCACAATAAATAAAATACCCCATTTTGTTGCCCAATTAGTCAGGAGTGTGGCAATACCCCATTTGTGGTGATAAAATGCCGTTTGGGCCCATGGGAGGGCTCAGAAGGAAAGGACTACCATTTGGCCTACTGGGGATATTCTGGTGCGAAGTCATGTATGCAGAAGCCCCTGAGGTACCAGTTACAGTTGAAGCCCCAAAAAAATGACCCCGTTTTAAAAACAACACCCCTTAAGGTGTAGAGGTGTAGTGAGCATTTTGACCGGAGACATACACCCGATAAACTGTAATGTGGGTTCTCCCGGATATGGCAATAACCTCAATGTGGCTGTTAACAGCTGCCTGGGCATGCAGCAGGGCTCAGAAGGAAAAGATGAGGGGGATAAGCTGTGCGGAGTGCATCAGGGTAAGTAAAACTGGGGTAGATTAAAAATCAAGGGATGTATGATAAATTTTAAAATACTCTTTCATACAGAGCCCTGGTTTTTTGGGACACGTGTCACATTGATATATTGTGTCCTTCCTTATCCCCCTCTTATAGCAGACTTTGCACCTCTTTTGACTTTTTCTCTTCTTGCCAGTTTCGGGAACTTCTCCTGGAAAGTGTTGCCCTGGAATGATGCGTGTGGCCTCGCTTCCAGAAGTACTGAATGCTCCCCCTTCCTGGTCCCTAAATATTAGTTTCTTGATAACCACCTCTGGATATTCCAGGACAGTTTCTCTCTGGCCTGTACATCGACGTAGCACATACGCATTGTACAATGCCATCTGTATGATGTGCATGGCCAGCTTCTTATACCACACCGCATTGTGCTGTAGGGCTTCAGGACTGGATCTGAAAAGTCCACCCCTCCCATGTACCTATTGTAATCCAGGATGCAGTCTGGTTTGGGGGTGTCTGTACTGGTACCTCGTATAGGTACATGGGTACTGGTGTGGCATCTCTCTTATCTTTGTACTTGACACACAATATGTTGCTGCTAGAATGTGCCCTGCACTCACCCCTTCTGAGTTTTTGCCCAAGCCGTGTCTTAGGGAGGCCTCTCAGATTTCTTCTAGCAGTGCCGCATGCCGCAGGACTTCTGGAAGTGAGGCACTTGAAGAGTGGGACGCTGGTATAAAAATTATCCAGGTAGGGGTGGTAACCCTGGTCCAGCAGTGGGTGCACCAAATCCCACACAATTTTTGCATTAACTCCCAGTAAGGGGGAGGGGGCATTCTGGGGGCTGAATACTGGTGTCCTTCCCTTCATATATCCTAAATTTGTAGGTATATCCTGATGCACTCTCGCACAGTTTATACATCTTCACGCCATACCTTGCCCTCTTACTCGGCAGGTACTCGCGGAATTGAAGCCTCCCTTTAAAATGTACCAAGGACTCATCAATAAAAATACACTTCTCGAGGGTGTATGCTTGGGAAAACCGGGCACTGAAACGGTCTAATAGGGGTCTCCGTTTATACAAACGGTCAAAACTGGGGTCATTTCGGGGTGGGGACTGCTCATTATCAGTATAAAGTAAGAAGCAAAGTATTGCCTCATTTATATTTGTTTTTTAGGTTCCAGTTCAGTTCTGAAGTTGCTTTGAGGGGCCCATGTATTAGAAACCCCTATGAAACACCCCATTTTAGAAACTAGACCCCCTCAAAGTATTCACAACAGCATATAGAAAGTTTATTAAGCCTTTAGGTGTTTCACAGGAATTTTTGTGCAAAGTAGAGGTGAAATTTACATTTTTTTTTTGTCAGAAAATCCTTTTTATACCATTTTTTTCTTTAACACAAAAGGTTTTACCAGAGAAACGCAACTTAATACTTATTGCCCAGATTTTGCAGTTTAGAGAAATATCCCACATGTGGCGCTAGTGCGGTAATGGACTGAAGCACCGGCCTACGAAGCAAAGGAGCACCTAGTGGATTTTGAGGCCTCTTTTTTATTAGGCACCATGTCCGGTTTGAAGAGGTCTTGTGATGCCAAAACAGTGGAAACCCCTCAAAGGTGACCCCATTTTGGAAACTAGACCCCTTGAGGAATCCATTGTAGTTTTCTTGGGGTGCATGTGGCTTTTTGATCAGTTTTTATTCTATATTTAGGTGGCGTGGTGACTAAAAAACAGCAATTCTACTATTGTTTATTTATTCTATTTTTTTTACAGCGTTCACCGTGCGCTATAAATGACATGTTCACTTTATTCTGCGGGGCGACACGATTACGGCGATACCATATGTTTATAGTTTTTTTATGTCTTATGGCGTTTGCACAATAAAATACGTTTTGTAAAAAATCTGTCACTTTTTGTGATACCTTATTCTAAGAGCCAGAACTTTTCTATTTTTCCATCAATAAAGCCGTGCGAGGACTTATTTTTTGCATAACGAACTGTAGTTTCAATCATTACCATTTTTAGGTACATGCGACTTTTTGATCTCTTTTTATTCAATTTTTTGGGAGGTGAAGTGACAAAACAATTGTGATTGTGGTACGGTTTATTATTATTTTCTTTTACGGCATTCACCGTGCGGGATAAATAACAAAATAATTTTGTAGGTCAGGCCGTTACCAATTATGTATAGTTTATGTATAGTTTGTTTGTTTATTTATTTATATTTTTTTCTGTAAAATAGAAGGTTTTACTAGAGAAACTCAACTTAATACTTATTGCCCAGATTCCACAGTTTTGAGAAATATCCCACATGTGGCCCTAGTGTGATAATGGACTGAAGCACCGGCCTCCTAACTAAAGGATCACCTAGTGGATTTTGAGGCCTCCTTTTTATTAGGCACCATGTCCGGTTTGAAGAGGTCCAAAACAGTGGAAACCCCCCAAAAGTGACCCTATTTTGGAAACTAGACACCTTGAGGAATTCATTGTAGTTTTCATGGGGTGCACGCGGCTTTTTGATCAGTTTTCATTCTATTTTTGAGTGGCGTGGTGACTAAAAAACAGCAATTCTACTATTATTTTTTATTCTATTTTTTTTACAGCGTTCTTCATAAGCTATAAATGACATTCACTTTATTCTGCGGGGCGATACGATTACGGCGATACCATATGTTTATTGTTTTTTTTTATGTCTTATGGCCTTTGCACAATAAAATACTTTTTGTAAAAAAATCATTAACTTTTTGTATTGCCATATTCTAAGAGCCATAACTTTTTTATTTTTCCATCAAGAAAGCCGTGAGAGGACTTGTTTTTTGCGTAACGAACTGTAGTTTCGATCAGCACCATTTTTAGGTACATGCAACTTTTTAATCTCTTTTTATTCCATTTTTTGGGAGGTGAAGTGACCAAACAATTGTGATTCTGGTAGGGTTTATTGTTATTTTCTTTATGCCGTTCTCAGCGCAGGATAAATAACAAAATAATTTTGTAGTTCAGGCCGTTACGGAAGCAGCGGTACCAATTATGTATAGTTTATTTGTTTATTTATAGATTTTTTATAATAATAAAGGACTGATAAGGGAAAAAGGGGGATTTTTACTTTTATTACTTTTAAAACTTTTATTTTATTATTTTTACACAACTTTTTTTTTACTTTTTTTTACTTTATTACTTTGTCCCACTAGGGGCGGGAGGCCCTGATCGCAATTCTAATACACTGCACTAGATGAGTAGTGCAGTGTATTGGAGCTGTCAGCTACTCACTTACAGCAAGCATAGTGGGTCCTGACATAGTGGGCAAGCATGTAAGCCTTTTCTATGGCCTATTCATGTCAATACATCTCTCCTCCTAAAGGGATCCGTGTCTAACTCCTGGGTGGAAAGAGCAGACGCCTCACTTGAAAAAATATGTAAGGTGGCCACGTGATGTCCTCACTCTTTTTTCAACCCCTTAATGACGCAGCGTATTTTAGACTTTAGGATTTTGTTTTCATCCCCACATTCTAAAAGCCGCACATTTTTTTCCCATCAATGTAGCTGTAAGAGTAAGGCCTCATGCACACGACCGTAGCCATGTGCACGGCCGTCATTTTCAGGTCGGCCAGCCGCGGCCTTTATTTTCAATGAGCCCGGACCGCAGAAGACGGCCGTAATAAGGCATGTCCGTTCTTTCTGCGGTGTGGGCTCCCGGGCCATGCATGGACCGTAAAAACTATGGTCGCGTGCATGGCCCCATAGAAATGAATGGGGCCGCAATTCTCCCGTGTATTTTCGGGGGAATTGCGGCCGCAAAAGCACGTTCGTGTGCATGGGGCCTAAGAGGGCTTGTTTTTTGAGGGACGAGTTGTAGTTTTTTAATGGCACAATTTTGCAGTACATATAATGTATTGAAAAACTTTTATACATTTTTTGTAAAGGGGTGGTGGAAACAAAAATGCAATTCTTCCATTGTTTATTTTGTTTCATTTTAACAGCATTCTCCATGCCATAAAAATTACATGTTAACTTTACTTTCTGTGGGTCAGTATGATTACAGCAATACCAACTATATATATTTTATGTTTGCCTACATTTGCACGTTAAAAACACTTTTTTTTATTTTTTAAATAATGTTTTTGTGTTGCCATATTCCGAGAGCCATAACTTTTTTATTTTTCCATAGACGGAGCTGTGTGAAGGCTAGTTTTTTTGCGGCATATGCTGTCATTTTCATTGATAAAATTTTTATTTTGATCGCGTTTTAATTTTTTGGGAGACGGAATGAACAACTGTGTCAGCTACATTACGAAGTCATATGCAGTAGGAGACAAGATATGGGACGCAATACATTTACATAAGCACAAGCAGGGGCGTAGCTAAAGGCCCATGGGCCCCGATGCAAAAGTTCTTATTGGGCCCCCCCCCGCAAACTCTTCTCATGGCTGACGGTCCGCAGCTTTCAGCTGCATCGCTGGGTCTCCTAAGTGACCCAACAATGCAGCACTAGCAGCCGGGGCGTCACTAAGGCTGGGTTCACACACCCTATTTACGGACGTAATTCGGGCGTTTTAGCATTGAATTACGTCCGAAAATGCGGCTCAAAAGCGTTGGCAAACATCTGCCCATTCATTTGAATGGGTCTTACAATGTTCTGTGCCGACGGTCATTTTTTTTACGCGCCGCTGTCGAAAGGCGGCGCGTAAAAAAGACGCCCGCGTCAAAGAAGTGCCTGTCACTTCTTCAGACGTAAATGGAGCCGTTTTCCATGGACTCGATGGAAAAACAGCTCCAATTACGTCCATAATGGACGCAGCAAAAAGCGCCTGCACATGCCTTTACGGCTGAAATTACGGTGCTGTTTCCTGAAAACAGCCCCGTAATTTCAGCCATAACGGACGCTGCCGTGTGAACATACCCTCAGGGCTTAAAATGTCAGGGGAAATAGCCCCAATACATATGTGTCCGCCCCAAAAAAAATGTGTGTATAGGAGACAGCATAGCATATCTATAGCACTAGGACCCTATAAACTATGGATAGGATTAGATACATTGGCTCAGCAGACAGTATCACAGATAATAGGATTAGATAGAGTGGCCCAGCAGACAGTATCACACATGATAGGATTAGATACAGTGGTTGAGCAGACAGTACCACACATGATAGGATTAGATACAGTGGCTCAGCAGACAGTATCACACATGATAGGATTAGATACAGTGGCTGAGCAGACAGTATCACACATGATTGGATTAGATATAGGGCCCAGCAGACAGTATCACACATGATCGGATTAGATATAGGGCCCAGCAGACAGTATCACACATGATCGGATTAGATACAGTGGCTCGGAAGTCAGTATCACACATGATAGGATTAGATACAGCGGCTCAGCAGACAGTATCACACATGATAGGATTAGAGATAGGGCCCAGCAGACAGTATCACACATGATAGGATTAGATACAGTGGCTCAGCAGACAGTATCACACATGATAGGAATAGATACAGTGGCTCAGCAGACAGTATCACACATGATAGGATTAGATACAGTGGCTCAGCAGACAGTATCACACATGATTGGATTAGATACAGTGGCTGAGCAGACAGTATCACACATGATAGGATTAGATACAGGGCTCAGCAGACAGTATCACATGTGATAGGATTAGATACAGGGCTCAGCTCACTGACATTGCGGCTCCAGCGTTGGACCTAGGAAAGGTAAGAATAATAATTTTGTTTCTTTATGTGTTACTGATTATTTTTGTGTGTTTGTGTTTTTTTACAGGTTCGGTTGTTGGACTTCGGATTCGAGGACGACTTCAATGACGGCGTTTTTTTTATTCTCAATAAAATGGTTAATGGGGGTTGTGTTTTTGTATTTCAATAAAATATTTTTTCTATGTGCTTGTATCTTTTTAAACTTTATTATCACCGCCTTAGTAGTGGCCGCTGGCTGATTGACAACCTCCATTACTAAGGCCGGGCTTAATGTTAGCAGGCGCAGAGGCTAACACTAACCCCCATTATTACCCCGATACCCACCACCACCAGGGGTGCTGGGAAGAGCCATGTACGATCCAGTACCTGACCATCTGTAGTGATGGTCGGCCACTGGGGCGGCCGCAGGCTGGTAGTATCAGGAGGGGAAAGGCCAGATACAGTGGCCCTTCCCACCCTGGTAATGCTGCCTGCTGCTGCTGTGTTGTATCTGGCTGGTTATGAAAATTGGGGGGGGACCAGACATCGTTCTTTCCAATGATTTTTTTTTTTTTTTTTTTTTAAATGACGTGGGGTCCCCCCCATTTTTCATAACCAGCCAGATACAATTAGGCTGGGTTCACACGACCTATTTTCAGACGTAAACGAGGCGTATTATGCCTCGTTTTATGTCTGAAAATAGGGCTACAATACGTCGGCAAACATCTGCCCATTCATTTGAATGGGTTTGCCGACGTACTGTGCAGACAACCTGTCATTTACGCGTCGTCGTTTGACAGCTGTCAAACGACGACGCGTAAAAATACAGCCTCGTCAAAAGAAGTGCAGGACACTTCTTTCAGACGTAATTTGAGCCATTCTTCATTGAACTCAATGAAGCACAGCTCAAAATTTACGGCTGTCAGAGAAGCCTCGCAAAATGCGAGGAGGAGCAATTACGGCTGAAACGAGGCAGCTGTTTTCTCCTGAAAACAGTCTGTCATTTCAGCCGTAAAAGCCTGCTACCGTGTGCACATACCCTAAAGCAGCAGCAGGCTAGCATTACCAGGGAGGGAAGGGCCACTGTATCTGGCCTTTCCCCTCCTGATACTACCAGCCTGCGGCCGCCCCAGTGGCCGACCATCACTACAGATGGTCAGGTACTGGATCGTACCCGGATCTTCCCAGCACCCCTGGTGGCGGTGGGTACCGGGGTAATAAAGGGGGTTAGTGTTCGCCCCTGCATCGGCTAACACTAAGCCCCGCCTTAGCAATGGATGCTGTCAATCAGCCAGCGGCCATTACTAAGGCGGTAGTAATATAGTTTAAAAAAAAAAAAAGACATAGAAAAAATATTTTATTGAAATAAAAAAAAAACACACAAACCTCATTAACCATTTTATTGATAATTAAAAAAAAAGCCGTCATCGAAGTAGTCCTGGAATCCGCCATAGTCCAACGACCGAACCTGTAAGAAAACACACAAAAAAAACGATTAGTAACACATGTTAGGCTTAGATACAGGACCCATGTGTGATACTGTCTGTGGGACCCTGTATCTAAGCCTACCACAAGGTAGGCTTAGATACAGGGTCCAGCAGACAGTAATCTTATACAGTATAAGATTACTGTGTGCTGGGGTCCTGTATCTAAACCTACAGTGTAGTAGGCTTATATACAGGGCCCATCAGACAGGCTCACACATGGGCCATGTATCTAAGCCTACCATGTGATTGGCTTAGATACAGGGCCCAGCAGACAGGATCACGCATGGGCCATGTATCTAAGCCTACCATGTGATTGGCTTAGATACAGGGCCCAGCAGACAGGATCACACAATCTGTGATCCTGTCTCATGGGCCCCCTAAGCCTGCTACATCGTAGGCTTAGGGGTTGTGCAGTCCCTAAACATTGATGGCCTATCCACAGGATAGGCCATCAATAGCTGATGTGTCGGGGTCCGTCTCCCGGGACCCGCCAATCAGCTGTTTTGAAGGGGCCGCAGCACTCGTACGAGAGCTGCTTCCCCTTCATTTCACTACTCGCTCACACTGTGAATCGCCGACACGAATTCACAGTGTGACCGGAATGAAGTGACCGGAATGAAGGGGAGCAGCTCTCGTACGCGTGCTGCAGCCCCTTCAAAACAGCTGATTGGTGGGTCCCGGGAGTCGGACCCCGCCAGTCAGGGCTAATCTTACCTTCCTCTTCAGCCGCGGCGGTAGTTCTGTCGTCTCGATGCTGTGCGGGCCGCATAACGCTGTGACGTCATGCGCTGCGTACAGCGCTTGACGTCAGGACCTCCGCTGCGATCCGGAACCAGGAAGGTAAGTACAGTCTGTTACTATAGTAACAGGGGCCCGCGGCCCGAGTTACTATAGTAACTTTTATTGATGTGGTGCGGGGGGCCGTGGGCCCCCCTGGCTTTGGGGCCCGGTCGCAATTGCGACCGCTGCGACCCCTATAGCTACGCCAGTGAGCACAAGTAAATTTGCAGCTGGAAAGCTCTCTGTATCATAAAAAACATATATATGTAAAAGAAAAAAAACAGAGTTAGAGAAGAGACAACCCCAGCACTTCAATTGAAGAAAAAGGCATACTTGTTTATTCACCAAGCATGAACTTGCAATGTTTCAACCATAATAGGGTCTCTCTTGAGAAAGACCCTATTAGGGTTGAATCTCTGCAAGTTTATGCCTGGTAAATACACAAGTACACATTTTTCTTCAATTGGAGTTCTGCAGTTGCCTCTTCTTTAACCTTGTAAAAGAAAAAACGTCATCACCATTTCCAATGGTAGTTATAATATATAGCAAAGAAAAATGGTATACCTGTAATGAGTTGAGTTAAGGACGTATCCATGGACCTAATAAAGTTAGAATCTGTTGGTAGGCATTTCGAACTATACCACTTGTCCCATATTTTATTAAACTTTTCAGGAAAACCCCTTGTTTTGAACACAATCTTTTTGTGTGGGACAATGATATTAACCACGTTACGCCATTGGGATATGGTCGGAACTCTGAGGACCGACTGGTGGGGCTGAACGTGGGACCTCCATGACCACGTGAGTTCCTCCATTCTAACTGTCGTAGCAGTCAGACAATCAAGCATTTATCATCTATCTCATGGATAAATGATAAATGTTCATGGCTGGAGTATTCCTTAGAGAATTTTTTTTTCTTGCCTCACCACATTCCGAAAGCCTTTATTATTCTTTCATAAACATACCTGTAAAGGACTTTTTTTTTTTTTTTTACACCAATTTGTGGTACATATAAGAAAAAGCAACTCTTTTTTTTTCCTTATGCCATTCCCTGTGTGCTATAAATAAAATGTTAACTTTATACTACAGTTCACTACACTACATGTAAATGTATACATTTTTATATTTCATTACTTTTACGTAATGGAAGAATTTTACATTAAAATAAAAGGTGTTTATTCTTTTTTTTTTTTGCTTGTGTAATAATATTTCACTTTTTACTTTTTTGTACCACTAGGAGACTTTTACGTCTGATTATTATGTTTACTTTATAATCGATTGGAATATCTATGTATTCCAGTGCATTATAGCCTGTCAGTATAAAACTAAGACTACATTCACACATTTCATATTTGTTGCAGATTTTGTTGCAAATTTTAGTGCATATTTTTAAACCAAAGCCAAAAGTGGATCCAGGAGGATGGAGAAGTATACGCTTTTCCTTTATATTTCCCATCCCTTTTGAAACCACGTCTGGCTTTGGCTCAAAAATCTACATCAAAATCTGCAAGAAAACCCTGTGTTAATTCAGACTAAGATGCACGTATTAGGTCATACCTGAGGCACAGATGAATAGGCAATAGGCACATTTATTTAACAAATCAATGTTTTAAGTGATTTGCAACAACTTTTAGGGTAAGTTCTCGCATAGAGTAAATACTGTAGATTTTCCGCCACCGATTTTGTGGCGGAAAATCCGTAACATAATAGAGTAGCAGCAGAGTGGATAAGATTTGAACGGCGGAAAAACTGCTCAGAAATTTTTCATTTTCTGTTTTTTTTTATCCGCAGCATGTCAATTGTATTTGCATAATCTCTGCTTATTTGTTGCAGGTTTTCATTGGGTGAATTCAATGGGGAGGTAAACCCCGCAAAAAATAGCAGATGTTGCGTTTTTTTGTGGCGGAAAAGCAGTGATTCCACTGCAAAAAACGAACTCAGAAAGAAAAAAAAATCTTATACTTACCCAGAATTCTGTGTTTCTTCATCCAGGCCGGCCTCCTGGAATGACGTTTCATCCCATGTGACCGCTGCAGTTAGTCACGCTCCGAGCCAGAGTGAAACAGCTTTTATCTATACAGGATACATAGAAGCTGTATCGTAAAAAGTTATTTATTTTTTTTAGATAAAAGTCAATTTAAAAGTTGTTGCAAATCACTTTAAATGTATATTTATTTTAAAATAAATTAGCTTCAAAGGTGTTCATAGCCTTTAATCCCTCAATTTCATTCAGAACTATAATTCTTTACAAATGAGCAGGGCCGTATCTACCACGAGGTGAGGGGTTTGACTGCCCTTGGCGCCAGCTCCTTTGGTGAGGGTAAAGGGACGCTTCAACGCTCCCAGAACTTGTCACTGCTGTTCAGATGCCTGTCCTTGAGTGGAAACAAGTGGGCAGGCAGCTGAACAGAAAGTGGCAGGTTAAGTGAGCACAGAGGTGTTGATATACATACACAAATGAGTGCCTCTCCCATCATTTCATTGATGATCATTTCTCAGGATGCTGCAATAAAACACTAATGTTTTGTTGCTTTAAAATGTGTTTTTCTCTTCTTTTTTTTTTTTGGGAGTTTTACACTCTAATGCAGGGGTCTCAAAGTCGGCCGGGTAAGCATATAGAAAAAATGGGAAGTTGACAGGCCGCATTACTTTCAAATTTGATACAATACAAAATTATTGTTAATCAATTAGTTATTTGAACTACTATAACACTATATTACTAGAATAATAATACTACATTACTATAATAATAGCGCTAGGTTTAAAATTTGAGATATTTCTCCACGTGCTTATTTCAACAATCCAGCTTTCCAGTTTAAGTGTCGCTAAATGCAGTCCGGCGGCTCAGTTAGCACACATGTCAAGATTGGGCAGCCCCTTTTTAGATAGTGCCGCAGTGCCCTCTGTGGATGCTGCCGCAGTGCCCTCTGTGGATGCTGCCGCAGTGCCCTCTGTGGATAATGCAACACACCCCTAGATAAGGCCACAGTGCCCTCTGTAGATAAGGCCACAGTGCCCTCTGTAGATAAGGCCACAGTGCCCTCTGTAGATAAGGCCACAGTGCCCTCTGTAGATAAGGCCACAGTGCCCTCTGTAGATAAGGCCACAGTGCCCTCTGTAGATAATGCAACACATCCCTAGATAATGCCAGTGTCCTCTTCAGATACTATCACACACCCACTTGTAGATAACGCCACAGTGCCCTCTGTAGAGGCTGCCACAGTGCCCTCTGTAGAGGCTGCCACAGTGCCCTCTGTAGAGGCTGCCAAAGTGCCCTCTGTTGAGGCTGCCAGATTGCCCTCTGTAGAGGCTGCCCCAGTACCCTCTGTAGAGGCTGCCCCAGTTCCCTCTGTAGAGGCTGCCCCAGTGCCCTCTGTAGAGGCTGCCCCAGTGATGTCAGGGGCTTGCCCAGAGCTGGAGTCCCAGGCAGAGCGCTAGTAGGCTCTTCCTGGGACTCCAGCTGTGCTCCTGACATCACTGGGACTCCTGCTCTGGGGAAGCGCCTGACATCATTGTCGATGTATGGACAGCGATGTCAGAGGCTTCCCCAGAGTCCCGGAGCAGAGCCGATAATAGTGCTCTGCCCGGGACTCCGCTCTGGGGAAGACCCTGACACACTGTCCATATATGGGCAGCGATGTCAGGGAATTCCACAGAGTCCCGGAGCAGAGCCGACACCAGCGCTCTGCTCGGGACTCCGGCTCTGGGGAAGCCCCAGACATCGTTGTTCATATGTGGACAGCGATGTCAGGGAATTCCACAGAGTCCCGGAGCAGAGCCGACACCAGCGCTCTGCTCGGGACTCCGGCTCTGGGGAAGCCCCAGACATCGCTGTTCATATGTGGACAGCGATGTCAGGGAATTCCAGAGTCTCGGAGCAGAGCCGATACAAGCGGCTCTGTGTCCCGCGGGCCGCAGATGACAGCCCCAGGGGCCGCATGCGGCCCGCGGGCCGCGTGCTTGAGACCCCTGCTCTAATGCTATATGGCTCATGCACTGCAGTGACAGGACCCAGGAGAATTGGAGGAGCTGCAGGGAGAAGAGTAGAGAGAGTAAACATGATTCAGTACTATTATGTGAGATTACCAAGCACAAGTTCCTCATCCTCTAAACATAGCTGACATAGCTTGCTACTTCTTGAATATAGCTAGAAAAGAAAGAAAATCTTAGGAGCAGAATGGCTGACATAAGAAGAAAAAACAGCACACAGTGATGAGAAAAGTAGATTTTAACAAAGCTTAGTTTTCATTTGTGAGGAAACATCTTCTTTAACTGCTTAACAACCGCCAATACGCCTTTTCACCGTGGCCGTTAAGGGTACGTATTACAGAGTGCCGCCTTTTCACTGGACTGTGGCATAAGCCCGGCACGGGTGTCCTGTGCCGGCTAAAGCGTTTTTCGGGTGGTCTAAAGAAAGCCGGGCATCTGCTCTAACGGGTGGGATCAATTTCAACATCGATCTCACCCGTTTAACCCTTTAGATGCGGCGAGCACTGCAATCCAAGTGGTTTTGGAGGGAGGGTGCTCACTGTCTCACCCCATCGGCACCCTGCAATTGCAATCGCAGGGTGCCGATGGCTTCTATGGCAGCCGGGGGCCTAACAAAAGCCCCCAGGTCTGCCTGTAGTGGAAGACCTAATTCAGATGTGACTTAGTGAATTTTCCCTGGAGAGATCTGGTTTGGGAGGGAAAATGAGACTGGTTTTATTTACTGTAAATAAAATGTATAAATAAAAAATGTGATTGGTAAGAAACAACAGTATCTCAAATGGACAAATATAGATCCTCACAGACGTATGTCACAATCACTCGGGAACAAACGCCAGTTCCCGAGTGCATACAGTTTTCTACAGCGATGCAACTGCACATGCGCAGTAGCGCACGCTGAAATACAAGTTTAGAATAAGCACTTGGGAACAGTCGCTGGTTCCTGGGTGCATACAGTCTTGCTGAAATGCAAGTTTAGCAGAAGCACTCGGGAACAGTTGTCAGTTCCCAAGTTCAGGCAGGGATTTGGACAGTGCTACTGCTGCGCATGCGCAGTAGCAGCTACAGTATTGTAGTCACACCAAGCACTCGGGAATAATCGGAAGTTCCCGAGTGCAAGCAAAATAAAGCACGTTCATGAGAACATTGAAAGGGACCACAAAGCCATACTATGATCGGGATGTGTCTTTTCCCGACCATAGCCAGAGGAATGGGTTATGGTTGGATCCAAGGGCAACTAGTAACACAACAAAACTTCTGACAGAGGCATGGTAATAATATATCTTTATAACAGTACATAAATTACAAAATAACATGTAATTGCACAAATGTATAACTGCCATCTATGGACAAATTTAACTATTTTAGTGCGTGGGAAAACCCTTTTAAGGTCTAAAATAGGCTGGCCATTAAGGGGTTAATATTATGTTTTCTCCTCAGTTGTTTGCATGACAACTTTGTGGTTTTTGCAATGTACGTGTTTTAAGCAACCATAAATAGGAAGTTAAGAATTTGTGTTTCATAGACATGTTACATAAGCAAATGGGATCGTGTATTCTTAGATTTTCTGTTAAAAAATGTTAGGATATGCAGTGGTACACTCTGTGTCAAGTGGTGCAATGAAAGAGATTGTGTCAAGTCTCTGTCTCTGGTGACCCATTAATGTTCTGTACCAGTGGCATATTCTATATTGTCCATTCTATATTGATTTAGTAGGATAAGTTATGGAGGTATTCACATATTACACATTTTTGGCATATCCACATGGTATGCCATAAATACGTGATAGGTGCGGTCTCACCACTGCGCTTAAACCTGTCCATAGAGGGTCGTGCGCAAGCGCAGCTACCTCCCCATCGTATTAGATGGGGAAAGCAGCTGCTGTGAATCAGCAAATGGGGATCAGAGGACCCCCTGTTATCCCATTTGTTTAAGGTCTAAGGGATGGGACCGTCACATATCACAGAATAATGCCATAACCTGTGGATATACCATAATTGTGTGTGATAGAAATACATCTTTAACGAATAAATCAATTATTTTTACCCTTTTGTTGCCATCAACAGAGTTGTTATATCCTGCTATGGCAGGAACAGAATGCTGCTGATAGACTTTTTATGTCCGTTGTCCCATCCTCCATCTTGGACCCCATTTTGCTATTTTAGTGTGAACTTTTAGTGGACACATGGGATGATAACATAATCCTTTTCCCGTATCAGGTCTATTTACCTTCTCACACACAATGAACCATGGATCTTGTAATTTGGTGGCCCAAACCACATATTTGTTTTATTTGTCTAATGTAAGGGCAGTTGGGCAGACACTGTGGGATGACTACTGGCAGGGCCAGATTTACAGCTCAAGCTGTCTAAGGCACACCTACTTAATATACCCAAAGTGCTGATTATAAAATTTCACCATATAGTTAGTGATCCATATAAAATTATATATATAGTGCTCCATATAAGATTATGCCACATATTGTACCCCCCAAAAGGTTCAATATAAAATTATGCTATATATAGTGTCCCCAAAGTACTCCATTTACAAGTATGCCATATAGAACCGCCATATAAAATTATGACATATATTAGTGCCCCCAAAGTGCTACATATAAAACGATGCCCTATATAGTGCCCCATATTAAATGATGCCATATTTGTATTATCCCATGCAAAATGTTGTTATATGTAATGCCCCCATAACTGCCCCATATAAACTGATGGTATATAAGTAGTGCCCCGCAAAGTGTTTCACATAAAATATAATAGTGGACAATTCTCAATACTTACTGTTGACACAATCATGGCTAAAATATATATTAGACTGAAGTTTTAGATGAGTATATCAACTGACACTCGCCCAGTAAATTTATCCAGATTCAAATCATATCACATCGATATATCGGAAAGAAGTAAGAGACACAGAGACACTGCTTTGTATACCGAAAAATACTTATTGTGTTAAAGGGAATGTGTTGCCAGAAAAACATGTTTTGTTTTTTTAAATTAAACATTTAGTGTGTAGGTGATTAAACATTGTTCAAATTTTTTTTATTTTTTTCACGAGTCAGGAAATATTATAAATTGATTCTAATTTATAATATTTCCCATTGCTGGTCACTAGATGGAGCTATTCCCGAAATTGCAGCATTGCAAAATTGGGTAAAAAGCCCTCGCTCTAGTGAGCTCTCAGCATCCCCCCCCTCCTTTATCCTGGCTAGTGCCGGGATAAACGAGGGGTTTGAACGGTCTAACCTCCTACACTGTGTGTCGCCATTTTTTGAGCGAACACACAGTGTAGTAGGTTTACATACAGTAGTAAACGTACACAAACACGAACATACATTGAAATCTCTTACCTGCTCCTGCCGCCGCGGCTCCCTCCGGCCCGTCCGCTCCGTCTGCTGCCGCTGGTCCAAGTGCACAAGTCCGGAAGCCGCGACCGGAAGTAGTAATATTACTGTCCGGCCGCGACTTCCGGTCCACAGGAAAATGGCGCCGGACGGCGCCAATTTCAAGTTGGACTGTGTGGGAGCGGCGCATGCGCAGTTCCCACACAGACGGCGTACATAGAAGTGCATGGGACGGGACCCGTTCGCAGTCTCTATGGGACTGTGGCTGCCGTATTCCATGTCTGTATGTGTCGTTAATCGACACATACAGAAATGGAACAAAAAATGGCAGCCCCCATAGGGAAGAAAAAGTGTAAAAATAAGAAAAAGTAAAACACAAACACACAAATAAATATAAACGTTTTTAATAAAGCACTAACATCTTTAACATATAAAAAAAAAAATTGTGATGACACTGTTCCTTTAAGGATCTGCCAGGCACAGCTTCTGTATCCACGCCCATAGGTAATCAGTCTGCACCTGCTTCTATGTCTGTGAGACTGACTCCATCTTCCACCACTCAGGATGGCAGGCTTAGGAGTGGGAGAGCCTATCACAGCCTGGCCAGACGGAGCTACCTCCCACCCTCTGTCTATTTATACCTGCCTTTCCTGTTCCTCCTTGCTTGTGATTCTTCTCTGTTGGTTTCCTGGCCCTGCTGCAGCTTCTTGAACTACTTGTCCCTGCTTCGTATTGACCCTGGCTTACTGACTACTCTCCTGCTCTGCGTTTGGTACCTCGTACACTCCTGGTTTGACTCGGCTTGTTCACTACTCTCCTGCTCTACGTTTGGCACCTCGTACTCTCCTGGTTTGACTCGGCTCGTTTACTACTCTTGTTGCTCACGGTGTTGCCGTGGGCAACTGCCCCGTTTCCCTTTGTTCTGTGTTTCCTTGTCTGGTTGTCTGTCGTGCACTTATTAAGTGTAGGGACCGTCGCCCAGTTGTACCCCATCTCCTAGGGCGAGTCGTTGCAAGTAGGCAGGGACTGAGTGGCGGGTAGATTAGGGCTCACTTGTCTGTTTCCCTATCCCTGTCATTACATATTGCTTATAGTTTATTGCCAAAATCGCATTACAATAATATCTTTAGATAAGGGAGTGGATTTGATTTCAGCCAATGGTTTACAATATGATGTTGGCTCTGATTCAGCCAATACCATACAATGAGAATATTTAATATTGAGCCAATCACAGACATACAATACATTTTAAATGTAAAATTATAATTCTGAATGAAATACTTACGTCAGGCTAACACCTGCAATTTGAACAAAACCATTTTTGAAGCAGGAATACAATGTTATCTCTTGCCCTTTTCCTTCTCATGAAACTTTACACCATCTCTGCACCTGCCATAAACAGTACCTATATTCCCAGAATGAATTCTTATCTTGCTTTGTTTCACTTACAATGAAGAGTTACAAAAACAAGGTCATAACATAACGTTTCTTGTAACAGAGACTCAGATAAGAGATAGGTAGACACATAGCTGAGAAATATACGAGGTCAGCATTAATATACTGTCTTAAAGCAACAGATGACTTCTTAAAGAGGCTCTGTCACCAGATTTTGCAACCCCTATCTCCTATTGCAGCAGATCGGCGCTGCAATGTAGATAAGAGTAACGTTTTGTTTTTTTTAAAAACGAGCATTTTTGGCCAAGTTATGACCATTTTTATATTTACGTAAATGAGACTTTCTAAAGTACAACTGGGCGTGTTTAAAGTTATGTACAAGTGGGCGTGTATTGTGTGTGTACATCTGGGCGTTTTTACTTCTTTTACTAGCTGGGCGTTGTGAATAGAAGTATCATCCACTTCTCTTCACAACGCCCAGCTTCTGGCAGTGCACAGACACACAGCGTGTTCTCGAGAGATCACGCTGTGACGTCACTCACTTCCTGCCCCAGGTCTTGCATCGTGTCGGACGAGCGAGGACACATCGGCACCAGAGGCTACAATTGATTCTGCAGCAGCATCGGCGTTTGCATAGCTCGCTCTATGTCATACTTGACCTGCATAATGCCAGAATGGTCTATATAATGGCAACAGAACTGTCTATATAATGGCAACATGCTGGGCCAACTACTTGGGCAGCCGTCAAATAATCCAGCACTATTCCATATTAGTTAACTACTAATATTAATTGTCTAGCAAATGCAGAAGTTACATTCAAAACATCAAACACATAATTATTGTCAAATATTTCAGCAAATTTCTCTATATATAATGCGCATTTTTTACTGATAAGCCTACTAATGTTAGTGATAATTCAAACTTGTCCTGCCATGGCACATGTATTGGTCATAACTTTGTTGCACTATCACTCACTGTCCTAATGGGACATTTACCCCTGTAGATATAACAGGTCGTGAGCAGCATTTTTCTCAAACCTAAAAATACCCAGGTAACATAACCTCAGGGTTCTCATTGCTACCATGTACTTCTTACTTATGAGTGACAACAACTAGTGACCTTCACCTCATAACTCCATATAATAAAACACCTTAGATTGTAATTTGCAGTACCGTGACATATTTACATACATTATAATTATCACCCTGAAACAATATAAACAATAGGGCCTCAAGTAATAAAATAATGCTGTCACCAATCTAATGCTATTTCGCCCTCAGGTTTGGGTCCCATCAGTGCATTGACGTCCTGTACATCATCATCCTCTTCTGTCTTCTGTGCTTCACTGACTGTCACCCTTAGGGTAACCCACACAGTTGTGGAGTCAGACTGTACGGTGGTGTCCAGTGGGGGATTTATTATTACCCACCTCCTGGTCACTTACTTGTCTTCCGCTGTGAAAACTTGAATGCTGCTGACTGGTCCACTCAAGTCTTTGACCTTTGCTTTCCATTAACGATTGGTGATGTCATCAGGACTTGGTTTGGTCCTTCTCATCTGTCAGTCACTGCAGCTTGTTAGTATACGTCACCGAGCTGTACACAGCAATTTGTACTCTTAGCCTGGGATGAGTTCCTCCGTAAACGGATTAGTGGAGTTTTATTTTGACTGCCACAAACCCTCCGCATCAAAATCCTCTTTCTCCGCCATGTTTCTTATCTGCAAGGCTGCTTAGAATTGTGACACTGCCTTCAGTTCATGACAAGCACGTTCTTTTGGCTCAGGCTGCACCTGTCGCATCTCAGTGATGGAGTTCATCAATTTAAAGTCTTTGATTTAAGTTTGTTGGCCCTTGCTGGTGACCCAACCTTTGTCTATTTTCCAAATAAATGCTCATCTGGTGATAGCATCAACATCTACATAAAAATTGTACAATAAAAGTGACAAGTCCTTAACCTAAATCGAACAAACACCTTTATATAAAAAAGCTAGTTGGGGAAGGTTGGCACCAGTCTACCAGGACTGTTCTGCAGGCAAATCAAACAGCACTAACGGAAATTATTATAAATAGATGCAGCTATAATGCCCACAATAAAAAGACAATTACACAAATCATAGTTAAAATATAACCCAAATAGGTGGGTGGGGCATAGTTTACAACAATTGTAAATCACTTAATAGAGGTCACAAAATGTGCTGGACTGTATATCCTGTACATAAGACGTGGCTGTTTAAGACCGTTATTTATCCACCAACATCAAAGGAGTTACATAGTTAGTACTGTTGAAAAAAGACACATGTCCATCAAGTTAATACTCAAAAATACAATATTAAATGACAAGACATAGCAAAAACCAATTACTGATACCATGGTATGTATAGTTGATGCATAGTTGTTATGTGTAGGTGATGTCCTCCCACCTCTCCCTTCGATGCACGTTTTGTGTTAGCTTGTTCCGGGCTTGGCCACTCTATCTATGTTTTGTGTATGTGTCTTTTTATTGTGGGCATTATAGCCGCATCTATTTCTAATAACGATTTTTTTGTAGTTTAATTAAAATACTAGTTTAGCAATTTGTTGATACCTCCCTATTGTTTTATATATTCTATTGTGGGCATCGCAATTTACATTTTGTATTACTAGGGAAGATTTTCTCTCTGGATTTGTAGGTTTATCCAATTAATTGATCTTAATCAGGTAATTCAATTGAAGTAAAACATTAGCAATGATATCTTTAAATGGTAATTAAACGTTCAACAGACTTCTGACATGTCCTAGTGACATGTCAGAAGTTTTAATTGGTGGGGGTCTGAGCACTAAGACCCCCACCAATCACTTAAACAAAGTGGCAGAAGTGCTCGTGTGAGCGCTCAGCCGCTTCGTTTCTGTTTGGCTTTTTCCAGAAATCAATGTATCGGAGTATGGGCCTAATAGAAAGTCTATGAACCCATACTACGATACAACGGCTACTGACCAGGCTTCAGGCCACCCTGAGAACAGGTCTACACGTACAAGCCCATTTTCATGCCGTGTGCATATAATGCAGGCTAATACAAACCTAGTGGTGACAATATTGAATCCAGGGGCAAGCCAATTTGGTGATACCTGGCTGTACAAACTCTACTTGCCAGGTGTGTCATCTCTTGCTCTCTCAATTGGCTTACCCGATGATCTAAGAAAGTTCCTACTACTAATGGGCCCATAATCGTCGGCGATGCCAAAAGCGTACCTAGGGTCAGCGTAAATGTCAGCCGTCTTACCTTTTGCCAGGTTACAAGCCTCAGCGAGTGCCTCCACCTCCACTTCCTGAGCAAAACAAGAAGGTGGGAGTGGTCTCTCGATGATTTACCTCATGCATTGTGACTACAGCGTATCATGTCTTGTACATACTGTATATGATACGGATAAACTATTGTTCAAAGGTGTACTCTTATTTATTCTCAAAAATAAAAACTAAAATAAATATAGTTCTTCATGGTCATTTTATTATCCAGAACATATGAGAATCCCAACCCCATCAGGTCCTGTAAATATCTGATTAATACCACAAACAAACAAAAAATATTTTACTACAATCTGGCATAAAACTATCAATGTTCAAGAAATTTCCACCTCCTTCCCATCAGAATCTGTAAAGACTCATCTGTGAGTGACGTCAACTCGGCCCCCTGTGCAGATTTGCTGGAGGGGAGTGATCTGTTACACAATACCTCATGTTGAGTGACTACAGCACAGCATACCCGGTGCCATATTTGATGTTCTGGAAGGGTCTGGAACCATCTACACAGAAAAACTCAAAACCTGGGTTACTCTCACACATTTAATCTGAGTTACTTATTGGTGTCTCATACATATTTTGTAGACCTTCTAGCTCTGACTTCATTTGTTCAAAAACAAAATTGTGCGGTATCTGACGTAACTGATCAGTCTCATCACTATTCCCGCCTTTTTCGACCCTGTGGTGAAATAATGCATCAGGGTTCAAAACTGCATATCTCAACATAGTAAGGTTGGGCACACTATCTGGGGACATTTATTTGACCCCCTGTAATATGTAATGGCCTAGAACAGTGACTTTCTCCTGACAACATTTTCATTTTATCTGTAGATACCTCGCAGCCGCTTGCTGCCAAAATCAACATACATTTTCAAGATGACATTTAGGCAGTGTTATTTTGACTCACAGACCAGAAGTATTTCATCCACATACTGCAACAACTGGGTAAGGCCCCATGCACACGAACGTAAAAACGGCCGTAATCATGGGCCGTAATTACGGGCCCATAGACTTCTATAGGCCACGGTTACCTCCTCGTATGCTTACGGTAAGGTGCCCGGGCCGTTGAAAAATATAGAACATGTCCTATTTTAGGCCGTAATTACGGCACGGGCAGGCCCATAGAAGTCTATGGGTCTCCCGTTATTACGGGTGACTACGTGTGTGCACCCGTAATTACGGGAGCATTGCTAGGCGACGTCAGTGGATAGTCACTGTCCAGGGTGCCAAAAGAGTTAAACGATCGGCAGTAACTCTTTCAGCACCCTGGACAGTGGCTACCGATCACAATGTAGATCAACGTGTAAAAAAAAAAAAGACGTTCATACTTACCCAGAACTCTCTGCTTCTTCCTCCATTCCGGCCTCCTGCGATGACGTTACAGCCCATGTGACCGCTGCAGCCACATGGGCTGTACAGTTACAAATACAAGGCCATAACGTAACGTTTCTTGTAACAGAGACTCAGATAAGAGACAGGGAGACACATAGCTGAGAAACATGCGAGGTCAGCATTAATATACTGTCTTATAGTAAGATGACTTCTTATCATAAAATGGAGACTTTTAGGATACAAGATGGAGACTCCATGCAAGATGGAGTAAAAATACCATACTTACAAAAATGGAATCAATCACTTCACACTTACCTATCCTTGTTTCCATGTCTGCTACAGCCTATACTGCTGAAAACAATGTTATGATGTAATTACGCCGGCAAGCATGCATTGGATGACAAAGTAAGGAATCAAGGACACTCTTGTACTCGCCATCATTCAGCGCTCAATGCCCACTGCCAGTGCCTACTGTCAAAAACCAACAGAAATTGAAAAAGTCCAGCAGGAGGCAATAGAGGTGCTGCTCCCCACTAAGCACCGCCCTTGGCACTGGACCTCCATTGCCTGGAGCTGAATACGGCTCTGACTACTGGGCCCCTTTTTGGTCAAAAGACTACAGTGACAGTAGTATTGATCCAAAAGATTATTCACCACTGCACCGGATTTGCTTAAAAAATGATGCACAGAATACGTAAATAGAATCACCTGCAGTGTGGATTATAAATCTGCAGCATGTCAATTTATGCTGCGAATTCGCTGTGAATTTGATGCACAATTTACCCATTGAGTTCAATTGGGAGTTGAATTCCGCAACATTGTTGTGGAATGTTAGAAACGTGTCCTGACCTGTATGGTTACTTCTGGTCAAAAATATAATGGATTGTTGCCCAGTGAAGGAGTCGGTTAATATTCTAATTATTTATTTATTAACAAGAAAAGCAACACAAAACACAAAATATTTTACAAAATATAAACTCTCAGTATTGTACAAACAGATCTGGGATAATTCAGAACCAAGGAAAAATTAAATAGTGACCGAAACACTCTCTCCACTAGTCCCTGTCTGAATTCTACAGCCAGTAGCCGCCACACCGGGCGACACAGGGTTGGGAAACCATCGTTCTCTATATAGGTGTGGATCCCTGAGCTGGGACACGGATCTATCAGACATCTATGGCATATTCTGCGGATATGCTATAAATGTCTAAGATGGGAAAACCCCTTTAACATTGTGAGTGAAAAAATCAGGCTTTCTGTTTTAAATGTCTAAGATGAGAAATTCTCTTTAATAGAGGTTAACCTCTTCCCGCTATGTGACGTAATAATACGTCACAGGCATTGTCCTGTTAACGCAAATTGACGGACTATTACGTCATGTGTTTAACAGGCGCCAGTGTCTCCAGACACAGGTTTAGAGCAGTGATAGCTTCTGTCCTGGAAAGCAGACTATCACTGCTCAACGCTGAGGGGCCCATCGCAGCGGTCCCTCAGCGGCGATCATCGCGACAGGTCAGTCTTTACTGACTGACTGTCGCCATGTTGGAGGTGGAGGATCGGGCACCGGCGGAGTAAGTAAATGTTTTAGAGCAGTGATAGCTGCTGTCCTGGACAGCAGACTATCACTGCTCAACGCTGAGGGACCCATCGCAGCGGTCCCTCAATGATGATCATCGCGTCAGGTCAGTCATTACTGACTGACCGTCGCCATGTTGGAGGCGGCGATCGGGCCTTGGGGGGAGTGGAGACAAGTGATTGGCTGCTGTCATGAAGGCGCCCCCGGTCGTCTACTACACCAGCCCCTGAGAGTGGTGACCCCATGTGGACCCCAATCCCTGAGAACTACGAGCCCCAGGTCCCTGAGTTTACAAGCACCCCAGGGATTCAATTTGAAACGGCAGAGTTACAGGAAATATACTTTTTTAAAGTTTATTTCACTGACGAATGTATTGACCTAATGGTGACCCAAACTAACCTATATGCCCAACAGTTTATCACCCAGAATGCCTCATCTTGTTACGCCAAGCCCAACAGGTGGACCCCTGTAGACACCATGGAAATGAGGAACTTCTGGGGTATTGTGCTCAGTATAAGACTTCTGAAAACGCCATCCATAAGAACATACTGGAGCACAGATATACTGTACCACACCCCCATGTACCGCATAGCGATGACCAGGACTCGTTTTGAGATAATTCTCAGATTTTTGCATTACTGCGATAATGCACAGTGCCCACCCCAAGGTGACCCCAGCTTTGACTTCCTATTTAAAATTAGACCCCTATTAGACCATTTCAGTGCCAAATTTGCCCAGGTATACACCACCAAGAAGTGCATTGTTGTTGACGAGTCCCTAGTTAGTTTTAAAGGGAGGCTTCGATTCCGCCAGTACCTGCCGAATAAGAGGGCAAGGTATAGCGTGAAGATGTACAAGCTGTGTGAAAATACATCAGGGTACACCTACAAATTTAAAATATATGAAGGGAAGGACACCACTATTCATCCCCCAGAATGCCCCCCCTTCATGGGAGTTAGATCTGGTGCATCCACTGCTGTGTCAAGTATAAGGACAAGTGGGATGTCCATATATTGGCAACAATACATGGCCATGGCAGCACCCTCGTCCCTGTATGAGGTACCAGTACAGAGACCCACAAACCCAATTGCTTTTTTGACTACAATAAATACATGGGAGGGGTTGATCTCTCAGATCAAGTGCTGCAGTCATACAATGCCATGCGGAAATCAAAGGTGTGGTACAAGAAGCTGGCCGTGCACATCATGTAAACCACATTGTATAAAGCTTACGTGCTATTCAGATATTCAGGCCAGCGGGGAACTTTCCTGGAATTTCAAGAGGTGGTAATAAAGTCCCTTATATTTGGAGATCAGGAAGGGGAGGGACCCAGTACTTCTGGAAGCAAGGCCACACGCATTGTACCAGGGCAACATTTCCTCAGTGAAGTTCCCCAAACTGGCAAGAAGGGAAAGAGCCAAGAACGGTGCAAGGTATGCTTTAAAAACGGCATAAGAAAAGATACCATCTATCAGTGCAACACGTGCCCCGAGAAGCCAGGACTGGAAGAAGGAGTGTTTTAAAATATACCATACGTCTCTGAAATTCTGATCTTGTTGTTGAACCGCCTTTTATATTTACCTTGATATACTTCGCACAGCCAGAGTAATATTATGCCGCATGCCACTTTTTCCCTTCTTAGCACTGCGGTGTGATCAAGCCGTACCCGGCAAGACTAGCTGAACACAGCTGCACATACAGTGAAGGAAATAAGTATTTGATCCCTTGCTGATTTTGTAAGTTTGCCCACTGTCAAAGTCATGAACAGTCTAGAATTTTTAGGCTAGGTTAATTTTACCAGTGAGAGATAGATTACATAAAAAAAAAAAAAAAAAGAAAATCACATAGTCAAAATTATATATATTTATTTGCATTGTGCACAGAGAAATAAGTATTTGATCCCCTACCAACCATTAAGAGTTCAGCCTCCTCCAGACCAGTTACACGCTCCAAATCAACTTGGTGCCTGCATTAAAGACAGCTGTCTTAAATGATCACCTGTATAAAAGACTCCTGTCCACAGACTCAATTAATCAGTCTGACTCTAACCTCTACAACATGGGCAAGACCAAAGAGCTTTCTAAGGATGTCAGGGACAAGATCATAGACCTGCACAAGGCTGGAATGGGCTACAAAACCATAAGTAAGAAGCTGGGTGAGAAGGAGACAACTGTTGGTGAAATAGTAAGAAAATGGAAGACATACAAAATGACTGTCAATCGACATCGATCTGGGGCTCCATGCAAAATCTCACCTCGTGGGGTATCCTTGATCCTGAGGAAGGTGAGAGCTCAGCCGAAAACTACACGGGGGGAACTTGTTAATGATCTCAAGGCAGCTGGGACCACAGTCACCAACAAAACCATTGGTAACACATTACGCTGTAATGGATTAAAATCCTGCAGTGCCCGCAAGGTCCCCCTGCTCAAGAAGGCAGATGTACAGGCCCGTCTGAAGTTTGCAAATGAACATCTGGATGATTCTGAGAGTGATTGGGAGAAGGTGCTGTGGTCAGATGAGACTAAAATTGAGCTCTTTGGCATTAAAGGGAATGTGTTGCCAGAAAAACATGTTGTTTTTTTTTAAATTAAACATTTAGTGTGTGGGTGATTAAACATTGTTCAAATTTTTTTTATTTTTTTCACGAGTCAGGAAATATTATAAATTAATTCTAATTTATAATACTACCCATTTTTGGTCACTAGATGGAGCTATTCCCAAAATTGCAGCATTGCAACATTGGGTTAAAAGCCCTCGCTCTAGTGAGCTCTCAGCATCCCCCCTCCTTTATCCTGGCTAGTGCCGGGATAAACGAGGGGTTTGAACGGTGTAACCTCCTACACTGTGTGTCGCCATTTTTTGAGCTAACACACAGTGTAGTAGGTTTACATACAGTAGTAAACACACACAAACACGAACATACATTGAAATCTCTTACCTGCTCCTGCCGCCGCGGCTCCCTCCGGCTCGTCCGCTCCGTTTGCTGCCGCTGGTCCAAGTGCACAAATCCGGAAGCCGCGACCGGAAGTAGTAATATTACTGTCCGGCCGCGACTTCCGGTCCACAGGAAAATGGCGCCGGACGGCGCCAATTTCGAATTGGACTGTGTGGGAGCGGCGCATGCGCAGTTCCCACACAGACGCCGTACACTGAAGTCAATGGGACGGGAGCCGTTCGCAGTCCCTATGGGACTGTGGCTGCCGTATTCCATGTCTGTATGTGTCGTTAATCGACACAGACAGAAATGGAACAAAAAATGGCAGCCCCCATAGGGAAGAAAAAGTGTAAAAATAAGAAAAAGTAAAACACAAACACACAAATGAATATAAACGTTTTTAATAAAGCACTAACATCTTTAACATATAAAAAAATAATTTGTGATGACACTGTTCCTTTAACCCAACTCGCCGTGTTTGGAGGAAGAGGAATGCTGCCTATGACCCAAAGAACACCGTCCCCACTGTCAAGCATTGAGGTGGAAACATTATGTTTTGGGGGTGTTTCTCTGCTAAGGGCACAGGACTACTTCACCGCATTAATGGGAGAATGGATGGAGCCATGTACCATCAAATCCTGAGTGACAACCTCCTTCCCTCCACCAGGACATAAAAAATGGCTCGTGGCTGGTTCTTCCAGCACGACAATGACCCGAAACATACAGCCAAGGCAACAAAGGAGTGGCTCAAAAAGAAGCACATTAGGGCAATGGCGTGGCCTAGCCAGCCTCCAGACCTTAATCCCATCGAAAACTTATGGAGGGAGCTGAAGATCCGAGTTGCCAAGCGACAGCCTCGAAATCTTAATGATTTACAAATGATCTGCAAAGAGGAGTGGGCAAAAATTCCATCTAACATGTGTGCAAACCTCATCATCAACTACAAAAAACGTCTGACTGCTGTGCTTGCCAACAAGGGTTTTGCCACCAAGTATTAAGTCTTGTTTGCCAAAGGGATCAAATACTTATTTCTCTGTGCACAATGCAAATAAATATATATAATTTTTACTATGTGATTTTCAGTTTTTGTTTTTTTAGATAATCTATCTCTCACTGGTAAAATTAACCTAGCCTAAAAATTCTAGACTGTTCATGTCTTTGACAGTGGGCAAACTTACAAAATCAGCAAGGGATCAAATACTTATTTCCTTCACTGTATATCAATCCTGCAGACGTTGCCATGACTAATTTTTAATCCAGGACTTTCTCTCCAAAATTTTATCCAAACTTTCTTATAAAATTTCTTCTTAGCCCTGGTGTGTGCCTAGGCCATACCCGGAAAGATCGGCTGAACACAGCTGTACATATTTTAGTCCTGTATTCCTGTGGCTGATCAGTGACTTTCATCCAAACTTTATCCAAACTATCCAGATTTCCAACTTTATCGAAATTTTATGCAAATTTGTACAAGTTATATAAACTTTACAGTATAAATTTTATACAAATTTTTATACGAAAAACCATTCCATCAAAATCTAAGCTCCAAAAGCTAACTGGTGCTCCTTCCTTTCTGAGTCCTGCCATGTGCCTAGGCAGCAGATAATGGCCACATGTGGGGTATTGCCGTACTCGGGAGAACCTGCGTAACAATTTATGGTGGAAGTATCTCCGAGCACTGAGACCCCCACCAATCGCTAGAACGAAGCAGCTGAAGCACTCGTGTGAGCGCTGAGCTGCTTCGTTTCTGTTCGGCTTTTTCCGAAAAGCCGATGTATCGGTGTACGGGCTCATAGACTTTCCGTACATCGATACATTTATTTCCGGAAATAGCCGAACACACACGAAGCAGCTGAGCGTTCATATGAGCACTTCAGCTGCTGCGTTCTAGAGATTGGCGGGGGTCTCAATGCTCGGACCCCCACCAATCCTAACTTCTGACATGTCTCCATGACATGTCAGAAGTTTGTCAAACGTTTAGCTACACTTTAAGGACTACAACTAAAACAAGTAAAGATTATACAATAATAAATCATTACACGCTGTAAAGTTAAGTACTGAAAACAAAAGAATACAATAATAGTTATCAATCAGGTGATGTGTTTTAGTTGGTAACAAATATATGTCAATTCAAATAATATTTAACAACAAGGCAGATCCATTTTTTTATTTTAACGTACAGAATTTTATTGTTTACACACAGGATTTATAGATGCAATAAATTAATGTTTGCACTCAGTATTTATTTATTGTTTGAAAGCATATATATACTATTGCAATTTATATCTGGCATTAATATTATTCCTGCCTACAGAACGTTTAAAAATGTTTAATTCAATTTTATGAAAGTAAACTAATATTTGTATCCCTCTAATCATTCCCTACCAGCTCCTTTTAGATCATATACCAGACAACATCAGTGTCACACCAAACTTATCTAAACCCCTCACCACATGGTCAAACATGTTTGTACATGGCTACCAGTTATCACTCTCTAGGTCTCTCGTCAAGCAAACCTAGACATGTGGTGTATCTATGTTTTGGGGATACTGTTGCACTCGTTTTTGTTACACTTTGTGTGAAAAATTTAGTTTATAAATATGTTTTTGTGTTTTTATTTATCTATTTTTGCAAAAATGTGTTGGATCCATATTGCTAGTATAGGTGGTTATAAAACAATACAATTAGAAACCAGTTTTGAATATGATGGCATGATTTGTTTCATACTGAACATAACCGGGGGTGTGGTTGAAAGTTTTATTTTTATAACATATATTAATGTAGACCTAAATTAATATTTTAGTATGTAATGGTCAATATCCTGTACATTTTTTCCCTAGCAATGTACCTGAAACTTTAGGCCAGTATTTCTCAATCTTTCTAAACTAATTATCCCCAATGCTGTGATCAGTCCTGATTTTGAGCAAAATTGTTTTCTGAAACCATATTACAATGCCTAATTAAAACTTCGATACAAGCTTTATAGCATAATGTTCTCTGAACTGATGGGTCAAAAGTGGAACTTTTTGGAAGACATAAGTTTGGCACACTTCTAGGATAAGGGACAAGTGTTGTTGTTTCACCATATTTGTGTGAGAAACTTCGCTGCTTTCATCCCACTGAGTACCATTTTCTTTATGAGTAGCATATACCGTATGTGTCATACAGTAACTACTACTTGAAACAATATGTATATCTACAAAACTGGCTTAGGTCTGTATGCTTTATACTGGCTTATTAATGGACTCCTACTTACTGTAACCTCATGGCTATGACCATTCATGTTTCTGCTTCATCTATTGATTTTGTTTTATATTTTATTTATATATATTGTTTTTTCAATAAAAAATACATTTGAAAAAAAATAGAGCTGCAAAGTATAAATTTCTATGTGTTTTGATTTACCGCTTCACATCATTTCTGCAGCATTGAAAATGAGGGAAAGCAGCATGCTCTGCTTTTCATGCAGAAAATGTTCAGCAGCAGTTAGAAAAGATTTTTCTAAAAACGTACTCACTTGCCCGCAGCAGCCTCAAATCTGGACGGAAAATCTGTAACAATCTGCTGTATATGCAGGAGGCCTAAGGCCACACGGTGCGTCGTTGACGCAGTTTTGTTGCTTTTAAAAACCGCATGTGGTCAACTGCATGCGTTTTACGTCTCTGTAATGCTGCAGTTCTGTTGTGTTTTTTTACGCACATAGTTTATGGACATAGTTTTCACTGGTGTTGAAGTTTGTTAGGTGCTGCCTGTATATAGTTCATTACAATGCATTGCAGAACTGTTAGCAAAAACACAAGCATTTCTGCAACAACATTGGCAGTGTGGTCATTAACCGCATGCGGTCGGACATTATGAAGATGCAGTCAACCGCACAAAAAACACATTGTAATATAATAGCAGCAGTCTGTCCATAACAAAAATGTCACCATTGACTTCTATTGAAAAATGACTTGCTGCGGTTAAAAAAAGGCAACATAAACGCAATGTGGCTGCACTTTGTAGCCTTACCCTTAATGTACTAGGATGTATAGTTTAAGAATATAAATAGGTTTTAAGCAATATTATGAAATTATTTTTTTTTAAATATATTTTATCTAACGCACATTTCAAGCCCAAAATGAAAACTTAATTTGTACTCCTGAGGCCGGGTTTACACGAGCGTGTGTGTTTTGCGCACGCAAAAAACGCGGCATTTTGCGTGCGCAAAAGGCACTTAACAGCTCCGTGTGTCAGCCCCGTATGATGCGCGGCTGCGTGATTTTCGCGCAGTCGCCATCATTATGACACTCCGTATGGATGTTTGTAAACAGAAAAGCATGTGGTGCTTTTCTGTTTTCATTCATCCTTTTCAGTGCTGTTGCGCGATTCACGCTTGTGCCACGGAAGTGCTTCCGTGTGACATGCGTGGTTTTCATGCACCCATTGACTTCAATGGGTGCGTGATGCGTGAACAGCGCACAAATATAGAACAGGTCTTGAGTTTTTCGCAGCGGACTCACGCTGCGTAAAAATCACGCACCTGTCTGCACGGCCCCATAGACTAATATAGATCTGTTGCACGGACGTATAACACGCTCGTGTAAATGAGCCCTAAATCCTTACCTACAGTAACTATGTGCAGTCTTTTTTTTCTTAAAGCTCAGCTATTTTATGTTCAGTCCTTCCTGGTCCCTTGCATTGTGCAAAGAGATATGCCAGATTTAATCTACAGTATGCCTGGAGCTATACAGTGGTTAGAGCTCAGCACATAGGAACGATCTTGCACATTTTCATTTTC
Organism: Rhinoderma darwinii; assembly: GCF_050947455.1. Taxonomy (NCBI): domain Eukaryota; kingdom Metazoa; phylum Chordata; class Amphibia; order Anura; family Rhinodermatidae; genus Rhinoderma; species Rhinoderma darwinii. Next base: position 278,754,425 of record NC_134688.1, read on the forward strand.
TCGGAAGTGTGAACAAGAGGAAAGTTGCACCAATGAAAGATACCATAGGATTGAATGTATCTGCCTTATACATTTACATCAGTGCTCTGGTTTACTGCTAGCATACAGTCCAGTTCCTAATGGCACATTGGGATATTGTCTTTGTCACGTTGGGTGCCTGGACCCACTGGGCCGTACCGACCTTGACGGTATAGCAGCTGGCCAACAGGGTACAAGTCAAAGTCTATAGTTCGTATAGATGTACCCGTGGTAACTTCAGACAGTAGCGAAGATAGGCTCGGATGGGACCTTGGCAGCAGGCAGACACCAGGCATGGTGTAAACAGGAAGGCGTAGTACACAGCACAACATGACTCTAACTCTAAACGGCACTTGGACCAAGATAGCACAGGATACAGATAGAAGGAATGGGAACACTGGGAACTGGAAAAAGCTTAAGGGACTACATAGGTATACGACAACAACGCTCAGGCAATGCAGGAAGGGGCAGGGCCCTTCTTATAGTCCAGGGTGCTCATGGGCTAAATTGGGTATTAAATTCAGGTGCGCATGCTCGTGCCCGGTCTTAAGGGGCCAACGGAGACACAGCAGGACACAGCAGAGTGAAGCGGAAGTGAGCGCTGGCGTCTCCTGAGGAGGAGATGCGGGATAGCACTCACAGATCCATGTCCACACGGAGGAATTTTTGCATCGGATTCCGCCGCAAAACTCCACCTCCCATTCATTTCAATAGGAGGTGGATGCTTCTTTATCCTAAGCTAATTTTTTCAGCTAACAGACAAAAGAAGAGTCCTGCCCACGGGCAGATTCCGTCCAAGCCTCCCATTGAAGTGAAAGGGAGTAGGAATAATTATGCGATGGATTTTGCAGCGGGTCCTGCCACAAAATCTGCTGTGTGAACATAGCCTTGGTGACCCACTGGAATAATAGCAAAAACTGGTGAGTAATTTTGCACATGGCACATTCGCATGATCTGTTCTTGGGTTTCAGGGCACACAAAATGAGTGCTGTAATATAATAATGTCTTTGCATTTTCTATTTCATTATATAATGAGTTTACACTATGATCGCACGATTACAGAAACCTTGAAGAATTTCCTTCATAAGGATAATAATGGCAAATCTACAATGTACATTTAAATTACATGCATATACGTGAAAAAGTTCAGCTATATTTTAAGCTAAACAAAAGTCTTTGTTGGCAATGATTGTAATCAATACACATTCATATCTTGGTTCAAAAAATATTTTGAATTCCGTTGACCCTAATTCACTTTAGGTGATATGCTGAAATTATGCTTCATTTGTTAATCCACTTTCTCATAGTCTTGATCTGAGTCAGCACCTGTACAAAAGGTTGTTTTAATTAAATATATGACCAAATTAGATCTTTCTAATAAAAAAATTCGATTAGTTTATAAAAAACTAAAAATACATTTTTTTTTAGTTTATAACCCACAAACAGGAAAAAGGCAGCACTCAACTTTAAAAGGGTATTTACATCTTCTAATGTTATGGCATATCAATAGGATATGCCTTAACATTATGAACCCGAAAACTAAGGAACCATGGACCCTTCAACGTTTCTCCTACACAGTGGAAGACCAGCGGGCTTTGGGATGCACTCAAGCCAAGAGGAAAGGAGGGTTACATATATATATATATATATAATGTGTTAAAAGAATATTTATATAAATAGCCTGAATAAATCATAGCCAGGTATAAAAGCTACGTCCTTGATCCGATTTTCTGCCACCACACTCTATAGTGTTGAATGGAGAGGATCCCTCTCTATTGAAGTCTACTGGAGTTACAGAAAGAGCCGAGCGGTGCTTGCTTGGCTCTTTCCGTAACTTCTATAGACTTTGATGGACCTGTATAGAGAGAGCAGTGGCTGAAAATTAGATAACGGGCATCACCGGACAGCCGATCTCACAATACATAAAGGTGCCCTATAGGATCCTTGTCTATCAGGCATTTTTTACGGCATATCCTGTGGATATGGCTTAAACGTTTAAGATGGGAATACCCGTTTAGGTATTAGAAAATATAAAAATTTACATATATTACAAAAAAATACAATAAAACCTCTATCACAAAGTACTAGAATAATTAAAACAAAAAGGAACCATATATATTTTTCTGTTTGCAGTACATTAGGCTGCACAAAAACATACTTTATAAATTGTATGACATTAACTGACCTTCATCTGAAGTTGTGTTCCTTTTTGGTGTTGGGCTATACATGTTCTTTTTATTAATTATTTTACCTTCATCTGTAGACACTTTGTGAAACTGAAGATCAGAATGGAATGTTTCAGATTTCTGCTTTGGAACGAAAAGAAAACAGAACAGATTACGCCAAATATCTTTCAGGTATTAATCTAAAAATCTTAATTCACATGGCATATGAAAGAATGGATGTATATATTGGTATGTAAGGTATTGTGATATACTGACCTGTAAGTGACAGCATGCACTGATTATAGCAGTGGGTATGGAAGTGGCCATATTGATGATGGGAGAAGTGTTTTCTACAAAAGAGAGGCTAGCATATAACTAGATATATAACTAAAGTAAATAAGTGAAGGTACAAAGGAGGGGACAAGGCAAATGATGGGTAAGGTGTTGTGCTCTGAAGTGATAGTGATGCAATTTGAAATGGAAGGTTGGTGCAGTTTCTTCTTTGGATAGCCCCTTTTTCATATGCCATATAAGGGCATATAAAGATACTATAGCGGTCTCCAATAGGATGAGTCAGAGCTATGAAGGACTCAGCATGCCCATGCATTTCACAGGGGCTTATTAATTTAAGGAAAATTGACTACAACAGAGGATAAGAGAGTATTTTAGTTTCAAAAGGTATTTATTGATATGTCGGTACAGAAATGTGATGCACAATTGCATGTAATCAATCCTCACGCAGGAGGATATAGAAATAAGTGCTTGTTTTAAACCGAAATGGATTTACATGGGGGTAAGGGATTGGAGGGACATAGGAATAACAAAATATAAACCAACCAACTATGCCATAAAATTGTACATATTAGTCATACTACTGTAAAGCGCTCCTAGTATCACCTTGTTGGATCCCACTTTACAGGGTAATAGTATACTGAAAGTCGGGTGAATGAGGGGAGGAGAGCCAAGGGTCCCATACCGCACGATAGAGGTGGAGTGAATCAGTTTTCACCGCCTCCATTTTTTCAAATATGGCTATACGATTGACTCTATTAATACCCATAGAGATATCAAGATCAGCTGTACGCCACTTGGACGCTATATAAATTCGAGCCGCTAAGAGTATAAACTGGACGAGCTTAAATTTGGAGTTCGGTATTCTGGGAGGAATGGCTCCTAGCAGGCATGTAGGGAGCCGTTTTGGAACAGTAAACTGGCAGATATTAGAGATCAAAGTACAGATATCTGACCAAAAAATTGAGACTCGTGGGCACGACCACCATGTATGGTACATAGTTCCATCCGAGGCACAACCTCTAAAACACTCGGCCGAAACCGTTGGGTATATGGCGTGAAGTTTTGCCGGGACGTAGTATGCTCTATGTAACAGTTTCGTGGATGTCTCAACCAGGGATACCTGCCAGCTACCCTTACTAATATAGTCACAGCATTGTCTCCATTGTGCAGGTGATAACGCGGCCCCCATGTCCTCCTCCCACTTCAACATATACGGTAATTTGGTATCAGGGTGAGGGGTATTAAAAATACTATATACCATAGATAACAGCCCCTGCCGAGAGGGTGAAAAGATTAATATTCTTTCCAGCGGGGTGTATGTAATTTTAGTTTGGGCAGGTAGTAGTTTGCGCAAAAACGAAAATATCTGTATAGCCCTATATTGTTCTGGGGCAGCGGGGACATGGGTCTCATTGAATTGTGCATATGAAATCAGACGATCAGCCCTATTGAAGTCATGGACTTTTGTTAGGGTTTTAGAGCACCACCAAGTATAGCTTGAGCTCTGAAGGCCCGAGGGGAACCCCGGATTTCCAATCACGGAAAGCAGCGGGGAGCACCGGGACTGCAGCCCATGTCGGAATCTAACTGATCGCCACAGAATGAGGGAGTGGTATGAGAGTAGGGAGATATTCTTTAATGTAGTCGGTAGGGGAGATACCATCCACATCAATGCGCACCATGAATATGGGGTAATTTGAGCCGCCTCCAACGAGACCCATACCGGTGCCCTATCTGTTGGAAGATGCGTTAGTAACAGTTGGGCCACCCTAGCCGCCTTATAGTAGAGTAGTATATTGGGGACCGACAGTCCTCCTACTCTTTTATGATACATCATGACACGTGTCGATATTCTGGGGCGTTTATTATTCCAAATAAATTTAAAGATGTCTTTCTGGAGGAGTTGTAGATCACCTTTCTGGAGGGGGATAGGGAGAGTTCTGAATAAATATAATAATCTAGGGAGGGTCACCATTTTGATCGTATTAATTCTACCCACCCACGAGATCGGTAATTTAGCCCAATTTGCCATATCTGCCCTAATGGTCTTAAATACCTGTGGGTAATTGTATTTGTACATTGTATCAAGGGAGGGGGTTAATGCTATGCCCAAGTAAGGGAGGTAATGCGTTTGGGTGTGAAAACCAAAATGTATTTCTATCAACTTTTGCAGGGAAGGTGGAACGTTAAAATACAGGGCCTCCGATTTAGATTGGTTCACACGTAATCCCGAGACTGCGGAGAAGGAGCCGAGAGCCGCCATCAGATTCGGGAGAGAAGTCAATGGTTTAGTGAGCGTGAGGATGAGATCATCAGCAAAGAGACTTATCTTTTGTTCCCCGTGACCAACTCTCTGTCCCGTAATATTTGGATTACACCTAATAAGTTCTGCTAATGGTTCCATAGCGAGTGCAAATAAAGCTGGCGAGAGGGGACAGCCCTGCCTAGTACTCCTTCGTATGTATATGGGATGAAGTGTGGTAGTTGGTAGTTTAAGGTGAGCCTCTCGGTTGTGGTATATTGTCTTAACAGCACGGAGAAAGGGGCCCCCAATCCCTACCCTTTCTAATACTTTAAATAGGTATTCCCAGGAAAGGCTATCAAATGCCTTTTCTATGTCTAACGCCAAAAGGACCATCCTGGATTTAGTAATGTTGGCTGACTGTATAGTATTGAGGATTTTCCTAACATTATCCGGTGCTTCCCTTCCTGGAATAAATCCTACTTGATCTCTATGGATTAATTGGGACATAAACCTGTTCAACCGTTTGGCCAGAATAGAGGTGAATATTTTAGCGTCTAGATTAAGTAATGATATCGGCCTGTAATTGCCTGCCATCAAGGGGTCCTTGTTAGGTTTGGGGATAACTGTGATCATGGCTGAGAGGAATTCAGTGGGCATGGGCCGACCCCTCATCAGGTCTGTGCAAAAGGTAACTATATGCGGGACTAACTGCTGAGAGAATTTTTTATAATATAAGGCCGTGAATCCATCAGGTCCCGGGGCCTTCCCCAATTTCAACTCCTTAATAGTGTCCTCTACCTCATCACTCGATATCTCGGCATTCAAGAATTCAATATCCTTTTTGGAAAGTTGAGGGATGTTGACAGAGGCTAGGAAATCCCTCACCGCAGCCTCAGAGGGGGGGGGGGGGGGAAGGGTTGGCATATAGGGTTTGGTAGAACCTGGTGAAGACCTCATGAATACGGTCCGGGTTGGAGGTGATCTGTCCCGGGCGTGACTGTATACGAAACACCTGATTGATTCGCTGCCGAGCTTTAAGCTGTTGGGCCATAAGTTTATCTGGTTTATTGGCCCATTTATAATATTTGGATTGAGTCCATTTAAGGGCTTTTTCTGTCCTATTGGTTAGTATCATATCAATCTGGAGCTTAGTGTCTTTAATAGCGCGAATGAGATATAGAGAAGGACTTCGTTGATTGGCCGCTACCAATCGGGCTAGTTTGGCTTCAAGGGCATTTTGCGCCTGAGACCTTTCTTTTTTACATCGAGATGCCATTGCTATTATCCTGCCCCTTATTAATGCTTTATGGGCAAGCCACACAGTATGTGAGTTAACCTCAGGAGTGGAGTTGTCCACAAAGTATTGAGAGAGTTCAGTCTGAATCTGTTGCTGAACAGTAGGGTTAGATAAGAGTGACTCATTGAGCCTCCAGGAAAAGGGCATGACACCTCGCTTAGAAAAGTCGAATTCAGCTAGTACTATATCATGATCTGACCAGGCTGATAGGATATGTCTAGAGTAGGCCAATGAGGGGAGGGAGTTTGTTGAGGCTAGGATCATGTCAATCCGGGTGTATAAACGATGCGCCGGAGAAAAATATGTATAGCCCCGTTGCGCCCCATTATATTCTCTCCACGTATCAGCAAGAGATCAAAGCTGCCTGAGTATGCGTGCGTCTAGAGGGAGCGGGTGAGGAACGGTCTAGTGTAGTGTTCATCACAAAATTAAAATCCCCATTCCATATTAAATGCTGGTATTGTAGAGAGAGTAAGGTATCATGTAACCCGTCAAAAAACTGAAGCGGGTCTTCATTTGGAGCGTACGAATTCACTATACATATGACTTTATCATATAGTACACCCAGAATAATCACAAATCTACCCTGAGGATCTACTATGGATTCAGTAACCTGGATAGGAAGATTATTCTTAATTAAGGTGATCACTCCGCGTGACTTAGAGGGAAATGTAGCAGAGTAAAATGTAGTGTATTGGGGATGGAAGAATTTAGGGTGAGATGTAGGTGTGAAATGGGATTCCTGCAAACAAATAACATCGGGATTATGCTTAATATAAGAGAGAAAAGATTTTTTCCTTTTTTGCTGAGAGTTGAATCCCCTCACATTATGACTTAGTACTCTACACATAATACAAGGGAGGAAGTGGCATATTATCGGCAGATACATCAAGCAGAAAATTTCTAGGCATACAGTGTAACAGACGCAGGTGACTAATATCTTTGGCATATATGCTTGTACATGGCATAATGAGCGAAATAAACAAGTTAAACAAAAAACAATGGACAAATGTCCAACTATTCCGTGGAGTATTCCGCAGACAGGTAGCACCGCTTGGGGTGCACACCTCTGCTACAGCAATTCTCACAAAAATGAAGGCCAGCATGGTGGCCAGCAGCACTAAGCCTGATGACAGGATCTAGCCAGAAAGTTCCTTGGAACAAGAAATATCAACGGTGGCCTAGATGAGGCAAGATATAAAGATACAATGCGGCTCCCCAAAGGGCATGATACTCATCTGTATATCGAGAAAGGATCCTTATACATTGTGTCCTCCTATTCCCCGAGGATCGGGCATCCCAGCAGTGGAATTGGAGATTCTCGGTCCGGCTGTCCAGATCCTAGTCGGCCGTTGAGGTCTGGGCGGAAGGGCTGATATAGGGACCAATGGAAGTCCAGCAGACTGCAAGGCATCTCGACCCTCCGCCGGAGATTTAACCACGTAGGTTCTGTTGCCGACCTGAAAATTAAGCGAAAAGGGGAATCCCCATCGGTAACGGATCTGGGCCTTCTGTAAAGCTTGAGTAACGTCCCGCATTTCTCTTCATCGTTGGAGTGTAGAAGGTGCCAAGTCCGCATATAAGTGGACTGAGGGTGGCATTCCCGGTAGAGGTGCTAGACTTCGAGCCGCCATTAGGATCCGATCTCTCGCCTCTGGATAGTGAAATTTCAGAATCACATCGCGTGGTAAATCCTGGTTGCGTGGTCGCGTCAGGGCTCTGTGAACCCTATCCATCCGAAATAAATCAGTGGCAGCTTGGGGTAGGAGGGTACGGAACAACGTGGTGAGATTTGATTCCAGATCTGTAACGGTTTCCGGTAGGCCTCTGATACGTAGGTTTCCTCTCCGGGACCTATTCTCAAGATCTTCTAATTTCAGCTCCAGTGCCTCCAACTGTGCTGCATGTGTATCGATATCTCTGCGGTCCGTCTCCAGGGCGTCCGCCATGTCATCGGCCCGGTTCTCTATGTCAGAGACTCGTTGTCCCACTTCATGTATTTGGCGGGAAAACTCGGCCACTGCCTGTGTTAGCTCCATGCGGAACAATGCCGCAATATTCCTGAATAACTCATCAGTGTCAGTGTGGGTAACGATCGCTGAAGGTGAGGGCGGTAAGGATGTTTCTGCCGCTGACAAACTCTCACTGACCTGAGCTGCAGCCGGATCGGCCATGATGGATTGCCTCGTGGTTCGGAAGATCTCCGGTATAGTTTGCGAAGGAGCTGGGGTTGCCGGTCCCCGAGGCTTTGATTTATTGGTCCGGGTCATACTGCACATTACCGGACTTTTTTTGGCTGTGAAGGAGCTGTGTAAAACAGCGCTAATATGCTTGTTCAGTGCTGCCGGAGCGGAGCTCACATCAGGTGCGTCCTGTTCGTGGAGCTTCGCGCATGCGCCTTCTAAGAGAGTATTTTAAAGGGTAACTAAACTTTCAAAAAAGTTCTGTCATAATAGAAGTTTTGATCAGTGGTGTTCCGAGCACTGAGACCCCGACTTATTGCTAAAACAAAGCGGCAGAAGCGCATGGGTGAGCGCTGAGCCGCTACGTTTCAGATCTGCTTTTCTCAGACATTCTCTTGAGTCTGTACACCAATTGCTTGGATTTCCGAGAAAAGCCAATCAAAAAACTAGCGGCTCAGCGCTCACCCAAGCTCTTCTGCAGCTTAATTTTAGCGATTGGTGTGGGTCTCAATGCTCAGACCCCACAGTCCAAAACTTATGACATATCAGAAGTTTTTTGAAAGTTTAGTTACCCTTTAAGCAAGTAATTTTTTATTACATTGTAAGGGCTGTACAAAGTACACAAATAAGCATAGTATATAAAGAAGTGTCAGTTTCAACTAAGAAAATGAATTTAAAGAAACAGCTTTTTAAGAATTCAGCCATTGTTCTTCTTAAGGAAAATTTTCATTAAACAGTTTTTAAAAAAAAAAATTAAATAGTCTATAAATTTGTAATTGTATTTCAAAACGACATACTAAATAAGAAGAAAGAAGTTCCATCATATGAATGAATAAGAATTCATGTGTGTTGAAGGATGTAATAAATCATTTCATGTTGTTCCGAATCTTGCTGTTGTTTTACCGATATGAAAACTGGATGACACCAGTAACAATAAAAAAAAAAATGTATCTTCACAAGGGTGCATTAATTTGAAGATGTTTGTACAATAACGTAGATCTAATATTAGAGCTAAAGAGACCTACTTAAAGGTGAGATCCAGACAAAATAATTGTCATTGTCAATACATGTGAGAAGATCCCATTACACCGTGTTCCAAATTATTATGCACATTGGATTTAAGTGTCATAAACATTTAATTATTAGTTTTTCAATTAAACTCTTGGATAGTATTGTGTCTTAGGGCTCTTTGGATCATTGTAATCTATCTCAGACACGTGTGATAATTAGTTTGCCAGGTGTGCCTAATCAAAGGAAAACTACTTAAAGGACCAGTGTCACGAAAAAAAATAATTTTATATCTATTTGCTTTTAGTGTTTTATTAAAACATGTTTTATTTATTTGTGTGTTTGTGTTTTACTTTTTTTTATATTTTAACTTTTTCTTGTCTATGGGGGCTGCCATTTTTTTTTCCATCTCTGTATGTGTCGATTAACGACACATACAGACATGGAATACGGCACATACAGCCCCATAGTGAATGCGAATGGGGCCCGTTCCATCCACTATGCTGCACGCCGTCTGTGTGGGAACGGCGCATGCGCCGCTCCCACACAGTCCAAATTGAAGGTCTTCGGCCGAGCGACGTCCGGCGCCATTTTCTTGTGGACCGGAAGCCGCGGCCGGACAGTAAGATTACTACTTCCGGTCGCGGCTTCCGGACTTGTGCACTTGGAGCGGAGGGAGCAGACTGAGCGGACGGACCGGAGGGAGCGGCGGCGGCAGGAGCAGGTAAGTTAGGTCTGTGTATGTACGTGTTTTACTGTGTGTTTACTACTGTATGTAAACCTACTACACTGTGTGTTAGCTCAAAAAATGGCGGCACACAGTGTAGGAGGTTTGACCGTTCTATCCCCTCGTTTCTCCCGGCACTAGCCAGGATAAAGGAGGGGGGATTCTGAGAGCTCACTAGAGCGAGTGAGTTTTCTCAAATTTTGCAGCATAAAGCAATGTGGTTGCTTTACCACATCCCAATGCTGCAATTTTGGGAATTGCTCCATCTAGTGACCAGCACTGGGAAATGTTATAAATTAGAATCTAATTTATAATATTTCCTGACTCGTGAAAAAATTAAAAAAATTAGAACAATGTTTAATCACTTATACACTAACTGTTTAAATGAAGAAAAAAAAAATAATTTTTCTAGCGACACATTCCCTTTAAGAAGGACGTTTCACATTATTAAGCAGGCCACAGGTTTCAAGCAATATGGGAAAGAAAAAGGATCTCTCTGCTGCCGAAAAGCGTGAAAAAGTGGACAAGGTATGAAAACATTGGATATTTCAAGAAAACGTAAGCGTGATCATCGTACTGTGAAAAAAATTGTGGCTGATTCAGAGCACAGATGGGTTAGTTCAGATAAAGGCATAATGAGGAAGGTTTCTGCCAGACAAATTAATAGGATTAGGAGAGCAGCTGCTAAAATGCCATTGCAAAGCAGCAAACAGGTATTTGAAGCCGCTGGTGCCTCTGGAGTCCCGCGAACCTCAAGGTGTAGGATCCTCCAGAGGTTTGCAAGTGTGCATAAAGCTTTTATTCGGCCACCCCTAAACAATGCTCACAAGCAGAAACGGTTACAGTGGGCTCAGAAATACATGAAGACTAATTTTCAAACCGTGTTGTTTACTGGTGAGTGCCGTGCAACCCTGGATGGTCCAGATGGATGGTTGGTGAATGGCCTCCATGTCCCAAAAAGGCTGCGACGTCAGCAAGGAGGTGCTAGAGTCATGTTTTGGGCTGGAATCATGGGGAGAGAGCTGGTAGGCCCCTTTAGGGTCCCTGACGGTGTGAAAATGACCTCAGCAGAGTTTATGACTGACCACTTTCTTCCGTGGTACAAAAAGAAGAACCGTGCCTTCCGTAGCAAAATTATCCTCATGCATGACAATGTACCATCTCATGCTGCAAAGAGTACCTCTTTGTCATTGGCTGATATGGGCATAAAAGGAGAGAAACTCATGGTGTGGCCCCCATGTTCCCCTGCCCTCAACCCTATTGAGAACCTTTGGAGCATACTCAAGCAAAATATCTATGAGGGTAGGAGGCAGTTCACATCAAAACAGAAGCTCTGGGAGGCTATTCTGACATCCTGCAAAGATATTCAAGCAGGAACTGTCCAAATACTCACAAATTCAATGGATGCAAGAATTGTGAAGGTGATATCAAAGAAGGGGCCCTATGTTAACATGTAACTTGGCCTGTTAAGTTTTTTTTTTATTGAAAGAGCTTTTGATTTCTGTAAATATGACCTCCTGATTCTGCAAATTTAACAAATTACCATTTTAGTTCTCTTTACAACCTTTAAAATGTTTTGATCTCTGTTGTGCATAATAATTTGAAACAGTGCATTTTGAGTTTTTTACTTCTAAAAAAAAATCTGTTATCATTAGGAGATTTGTTCAATAAAATTCGCATTATACTCCAACGGTTGAAATCAGCGAAAAATAACATTTGCATAATAATTTGGAATGCGGTGTACTGCGGTCTGTGATCTCAGCCCACCACTGATTTCTAGGCTTTACAGATCTTGTAAACCCTCTTGGGAGTTTTCTTTTTTTCATGAAAGGCCCATTTCCTCTCCCTGCAAGCAGATTTTCACGCCGTTTTTCGCCAGCGGCCATTGAGCACCGCGTGCATAAAACGCAACGAAATACACTTTCTCTGCCTCCCATTGATGTCAATGCAAGGTCAGAGGTGTAAGCACCCGAAGATAGGGCATGCCCCTTATTTTTCCCGTGAGCCGATTTTTCCGCTTGTGGGAAAAAAACGCCTCCACCTCCCATTGAAATCAATGGGAGGCATTTTCGGCAGTTTTTTGGAGTGTTTTGCGGCGCGGTTTCCCCGTCATAAAACTCGTTAAAAAACTCAGTGTGAACTCCCCCAAAGGGGTTTCTACACTTTATAGAGCCATTTTGTTGTGGAAATTGGTGGTCGAAGAACACAGACCACCAATGTAATATTCTCACATGTATCTATGACATAATTTTGTCTGGATTTCCATTTTAACGTGTTACACTTACAAGTAGTAGTAGACAACAATAGCGAAAACAAAATATGAGAAATGTGAACAATGAAGCTTCATATCCATGTGACTAAACACGCTACAATTAGATACAATTTAGACAAGTGAACTCTGTGTGATTCTAATTGTGTAATTGTTGTTTTATTCTATAATCTTCCCTCCTAAATCAGTTTCGTGGGAACCTTAACAGACCTTGCCTTTTTATTGTATTTCTTTTAGTATCTGTCAGCTTCCTTGTTTCCATTTCTCTCATCATATCTCTTAAAACCTTAACCTTTTAAGAGCATGGCCAATCTGAGTTTTTCCATTTGAATTTTTTCCTACCCGTCTTCCATAAGCCATAACTTTTCATTTTTTTTATCGACATAGCCGTATGAGGGCTAGTGTTTGTGGGACAAGTTGTATTTTTTGATGGCACCATTTATTGTACCGCATAATTGTAACAACCGCAGACCGCCGCCACTCCTCATAGGCGAACGGCCATGACCGAAGGCTGCCTGCCATCTGCCAGCGTCTCCCTCCCTGGAGACACCAGCTTGCGTGGCCTCCCGTCCTGGACTGTGTAATAGGGTGCGCACGCTCGTCCCTGGTCTTAAAGGGCCAGCGTGTGCACTCACTAAAGTTTCCCTAACCTATCCCCAGGTCACCCTGGACTATAAAAAGGACTCCGCCCTCCCACTCCTTGCCTGAGCGTTGTTGTCTACCCATGTTCATATTGCAAATGGTCTCTTAGTTGTATCCTGCTCCCAGTGTTCCCGTGCTCTGCTTCCTGTATCTTATGTTGTGTTTGTTCCTGAGTCCTTCTAGTGTTGGAGTCACGTTGTGTCATCTGCTACGCCTGCTGTTATACACCACGTCTGGTGTCATACGCTACGCCTGCTGTTATACATCACGTCTGGTGTCACCTGCCACTCCTGGTATCATCCACCACGTCTGGTGCTACCTGCCACGTCAAGCACCATCGGTGCCAAAGCCTCTGCGATAGGTTGATACGATAACAGCTATACCAAATTTATGTTTTTTAACTTTTCCGTCAATTTAGCAATGTGAAAGCTTATTTTTTGTGGGGCGAGCTGTAGTTTTTATTGGTACCATTTTGGGATACATGCAACTTTTTGATAACTTTTATTCTATTTATTTGAAGAGCTAAGGTGACCAAAAAAACAGCAATTGGGATGTTTTCCTTTTTTCTTTTACAACATTCACAGAGTGGGTTGAGTAACGCTATATTGTAATAGTTTGGACTTTTACGGACACAGCGATACCAGTTATGTTATCTTTTAGTTTTTTTTAACAGTGCTTTTGGGGAAAAAAATGGGAAAAGGGGCTTTTTTTCAATATTTAATACATATTTTTTGGATCATTAAAAAAACTTTAACTGTTTTTACTTTTTTTTATTACTAGGAGACTTACTAGGGGACTTGAAATAATGATCATTGGATCGCTTGCATGTTATACTGCAATACTAATGTATTGCAGTATATTACTATACTGACAGCCTACTTTGAAGTCCTGCCAGAGGCAGGGCTTCGAAGAAGTTCAAAGACAGCAGACCTGGGGGCCTTCATTAGGCCCCCAGGCTGCCATGACGACCATCAGCCACCGTGATCGCGTCGCAGGGGGGCGATGGCACATGGGGGGGTAATGGCACATTGGAGGGGGCCGCTCCCCTGATTCTAACGCGTCAAATGCCGCAGTCGCGATTAACTGTGGCATTTAAAGGGGCAAGTTGGGATGAATCAAAGTGATCTCTGATTCTGACCATTGCAGTGAGGTGTCGGCTGTATTACACAATCATCAACCTCTAAGTATGAAGCGAGCTCAGCCTGTGAGTCTACTGCATACTTCCCCTTAACGGTTGTGACTAACATGTATGTGGCATGTCGGTAAGGGGTTAAAGGATTTTTTATTTATTTGTAGGATAGGAAATACTGTTTTCTAATATACTTTTTAATGTTTAATATAAGTTTTACTGTTTTACTGTAGAATCCTGTTTTCTAATATACAAGTATTAGAAATTTTGTTCACATACCTTTCTTATCACAGTGCAGTAGGCCCCTGTCTCTTCTCTGTAGAATGGTAAAGCCCAAAAATTATGGACTTTACCATGGCATTAGTCATGTTTCACCCCCCCACACACACATCATGTGGCCGCTAACATTCAGTTACCAAGAGGGTTACAAGACATACATGTGTTGGGGCAATAAAGAGGACACATCCATGGGCTAAGCGAATAGGACTAATGGTGGAATAATGATGAACAACTACTTCACTGTGCATATATTTACTGTCTCTAGATGATTTATGAAATGGCTTCCTGTCTCTAGGTGATGTTGTCATGTTGTTAATAAAGTTAACCGTTAAAAACACACACCACAACACAGAGGAGACAATGTAAGAGATGCTCCTACACAGAGACTGACAGACATGCTGAGGTTTTACTGAAGGTGGAAATACTTAATTCTGGTTCACAATAAACTACTAATCATCTGTTATATGGACAGTATTACCAGAATGCCATGGGTAACCTGATGTGTGTGTGGTGGGTCACATGACTGATGCCATCTTTAGTCCATACATTGAGCTATCCTGTGGATGCATTACTATGGACTAATCTGTGGACTATACCAACAGGGATGCTATAAGAAAGGTATGTGAGTAGAATTTTACATACATGTGTATTAGAAATTGAATAATTTCCTATTCTATAAATAAATTAACAAAAAAAAAAGAAAAAGTGGACATCACTTTTAACCCCTTCAGGACTGAGCCTGTTTTGGCCTTCATGACGAAGACGATTTTTCTAATCTGAAATGTGTCCCTTTATGTGGTAATAACTCCGGAATGCTTTTACCTATCCAAGTGATTCTGAGAGTTTTTTCTCGTGACATATTGTACTTTATGTTAGGGAAAAAATTTGGTCGATAAATTCAATATTTATTTGTAAAAAACACCAAGATTTGGAGAAAATGTGCAAAAATTAGCATTTTTCTAATTTTAAATGTATCTGCTTGTAAAATAGATAGTAATACCACACAAAATACTTACTAGTTTATATTTCCCATATGTCTACTTTATGTTTGCATCGTTTTTTGAACATTCTTTAATTTTTCTAGGACGTTACAAGACTTAAAACTTTAGCAGCAATTTCTCATATTTTTAAGAAAATTTCAAAAGGCTATTTTTACAAGGACCAGTTTTAGTTCTGAAGCGGCTTTGTGGGCCTTATATATTAGAAAGTCCCCATAAATCACCCCATTTTGGAAACGGCACCTCTCAAAGTATTCAAAACAGCATTCAGAAAGTGTTTTAACCCTTTAGGCGTTTCACAGAAATGAAAGCAATGTAGAGGTGAAATGTACAAATTTCATTTTTTTTTACAAAATTCATTTGTAATAATTTTTTTTTTATACCACAGAAAGTTTTACCCGAGAAATGTAACTCATTATTTATTGCCCAGATTCGGCAGTTTTTAGAAATATCCCACATGTGACCGTAGTGCGCTAATTTACTGAAATACAGGCCTCAGAAGCAAAGGAGCACCTAGTGGATTTTGGGGCCTCCTTTTTCTTAGAATATATTTTAGGCACCATGTCAGGTTTGAAGAGGTCTTGTGGGGCCAAAACAATAAAGACCCCAAAAGTGATCCCATTTTGGAAACTACACCCCTCAGGGAATTTATCTAGGGGTATAGTTAGCATTTTGAACCCACAGTTTTTGCTAAATTTATTTGAATTAGTATGTAAAGATAAAAAAATTTTTCAAGGAATAAAAGAGAAAAAACACCCCAACATATGTAAAGCAATTTCTCCCGATTATAGCAATACCCCATATGTGGTAATAAACTGCTGTTTGGACCCAAAGCAGGACTCAGAAGAGGAGCACCATTTGGATTTCGGATTTCTGATTTTGCTGGAATAGTTTTCAGTGCCGTGTCGCGTTTGCAATGCACTGAAGGGAACAAAATAGTGGAAACCCCCGAAAAGTTACCCCATTTTGGAAACTACACCCCTCAGGGAATTTTTCTAGGTGTAAAGTTAGAATTTTGACCCCACAATTGCTTTGCTGAATTCAGTGGAATTATTCTGTAAAGGTAAAAACTTTTTTTTCTGAAAAAGGGTAGCGATTTTTAATTTTTACAAGGAATAAAGGAGAAAAGCACCCCAACATTTGTAAAACAATTTCTCCCGATTACGGCAATACCCCATATGTGGTAATAAACTGCTGTTTGGACCCACAGCAGGGCTTAGGAGGGTAATGATCGCTATTTGGCTTTTGGAGCTCAAATTTAGCTGAAATGGTTTTTGGGTGCCATGTCGCATTTGCAAAGCCCCTGAGAGGCCAAAAC
This sequence comes from Rhinoderma darwinii, assembly GCF_050947455.1. Classification (NCBI taxonomy): domain Eukaryota; kingdom Metazoa; phylum Chordata; class Amphibia; order Anura; family Rhinodermatidae; genus Rhinoderma; species Rhinoderma darwinii. Next base: position 278,770,997 of record NC_134688.1, read on the forward strand.
AGTGGAAACCCCCCAAAAGTGACCCCCATTTTGGAAATTACACATTTTAAATAATCTTTCTAGGGGTATAGTGAGCATTTAGACCCCACAAGTCTTTTGCAGGATTTATTAGAATTATGCCGTGAAAATGAATATCAACATTTCTTCCACTAAATGTTTTCAATTTCACAAAGGATAAAGGAGAAAAAGCCGCCCAACATTTGTAAAGCAATTTCTCAGGAGTACGGCACGTGGTCATAAATGGTGTTTCATTAGAAAGTAATTAACCCTTTCCGGACTGAACCATTTTTTTCTTTTCCTTTTTAGTTTTTCCCTCCCCGCTTTCCAAGAGCCATAACTTTTATTTTTCCGTCAATAGAGCGGTGTGAGGGCTTATTTATTGAGGGACGAGCGGTCATTTTTATTGGTACCATTTTTTGGTACATACAACTTTTTGAGCACTTTTTATTACATTTTTTGGTAGAGCCAAGGTGACCAAAAAACAGCGATTTTTCAGTTTTAAATTCTTTATTTTTCACGTGAGACGCTCCATACATCACCCCCCACATTACGACATGCTATTTCGTGGTGCACGAAGGGGTAATGTGCAGCGGATGGTGCAGAGTGAAAATAAAAATTTTCCACTGGTATGCCATTTTAGTGCACTACATGTTATGCCCAGTTTGTGCCACTGAAGACAAATACCTCATAAAATATTAACCGGGTTCTCCCGGGTATGGCGATGCCATATCAGTGGACGTAGACTGCTGTTTGGGCACGCTGCAGGGCTCAGAAGGGAGGGAGCGGCATTTGGCGCGCAGATTTAGCTTGTTAGTTCTGTTTGGCGTTTTACTGGTATTTCAGTTTATAATGTGGGGACATATGTAATCTGCGTAGAGAACATCAGGGCATAATAAGAGGGTATAATAATGAGGTAAATAAATAATAATCCGCAAATGTGTGGCCGGTGTCGCACTGATAAATGGTGCCCAATCTTATCCGCTTTTGGAACACTCTGCACATTTTGCATCGCCATATTCTGAGAGCCAGAACTTTTTAACTTTTTCTCCACCGAAGCTGTTTGAGGGCTTATTCTTTGCGGGACAGTCTGTAGTTTTCATTGGTACCATTTTAGGGTACCAGAAATGTTATTGATCACTTTTTATTCAATTTTTTGGCAAGCAAGGTGACCAAAAACCATCAATTCTGACAATGTTTTTTATTCTTTTTTTTTATGGCGTTCATCCTGGGCTATAAATGACCATTATATTTTATTCTGCGGGTTGATACGATTACGGCGATACCATATGTATATAATTTTTTTATGTTTTGCAGCGTTTGTGCTATAAAATCACTTATTTATAAAATTAATAATTTTTTGTGTCACCATATTCTGAAAGCGATAACTTTTTTATTTTTCCAGTCAAAAAAAGCTGTGTAAGAGCTTGTTTTTTTGCGGGACGGGTTGTAGTTTGTATCGGTACCATTTTGGTGTACATGCGACTTTATGATCACTTTTTATTGTATATTTTGGGAGGGGTGGTGACCAAAAAATGGTGATTCTGGCATTGTTTTTCATTTATTTTTTTGCGGTGTTGACCGTGCGGGAAAAATAATATTACAGTTTTATAGTTGGGGTCGTTACGAACGCGGTGATAGCAAATATGTGTACTTTTTTTAACGTCTTAATTTTTTTCCTATAATAAAACACTTATTATAGGAAAAAAAGCATTTTTTGTTTATGTCACTACTAACTTTTATTTTTACACTTTTTAAAAACATTTTTATTATCTTATTTTTACTTGTCCCACTAGGGGATACTTAGACTTGCAGCTCTGATCGCTGCTGGAACACATTACACTACCTACGTAGTGTAATGTGTTCTAACTGTCATTGTGACGTGACAGTCACACTGACAGGAAGCCTCGGAGGACCGGCCGGAGGCTGCTCCTCCGAGGCTTCCGTACATGGCAGCCCGGAGGCCATTGTCTGGCCTCTGGTTGCTGTGATAAGGATCGCCAGCCCCCGCAAATGCATGTGGGGGGCTGCCGATCTGCTCTAAACCTCTTCAATTTGGTGATCGCAATCGACCACCGAATCGAACGGGTTAATTGCCGATTTCAGCGGCGACAGGCCGCTGATCGGCAATGGGGAGAGCAGGGAAGAGACGCTGCACAGTTAACCGCCGCTGCGGTGTAGCGCCGCGCGGCAGTTAACTGTTAAAGCGCGGACTGCACAGTTACTGCTCACCTGGGCGTTCATGTACGCCAAGGTGCGGGAAGGGGTTAAGGACACGGCTGCTTTTGGCCTTCAGGACGAGGTGATTGTTTTGTTTTTCTCATCTTCGCATTCCGAAGGCAATAACTTTTCAGTCTTACGACGAGAGTAAATTTATATATTTTTTAAAATGTTTTACTACTATTTCTTGTTTTTGTGTCGCCATATTCTTAGAGGTCTTGTTTTTTTGCAGAATAAGTTGATGGTTGATGTTTTCATTGGTACAGTTTTGAGGTACATACAACTTTTTTGATCACTTGTAATGTCATTTATGTGAGGTGTGATGTATATACACTACCGTTCAAAAGTTTGGGGTCACCCAGACAATTTTGTGTTTTCCATGAAAACTCACACATATATTTATCCAATGAGTTGCAAAATGACTAGAAAATATAGTCAAGACATTGACAAGGTTAGAAATAATGATTTTTATTTCAAATAATAATTTTCTCCTTCAAGCTTTGCTTTCGTCAAAGAATGCTCCATTTGCAGCAATTACAGCATTGCAGACCTTTGGCAATCTAGCTGTTAATTTGCTGAGGTAATCGGGAGAAATTTCACCCCATGTTTCCAGAAGCCCCTCCCACAAGTTGGATTGGCTTGATGGGCACTTCTTGCGTACCATACGGTCAAGCTGCTCCCACAACAGCTCTATGGGGTTGAGATCTGGTGACTGCGCTGGCCACTCCATTACAGATAGAATACCAGCTGCCTGCTTCTTCCCTAAATAGTTCTTGCATAATTTTGAGGTGTGCTTTGGGTCATTGTCCTGTTGTAGGATGAAATTGGCTCCAATCAAGCGCTGTCCACAGGGTATGGCATGGCATTGCAAAATGGAGTGATAGCCTTCCTTATTCAAAATCCCTTTTATCTTGTACAAATCTCCCACTTTACCAGCACCAAAGCAACCCCAGACCATCACATTACCTCCACCATGCTTGACAGATGGCGTCAGGCACTCTTCCAGCATCTTTTCAGTTGCTCTGCGTCTCACAAATGTTCTTCTGTGTGATCCAAACACCTCAAACTTCGATTCGTCTGTCCATAACACTTTTTTCCAATCTTCCTCTGTCCAATGTCTGTGTGCTTTTGTCCATATTAATCTTTTCCTTTTATTAGCCAGTCTCAGATATGGCTTTTTCTTTGCCACTCTGCCCTGAAGGCCAGCATCCCGGAGTCGCCTCTTCACTGTAGACGTTGACACTGGCGTTTTGCGGGTACTATTTAATGAAGCTGCCAGTTGAGGACCTGTGAGGCGCCTATTTCTCAAACTAGAGACTCTAATGTACTTGACTTGTTGCTCAGTTGTGCAGCGGGGCCTCCCACTTCTCTTTCTACTCTGGTTAGAGCCTGTGTGTGCTGTCCTCTGAAGGGAGTAGTACACACCGTTGTAGGAAATCTTCAGTTTCTTGGCAATTTCTCGCATGGAATAGCCTTCATTTCTAAGAACAAGAATAGACTGTCGAGTTTCACATGAAAGCTCTCTTTTTCTAGCCATTTTGAGAGTTTAATCGAACCCACAAATGTAATGCTCCAGATTCTCAACTAGCTCAAAGGAAGGTCAGTTTTATAGATCCTCTAAACAGCAAAACTGTTTACAGCAGTGCTAACATAGTTGCACAAGGGTTTTCAAGTGTTTTCTAATCATCCATTAGGCCTCATGCACACGACCGTGTTCGGTCCGTGATATACGGTCCGCATGTCGGCTGCATGTCCCGGACCGAACACAGTGCAGGGAGTCGGGCTCCTAGCATCACACTTATCTATGACGATAGGGGTCACTGCCTGTCCGCGGAACTACTGTCCCGTACTGTAATCATGTTTTAGTGTGTGACAGTAGTTACGTGGATAGGCAGTGACACCTAGCGTCATAGATAAGTATGATGCTAGGAGCCCGGCTCCCTGTACTTTGTACGGTCCGGGACAAGCGGCCGACATGCGGACCGTATATCACGGACCGAACACGGTCGTGTGCATGAGGCCTTAGCCTTCTAACACAGTTAGCAAACACAATGTACCATTAGAACACTGGAGTGATGGTTGCTGGAAATGGGCCTCTATACACCTATGTAGATATTGCATTAAACCAGACGTTTGCAGCTAGAATAGTCATTTAGCACATTAACAATGTATAGAGTGTATTTCTGATTAATTTAATGTTTTCTTCATTTAAAAAAAACTGTGCTTTTCTTGCAAAAATAAGGAAATTTCTAAGTGACCCTAAACTTTTGAACGGTAGTGTATATAATTATTATTTTTTTTTATATGGTATTAACCGGGCAGGTTTAATAACATGATAAGTTTATGGTTTGGGTTGTTACAGATACGGCGATACCATTTATGTATACTGTTTTCTCTTTATTTTTGTTATGTAATAAAGCATTTTCATTGGAATAAAAGGAGTAAAACACCCGGGATCAGAGTTATCACTGACTGTGGCTGTTGCAGCAGAGTGTAAGCTGTATGTTACAGCTGACACCCGCTGCTGAAGACGCAGGCTTAGTGTAGGCTCCATAATTACTCAGATTTCATAAAAGATATTACAGGGTAGTTTAAATAAATGTATGCATTACTGAAAATTACAGTTCAATGGTAGCAAGGCAATGTTATAATGACGTACCTTCAGTTTCAGAGGAATTTTTTTTTTTGGTACCACAGGCTTCTTGCATGAGATCTTTTCCATTGTTTTCACTTCTCTTTTTGGTGGTCTAGGAGGTGGATGTTGTTGGCTTGGCAGGTCCTTTCTCAGGTTGTAGTAGAAGCACTCTGTAAGCTCTTCTACTTTTGTGGAATTAGTCAGCTCATCAGTTGATGAGACTGTATCTTCCAATAAAACAACAGAAATGTCAAAGTATTTAATTGGCAACTCAAAACACTCTGAAGCTTTGTCATACAAAGAGACACATAAAGCAGACTCTTCAATAATCTCTTCTAGTCTAATAGAAGGAAAACATGCCAAAATATCATTTAATAAAGAAGTGTCCTTTCTTACAACCTTTACCTCACAAGGCAGTTTAAGTTTCTGTATTATATTGAAAAGGTGGTATTTTTTAGTATCTTTAACTTCCTCAACAAAGCGCCCTTCCATATATATAGGGAGCATGACTTCCTCGGGTTTATCATCATCATCATCATCGTCATCATCATCTGCTGTGCCTTTAGTACAAATTAGGACATCACTTTCTTGTGGTCCTCTTGGGGTTGTTAGAACAGTTTTGGTATGGTGTAAAACCTGTAAATGATCTCCGATACAAACGGAAGGAACATTTTCATCACCACTCTCACAATCCTGGGTCACAACAACTTTAAGTTTAGTTCCTTCTAGGGCTTTGGTCCAGAGCTCAAAAATGGATCCAAACTCCCTTGGTCTTTGACGAAATTTCCCTTTGTATAAATCATAGATATAAAAGAATTTAGAGGTCTTGCCTTTAATGCCTGTTGCCAGCACTTTCTTCGACATAATTTTTTTGTGGATTATTATTTTCTGTCCTTTTTTTAGAGTTGAGTAGGTGTCATTTTTTACAAAATGTTGAACGTCTGTTGTATCCAGAATTTCTGCTACAACTGGAAATTTCTGTTGATGGTCAAAAAGATCTGCCAAAGACAAAGGCTGGACAAAGGTGATGTTTTCAAAGTTGTCAGTGATGTCGACAACATCAACTTCTAGACTCGATGGCATCTTCACGTATCCTTTTCTCACTGATGTGGGGGATATACAATTGTCAAATGAATAGAATCATACCTACACCTCAGATATTTACTAAAAGTAGTTCTCCGGGAATAAAAAAAAAGGGTCTGATTTATTTTTCTACAAATAGCACTTTCTTGTAATGGTCTGCAAACCTGAGACAGTCCATGAACAAGAGTAGCACTGTTTCTAGAAAATAAACAGATCCTTTTTTCTAAGGGTATGTTCACGCGTGCAAAAAGAAGTGGCTTAAAATTACGAGGCTGTTTTCAAGGGAAAACAGCTTCTAATTTCAAGGTGTTTTTGAAGCTGAAAATGAAGGTTTTTTTCAATTTGAAGCTTATTTTTTTGAGCCATTTTTTGAGTAGTTTTTCATAGTGTCATAGCTCCAAAACCGCCTCAAGTGGTGACATGTTAGTTCTTTTTATGAGGCGTTTTTTGAATGCAGCAACGTAAAAATATGCCTCATGTGCACAGCACAGCGTATTTCCCATTGAAATCAATGGGAGACTGTTTGCAGACTTATTTCGAATGTATTTTGGAGCGTAAAATTAGGCTTTTCTGCTCCAAAATCAGCCTGAAAATAAGCTGTGTGAACAAACGGATAAAAAGTCGGACGCTGAACACCTCCAAACATCTGCCCATTGATTTCAATGGGAAAAAAGGGCCTGTGGGAACGAAAGGCAGTTTTTTCCCATTGAAATCAATGGGTAGATGTTTGAAGGCGTTCAGCCTCCGTATTTTCAGAAATTTTTCAGGGCATTTACGGCCCGAAAAACGGCTGAAAATAAGCCATGTGAACATAGCCTCAATCCTGGACAACACCTTTAATTGTTCTGCTGAATTCATTTAGCAATATAAACCAATTGAGTTAACTAAATTATATATAAAACAAATTATATAATCCACGTTTTATTAAATTTGTTATTCAATAAATAAAACATCTTGAAGTCAAACCCCAATTTACCAGGCACATCTTGTGGGTAACTAAAACAAATTTGTATGCGTTTATACTTACTTCCAGCACTTCTGGTCCAGATGGCTTCTACTTCCCAGTGCAGGACATGATAGAATAACTAGATCAGTAAGGCCTCATGCACACGGCCATAGCTGTGTGCACAGTCAGTGAATACGGCACAGACGGGCAGCGGAGTGTCATCCGTGAGCCATCCGTGAGCCATCCGCAATCATGTCCTGTGCACATACAAAATGTGCATTGATTTCAATGTGCCCGGACTGCAATTGTGGACTGTATAATGACATGTCCTATATTTTTTTTTGCGGTTCGAGCTCCGGGCAATGCACGGACCATGGAAACTACGGTCGTCAATCACACGGAAGCACTTCCGCGGGACGCGTGTGATTCGTGCAACAGCTGTAAAACTATGAATGAAAACAGAAAATCATCACGTGCTGTTCTGTTTACAAACATCCAAACGGAGTGTCATATTGATGGCGACTGCGCGAAAATCACGCAGCCGCGCATCATACGGGGCTGACACACGGAGCTGTTAAGTACCTTTTGCGCGTGCAAAACGCAGCGTTTTTTGCGCGCGCAAAAGGCACACGCTCGTGTGAATCCGGCCTTAAGCAGTAATTGAATGTATCGTTTTAAAGGGACTCTGTCACAAGTTTATCAATGTCCTATCTCCTAACTAATCTAATAGGCGGTTTGCTGCTGACAACTACAGTGTGATATGCTTTAAAAAAAACACATTTATTGTTTGCAAATTTATGAGCATTTTTCTAAATATATAATGTGGCTCGAATAGCCAAATAGGAGGTGACTCTTTTCTCTCTGGGCGGTATAATGTTTTCTGTAAGATGCTTTCCAATCAGAATACAACTTCTCCCCTTCCCTGCCCAGCAACACAGCCTGATCTTATAGTATACAGCTTCCATTCCAAACTGTTTTCAACTGGCGATATCTCCGGTTGATATCTCCTCTTTCATATGCCACCATAACCGCTGTTCTAGGTGGTCCACAGCCGGAGATATGGCTATTTGAAGTGATCCCCTTTCCCTCCAGCCTCAGTCTCTCACACTGCGTGAAGCAGCTTCATGCTGATAGGACAACATCAGAGGCTGTGAGGTAGCTCCACCTCAGGAGAATCTCTGGTGTTACCTCCCACTTGTCTAGTATAGCCTCATTTACATATTTAGAAAAATGTTCATAACTTTTAAAATAATAATGTAGTTATCAGCAGTCTCTCTCATTTTTTTCTATGGGGAAAGTGTGAGAAAGAGGATGGTGTTTTTGTGTAAGTAACTCGATTAAGGTATGTTCACACTATTTTCAAGGGAACAGCTCCTGATTTCCAGCCGTTTTTTAATTAAAGTGGCGTTTTTTGTGGCATTTTTTATCGCCGTTTTTGGAGCTGTTTTTCTATTGAGTCAATGAAAAACGGCTCAAAAGTGACATGCTCTTCTTTTATGGGGCGTCTTTTTACGGGCCGTTATTTGAAAATGAGGTGTAAAATAACGCCCCGTCGGAACAGAATGCTGTATTTCCCATTGAAGTCAGTGGCCCTATGTTTGTAGGCGTTCTGCTTCCGATTTTTCAGCCGTTTTTCGGGACGTTTACAGCCCGAAAAACGGCTGAAAATAGGTCATGTGAACAAACCCTAAGAGTCATATTGTACATTGTAGGCATGTGCGACAAGGACTAAGAGTGAAAGCAAGACATTGATATTTTAGATCTGATTTTTATTTTATTCTTTCACCTATGGTGGGAAAATATGGTATTTGAATAACTGTAAGGGGTTTAAGAAAGTAAAATAAAGTCAATGAAAATGCAAGACATAATTAAAATGAGTGATATCTCATATAAGGTAACCAATATTTTACTTACTTTGCATGATTGTTTTGATTTCATACGCAGGACAAATCCTATATACTCCGGTGCCAATATTTTTGCATCTGAAGTTGAGTTTAGTTAATCCGGGGTCTTGTAATATCTGTTCCAGTGTATACAAATTTTCATTTTCACACTCATAAAATTGTCCCCTTGTTGATAGGGGAATTTTGATGTTATATGAATCAGGGCCCTCAAAGACGTAGCATTCACCACAACCGGTGTTTTTGTCAGCTGACAATAGCTGAATAGGAAGTAGCTTTTGGATGACATATTCTCCCACAGTAAAATCTGACTGAGAGGTAAACCAGTATGTATGGCTGTAATTGTCACAGGATAGCTGTTGATGTAACGCGCCAACAGTGTCATGTACACCGATATCCGCACTGACCTGAAACACTCCTGAAATACATGGATTTACTTTGGTTATGTGATTAGAATATGCTTTTCAGACTAATAGAACAATTACAATGTACAGTTAACAACATTTTTCATGTGCAATTGTTTTATATTGCTTTTTTATGCAGTGCCTCTAATTTTCCATCTTTACATGCGTTGTCTGCCTTTCGCTATACGTGACTATATACTGTAAACATAAAGATTAGTGTTAACAATTGAATTTCATACAGGAAATGTATGGAGAATTTGCTCAACGAAAGCTTTTGTGTGATTTGTTCTTCTTTTGACTTCTTTTGTGCAACCCTCTATTGTTTTTTAAAATCATTCTGAATCTAGTTCTGCAATCTGAACACGACATTTACAAATCTTGTCTTTTTTTTTTTGAGAGAGCTTCATCCTGCAGGAACACACATATGAGCTTTTTAACCCCTTCCTGCTGCACTCAGATTTTTGTTTTTTCATTTTTGTTTTTTGTTCCTCACCTTCCAAGAGCCATAACTTTTTCATTTTTCCATCAACATAGCTTTATAAGGACTTTTTTTCGGGACAAGTTGTAGATTAATATACCATATAATGTGCTGAGAAACGTTCAAAATTATTTTGTGGATCGAATAGAAAAAAACAGCAATTCCTACATAGTTCTTGGGTTTCATTTTTACTATTTGATCGCCATTTTTAAAAAAAATTGAGAAGGCAAGATGACCAAAAACAGCAATTTTGTCATTCTCTTTTTTTTTTTTTACGACGTTATACTCTAACATTATACTGTAATACCAATTATGCAAAACCAAGTATGCGATACCAATTATGTTTATCTTCTTTGCACACCACATTGTTACTGTGTAATGTAGCTGTGCCCGCACCATCAGCAGCAGGTGCTGGCTGTACTAAACATCCCGCTTCAATGGCTGGGATTGGAAATAGCTTCGATCCCGGCCAATTAGTCCCTTAGATGTCCCCTCTGTTTCCCCATCTGCACCCCTGTGACGCAGTTGCGGGGGTGCCCATGGTTGTCATTGCAGCTGGGGGCCTAACCTGCCATGTCTATATGTCTATTAGGGCGTGCCAAAGTGATCGTCGCGGCAATCGGGGGTCAGACAATGACCTCCGGGTTGCCATGTTACGGCCGTTCCTCCTCGGCTTCCTGTCAGAGTGACAGTTACGTCACAATGACAGTTAGAGTACATTACACTACGTGTGTAGTGTAATGTACTCTAGCAGCGATCAAAGCTGCAAGTCTCAATGTACCCTAGTGGGACAAGTAAAAAAGTAAAAAAAAGTTATAAAAATGTTTTAAATAAAGTGTAAAAATAAAAGTTATAAGTTATATAAACGCAAAATGCTCTTTTTTCCTATAATAAGACTTTTATTATAGAAAAAAATGAACACGTTAAAAAAGTACACATATCACCGCGTTCGTAACGACCCCAACTATAAAACTGTAATGTTATTTTTCCCCGCGCGATGAACACCCCAAAAAAAAATCAATAAAAAACGACGACAGAATCGCAATTTTTTTGGTCAACACCGCTCCCTAAATAAAGGATAAAAAGTGTTCAAAAAGTCGCATGTCCCCGAAAATAGTACTGATAAAAACTACAACCCGTCCCGCAAAAAACAAGCCCTTACACAGCTTTTTTTACAAAAAATAAAAAAATTATGGCTCTCTGAATATGGTGACACAGAATTATTTTTTTTTTATAAATAAGTGATTTTATTGTGCAAACGCTAAAAATAAGGACCAAACCTATATACATATGGTATCGCCGTAATCGTACCAACCCGCAGAATAAAGTAAAAATTTCATTTATAGCGTATGGTGAGCGCCGCAAAAAGAAAACCTAAAAAACGGTGTCAGAATTCCTGTTTTTTGGTCAGGATTGCAAAAAAATGGAATAAAAAGTGATTAAAAAAAATCGCATGTACCCCAAAATGGTACCAATGAAAACTACAGATTGTCCCTCAACAAAGAATCCCTCACACGGCTCCGGTGGTGAAAAAAATAAAAAAGTTCTGGCTCTCAGAATATGGCGATGCAAAATGTGCAGAGTGTCCAAAAGCGGATAAGATCGGACGCCATTTATCAGTGCGACACCGGCCACACATCTATGAATTATTTATTTGCCCCATTATTATACCCTCTTATTATGCCCTGATGTACTCCGCACAGCTTACATATGCCCTGATGTTCTCCGCACAGATTACACATACCCCCACATTATAAACTGAAATACTAGTAAAACCCCAAACAAAACTACTACCAAGCAAAATCTGCACTCCAAAAGCAAAATGGCGCTCCCTCCCTTCTGAGCCCTGCAGCGTGCCCAAGAAGCAATTTTCGCCCACACATATGGCATCGCCATACCCGAGAGAACCCGCTTAACATTTTTTGAGGTATTAGTCTTCTGTGGCACAAACTGGGCACAACATATTATGCACTAAAATGGCATATCGGTGGAAAATTGAAATTATCACTTTGAACCATCCGCTGTGCACTAACCCCTTTGAGCACCATGACTATGACTATTGCCCGTCATGGTGCGGGGGTTGATGGATGGCGCGGGCTCACATGCTGAGCCCGCTCCATACACTGCGGGTGTCAGCTGTGTATTACAGCTGGCACCCGGGACTAACGGACAGGTACAGCGATCGCTCTTTTACAGAAGCCTGTAAGAATAACAATATACTGCAATACATTAGTATTGCAGTGTATTGTACCAGATAATCGATATGTACCCTAAAATGCTCTTTTATTAAAAAACATGATTTGTTCTGCAAAAAACAAGCCCTCATACAGTTACATCGACAGAAAAGTTCAAACGTTATGGCTCTCGGAATGCTTTTTCCTAAAGACCCAAAATAGGCCAGTCTTAAAAAGGTTATTTTTTTTATTGTTGACATTATTTTACGGGGAAAAATGGGAAAAGGTTTTTGTTTTACTGTTTTTATTTATTTATTCCTAAAAACTTTATTGAACTGCTTTTTACATTTTTGTAGTCTCACTAGAGATCGTTGGATCGCTTGAACAATACACTCCATGACTCATGTATCTCCATGTATTGTCCATTTTGTGTCCTACTACTAAGCCCTGCCCATGGCTTAATAGGAGAACCAAGATGGCAGACCTATAGACCTTCATCAAAAGTTTGAGGAAAGTGTAGTTACTCTTTAAAGAAATATATTTTGCTGTGTTTAAAGAAAATGTTGCTTAGACCTCATTCACATCTGCGTTGGGGTCTTGTTCTGATGTTCCGTCGAGCTTTCCGTCAGAACGGGACCCTGAACAGACACAAACTGACACAGACGGAAACCAGAGGTTGACTACTCTATTGCTTCCGGCAAAACGACGGGTCCGGTGCACAACAGAGCCAAACGGAAACCATGGGCACCGGATCGGTCAACATTAAAATCAATGGTGATGAAAACTGAAACCTCTGGTTTCCGTCTGTGTCTGTTCAGGGTCCCGTTCTGACGGAAAGCTCAGACGGAACGTCAGAACGGGACCCCAACGCAGATGTGAACAAGGCCTTACAAGGGACTCAAGATATCCTCCTGCACACCCAAGATCTTCTACTTCGCACTCAACTGCATCAAGGACATGAGAACTAATACTGAGGACTACAATGTCTATATACCTGCTTCTGGATTGGCTGAGGGAAAAAGTTCTAGATACAGAATTGTTTGTTACAGGTGTTCAGTCTAATTCTCTAGAAAAAAAACCTTGTTATCTGATCAATCAGAAGCTCTCCATATATGCTACATGCAAGTGACACAATTCATGTCACTGTATTGTAATTTCTCTTTGCTATGCTTATTCTTTTGCCAATATAGTGCAGCGTACGCTATTATTAACCGTTTAGTGACCAGCGTATTTTGTGCCCTAATGACGGAGCGATATTTTCAGTTACTTGATCGGTGCATTTTTTTTCGTAGACATAGCCGTGTGCGAGCTTGTTTTTTGCGGGACAAGTTGCATTTTTTAAATGGTGACATTTTGGGGTGCATATAATTTATTGATTATCTTTTATTAACTTTTCTTTGGGGGTAATGAAAAAAACCCTGAAATTTTGTCTTATCCCTGTTTTTTTTCCATCTTAAATTTATGGCCTTCACTGTGCGGTATAAAAAAAAACATTACGGCGATACCGAATTTACATAGTTCTTTTATGTTTTCATACTTTTACACAATAGAAACACCTTTTTTTTAATAAAGTATTTGTTTTAGTGTCGCCATATTCTAAGAGCCATAACTTTTTTATTTTTCCGCCGACGTAGCTGAATTAGGGATTGTAGTTTTTATTGGTACCATTTTGGGGTACATACGATTTTTTGATCGCCATTTATGAATAACATAGAACAGAAATTTTGGAATTGTTTTTTATCTTATTTTCTTATGACGTTCATTGTGTGGGTTAAAAAACAATAGTTTTATAGTTCAGGTCGCTATGGACGCAACAATACCACTTTTGTGTAGCTTTTTTATTTTTATGGGGCTTATTTCATAATAAAGCATTTTGTAAGGGGAAAAATTTGGTTTTTATTTTTTTTTACTTGAGATTTTACATTCATTTATTATAGTTTTTATGAAACTATTGTTGACTTTTTTTTTGTCCCACTATAGGACTATGTGATCATTTGTTCACTTTTATATTAAAGCTATGTAAAACTGACAGACTTTCTATGAAAGCAGGACCTAATTGTGTTGCGCAAGTGCTGATGGGGTGACAGAGGAAGCCCCCACTTAGCTAATGACCGCGGCATCTAAGAGGTTAAATGGGCAAAAATCGAAGATAACTTTGATCCCATCCCTTAGAGCAAGAGCCCAGCTGTCTTTAGACAGCCTGACACCCACTCTAGGTGGCTGTAATGAAAAGGTTCTAAATACAGTGGCGTAGCTATAGGGGTCGCAGCGGTCGCAGTTGCGACCGGGCCCCTAAGCCTGGGGGGCCCACGGGCCCCCGTTGCCATACAGCATGTTTTCTAACTAAATCTTCTGTGCCGTGAAGCCGGCACTTCCGGATTACGGTCACATGGTACACTTAGTGTACCATGTGACCGTGTTGTCACGTGACACGGCTTCCAGACAGAGCAGAAGAGTCGGTGCGGAGGACTCCAGGTAAGCTGCAGTGTAATGTAATGTATTGTGTTGTAACGTTATGTATTGTAATGTAATGTATGTGATGCCTTGTAATGTATTGGGTTGTATGCGGAGGAGAGGGGGAGCGTTAAATCACAGCCCCCCTCTCCTCCACCGCAAACTGCACAATACAGTATAATACACATGAGTGTATGAGAGCGGGGCTGCGGCTGTGTAATACAGTCACTGCCCCGCTCCTGAGTCCTGATAACAAGTGCGCGCTGTCAGGATGATGTGATGCGGCCGGCGCTGCACTAATGAGCGTCGGCACTGAAGACAGAACATGGTGGGCGCGCTACAAAACACCCCCATATTCTGTCCTCAATGCCCGAACCGCCGCTCATTAGTGCAGCGCCGGCCGCATCTCCTCATGCTGACCGCGCGCGCACTTATATCAGGAGCGGGGCAATGGCTGTATTACACAGCTGCAGCCCCGCTCTATAACGGCGGAGATCAAAGAAACCGCTCATCTCCGCCGCTATTCTCCTGAATGCTGCGATCAAAGCTGACTGCAGCAATCAGGGAAAAATGAGAAGGGGGGATGCCCCTGGATCGCGTCACAGGGAATTCCTGTGACGCGATTAAGGGACATACCATATATGGGCAGACAGCCCAGGGTCTGTTGAAGGACCCCAGGGCTGTCCTACCATATTACCTGTTGTTAGGGCATACTGAGGTATGTCCTAACAACTGCCTGTGTACTATCCGTACACAGGCTAATGTACTGGCATATAGCTATAGGCCAGTACATTGAAGTTTAAAAATAAAATAAAAACAAAGTAATGTTAAATAAAAAAAATACACATACACCTTTTTTATAATAAACTTTAAAATAAGTCTCAATACATAAAACATACACATAATCGGTATTGGCGCGCCCGTAATAACCTGCACAACAATTTTTTTGCATCATTTATGACGTGTACTCTGTAAAAAAATAAAATAAAAATTGCTTTCTATCACTTAGGCCCCATTCACACGACCGTGCCCGCAATCAGGGCCCGCGATTGCGGGCACGGCCGGCTGCCGACTGCCACCCGCATTTTCGGGCCGTGCTCCCATACAAAGTATGGGAGAACGGCCCGCAAAATGCAAAAGGACGGACATGTTCCATAATTTTCGGAACATTTCTACGGCACGGACACCCATCCGTAGCGCTACGGAAATGTGTCCGCGCTCAATGAAAGTGAATGGAGGTTATTTACGGTCGTGTGCATGGGGCCTAATTGTGAGGCACGAGGTGCGATGATGAATTTAACCTCCATGTGCCTCACATTAATAGTAATTAACCCCATCATGTACCTTACACATTAACCCATTATGACTGAGAAACATGATGAGGTTAATTACTATTAATCTGAGGCACATTCAAAATTCATCACACCTCGCGCCTCACATCAGAAAAGGGAAGAACTTTTTATTTTATTTTATTACTGTTGGCAAACTAAACGAAGTATCGGTATCGAAGTCCAAATTTTGGTATCGTGACATCCCTACACTGTGGGTCGCGTCCCCCTGGGGGTTCGTGAGCCACTCACCGAGGTCCCGGTTCCAATCAATGCTGGAGCAAGGAGCTGACATCTCCTTGATCCAGCATTCCCTGTGCCGTGAGCGGCTCGACGCAGGCAGGCGGGATGTAGCGACATCATCGCGCCTTCCTGCGCTGAGTCACTCATAGTACACACCGGAGGAGGCGAAGGATCCTCCACTCGACGTGGGAACGGGGATAGGTAAGTAATTATGCACATATGGGGGCATTATACTGTATGGGGGGGCTGATATTTGGGGGGGGGGCATTATACTATATGGGGGGCTGATATGGGGAGCATTATACGGTATGGGGCTATTATGGGGGGGCAGTATACGGTATGGGGCTATTATGGGGGGGCAGTATACGTTATGGGGCATTATACTGTGTGGGGGCAGCTATGGGAGCATTAACTGTGTGGGGGCAGCTATGGGAGCATTAACTGTGTGGGGGCATTATACTATGGGGGCTGTTGGGCAAGGCGTCTGGGCATAGGAGCGCGCAGGGGTCTGATGATGATGGTGGTGCTGGGGAGGGGTAGGGGGGCCCAAGCTGAATTCTTGCACCCGGGCCCATGAGCCTTTAGCTACGCCCCTGTCTAAATATATGGATGCAACTGAGCTGGGAAGAAACAAATGTCACTGCTAGAACATTGCTGGTGAGTTAGCATGATATGTGCAAAAAAAATATTCACTTGGAACAACTGGTTTTGTCCTAATTTCTGTATTACTGACCTGAAGGCATTCCATCTCTGGTGCCTCTTTGAGTATTGCTTCCAGTGCTTCACAGGGTATGTTCACACGGAGTGTTTTCAGCAATTTTTCGGGCCGTATATGTCCCGAAAAACGGCTGAGCAATCGGAAGCAGAACGCCTCCAAACATCTGCCCATTGATTTAAATGCGAAAAACGGCGTTCTATTCCGACTGCGTTTTTTACGTAGTCGTTTTTCAAATGCATGTCACTTCTTCAGACGTTTTTGGAGCCATTTTTCATTGACTTTAAAGAAAAACATCTCCAAAAACGGCCGTCAAACGTATTTTCAGACGTTATTGAGTTTGCGTGTGTACATACCCTAAGTCTGGGTTCACACGACCTATTTTCAGACGTAAACGAGGCGTATTATGCCTCGTTTTACGTCTGAAAATAGGGCTACAATACGTCGGCAAACATCTGCCCATTCATTTGAATGGGTTTGCCGACGTACTGTGCAGACGACCTGTCATTTACGCGTCGTCGTTTGACAGCTGTCAAACGACGACGAGTAAAATGACTGCCTCGGCAAAGAAGTGCAGGACACTTCTTTGCAACGTAATTTGAGCCATTCTTCATTGAAGTCAATGAAGAGAAGCTCAAGATTTACGAGCGTCAAAGACGCCTCGCATAATGCGAGGAGGAGCTTTTACGTCTGAAACGAAGCAGCAGTTTTCTCCTGAAAACAGTCTGTCTTTTCAGACGTAAAAGCCACTTATCGTGTGCACATACCCTAAGGAAGAATACCTGTGTAATACAGCATACAATGAAGCATGTCATGATTTTTTCTTGGGGATTCTCACCGATTTTGTGATAAAGAAAACCTCTGTGTGCCTGTGTTTAGTTAACTCACAGAAGTACAGTATTGACCTATTGTAGGCTATGTGCACTGTATTAAAGA
Organism: Rhinoderma darwinii; assembly: GCF_050947455.1. Lineage (NCBI taxonomy): Eukaryota > Metazoa > Chordata > Amphibia > Anura > Rhinodermatidae > Rhinoderma > Rhinoderma darwinii. Next base: position 278,788,511 of record NC_134688.1, read on the forward strand.
TATGTACAAGATAGGTCTGTAATATGGTAATGTCCATAAACCCTAAAGGGTAGATTCACACGCGGCAGATTTTGTTGCAGAAATTTCTGTGACTGAAAATCAGTACACATTCATGTGAATGGAGTTATTTATGCAGGAAACACAAGGCTTTCTGCAAGTTCCATTCAGATGAATGGAATGATTTTCAGTCGCAGAAATTTCTGCAACAAAGTCTGCCGTATGTGAATCAACCCGCTGATAATCTGTCACAAACATTACCATGCGAGTACAAAACTTTCCACATAAGACTATGTTCACATCTGCGTCAGAGGCTCCGTTAGGGGCCCCCGTCGCAAATCTGGCAGGGTTTGCCAAAGTTTACCAGACACAATAGCACAGCATGCTGCGCTATTGTGTCCGGTAAAATCACGGACACAACGACGGAACCCATTAAAGTCAATGGGTCCTGTCTGCAACTGGCGGAATCCGTTGTGCAATGGAACTAATGGTTGCGTTATTCCCTTGTTCTGCTTCTCTGATGGAACAGAAAAACGGAACACACCAATGCAGGTGTGAACCCAGCCTTAGGGCTCGTCCACACGCTGTGGAATTGCTGTGTTTTTTCTGTCCGAATTGCAGACGGAAAAAACGCAGCAGAATACAGTAGCAGCATAGTGGGAGAGATTTGACAAATCTCATCCACAAGCTACATAAAAAATCTGAGCAGAAATTGACCTGCGGTGCGTAATTTTCGGACCGCAGCATGTCAATTCCTGATGCGGAAAGTGGACTGAATTGCTGCATTTTTCAAAGGAGATGTCACCATCTCACAGCATTGTGAAGAACGCAGCAAAGTACGCACCATTTTCTACCGTGAAATCTGCAGGAAATGGTGCGTTTTTGCCGCAGCAGAATGTCTGCTATTTTCAACGGAATTGCTGCAGAAATTGATTAATCAAATCAAAATACTTTGTTCAGTCACAGCAACACAATTTGTCAAGATTATAGGTGAACTAGGGTGAGGATAACAAAACATTACTCCCTTTTGTCCACCTGAACTTTGACTATCATTACAGTAACAGTTTTGTAGATATTTTCTTCTAAAAATGCTTTTTAACCCTTTAAAGTTCGACATTGCTTATAAGAAAAAATATTACACAGTTACCTTCAAAGTTATTTTTCAACAACTGTTTTTTTCCTGTTTGTAGATCCACAAGAGAAACGGACAACAACTCTTTATTAACAACTTTCACCAAATCCCCAGTTGACAAACAGCACTCTGAGCCACTGATATCATATATTGAACCTGAAAGTAAAAGGTAATAATAAAATTATGGAAATAATTTAGCCATTGTTGCTGGTCTTCTTGTAAGGAAGCTATTTCTAATCATTGCAACTAAATTTCCAGTTGCTAACTCAAAGAATGACACAATTTGTATTTAAAAATTATGTCACTAAATCTAGCGACCCATCAATGTACAGATATAGCCGTCCTTATCTTGACTTTTAACGCATTAAATATAGTGTCAAGAAACGTTAACTTGACTTTTTTAACCCCTTAAGGACGCAGCCGTGTTTTGGCCTTAAGGCTCAGAGCCCATTTTTCAAATCTGACATATTTCACTTTATGTGGTAATAACGTCGGAATGCTTAAACCTATCCAAGCGATTCTGAGACTGTTTTCTCATGACACATTGGGCTTTATGTTAGTGGTAAAATTTGGACGATATATTCAGTGTTTATTGGTGAAAAATTGCAAAATTTATAAAAAATAGCATTTTTCAGAATTTAAATGCATCTGCTTGTAAAACAGACGGTTATACCACCCAAAATAGTTACTAGTTCACATTTCCCATATGTCTACTTTAGATTGGCATCGTTTTTTGAACATTCTTTTATTTTTCTTGGACATTACAAGGCTTAGAACATAAACAGCAATTTCTCATATTTTTAAGAGAGAAAGAGCAAAAACCACGACGCCACATAGTGCAGATCAGTGGGGTAGGCTGATGAAGGAATAAGAAAACCATGCTCACCATTTAGCCATAGGTAATACGCAAAGTAGGTCCACAAGTGCTTCTGCCAGATCCGGGCCGGTTTCCAACGATAACCGCTTGGTATGATGAATAGGTGGATGAAGAAAAATAGGATCTATAATGGCGCTGCTGTGTGGTACAAGTCGGTGGAAAAATGAGGAATCACTTCTATATTACAAGATTATTTATTGTAACAGGTAGCAACGCGTTTCGACGCCGAACTGGCGTCTTCATCAGGCATAACAAGTATAAAAGAAGGGCTTGTATATATACACACCACTGGGTCTTAATTGGCCCAGTTCAGACGGAACAGTAATGGCAAAAAAAACGCCAAAACCCTGGCGGGTCAAAGTTCATAGCAAAACAAATATGAAATAACAACATGACAGAATTTGTAGTACACTTGGAAACTAAAAGGAGAGACATATGGTCAGTTGTCACATTAAAATTCAGAACAGAAGATGTTGTAAGATATTACGTGTCAGGTACGAGATCACATCAGGTACGGATAAAAAAATGTGTGCAATAAATAGAAAAATGTAATAACAGTGGGGGCGGCAAGAATTTGTTAGCCCGTCTATTGATGCTGGCATTATCATAAAGGTGTTTTGTATATTTGTTGTATCAGTGGATTAGTTGATATAATGAATAGAGCTCTATTGGTAAACACGGGCCGTAGTCAAGGAGATCATCCCGACTACGGAAGCAGAGGAGGACCAAATATGGCGGTGGAACGCATGATAGCACGCAAACCGCAAGGGCTCGCGTGACTCGCCACTGAAGGAGAGAATGAGCAAACCAGCTTCTGACGGCATGTAAGTAGGAACAGACAAAATGTTCTGATGTGTATATGGGGAATGACTAATTTACATACAGTTACATTTAAAAGATTTTTGTTAAAAAATTAAATTAATTTAGAGAGAATGGGTTTATCTCTTTAAAATGTCTAAGTAAAAACATAGAAGGTTACTTATTGGCAATGAGTATTAATATTGATACAATAAGTTAAATGGTCGATAACATTGGTTGGTAATAAAAAGTTTGGAATAGAACCTTTAGTACAGAAAGAAATCTTTTAGAGAAAGATCTATATGGGAACGTAAATTACCCAAATTAGGGTGGACTTATATTGAGAAAATCTTCATAGAAATATTGGTTATTAGATCCCGGGATACCCAGGTGTTAAGACCAGAGTCTAAAGGAAAAAATAGCTTGCATCCATGAGTGGGTGACCGTAGTACACCGCCACGTATATATACGGCCATTATAATAGGTTTGCTTAATGGATCTCAGTAGGAACAACGTATAATTCTTTAGTAGTGTGTATGTACGTCCAGTACGTTGTGTCAGCTACAGGCAGGAGAAGGGACCTTAAAGAGTTGATTGGTATTAATACGGTCAATCCAAGGCAGACTCTGAGATGTCATTCAGGCCCCTTGGATGTAGTGTGTTCATTTTAAATATCCAAAAGTTTTCTCTTTGTTTCAACTTATTGAACCTGTTGGGAACGTCTAGATGGATGTGTTCAATCGGTGTGATTCTAATTTCACTGAATTGACAGTTATGTGCCTGAGCAAAGTGACGGGATACACTGTGTTTAAGCAAACCAGTGTTGACGTTAAAACGATGGTTGTTGACACGGGTTCGTAGGCATTGGGTGGTCCTGCCTATATATTGCAGTTGACATGGACATTCAATAAGATAGACGACATATGAACTGCCACAATTGAGAAATGTTTTGATCAGGAACGTTTCATTGGTGACTGAAGATGTGTACGTATGTTTTTTATGGTTTATAATGTTGCAACATAGGCAACGTGGGTGACCACATTTATAGGACCCTTTCAGATCAGAGAGGAAGTTTGTGTGGGATGTTATGTGTTTCTTAATTCTGCTGGGGGCTAGTATATTTTTAAGGGTTAAAGACCGCCTAAAAGTGATACTTGGTTTTGCTGAAACCAAGTCTTTCAAGTATGGGTCGTTCTTTATAATGTGCCAGTGTTTGCCTAAGATGGCTCTAATTGTTTTGCTTCCCTTATTGTAGGTGGTAATGAAATTGGTGTTATAGTTCTTGATAGGTTCGGGCTCCTTAGGAGGCGGATTAAGGCAGGAATCTTGTGATAATTCCGTAGCCTTACGTCTTGCACCTTTTATAAGGTTTGGAGGAAAATGTTTGTCTTTAAACCTTTTCTCAAGGACATTGCACTCTTTTTGGTAATACGCGTCTGTGCTACAGTTCTTTCTGATTCTCCTAAACTGCCCGAAAGGTATGTTTTTGAGCCAAGGGCAGTAGTGGGCACTCCTGAAGTCGATATAACTATTGACATCTACTAATTTAAAGTGTGTTCGGGTGACAAATTTGTTGCAATCGCTATCATAGCTAATTGTAAGGTCTAGGAAGTCTATAGGAGATGGGAGAAAAAGTATGTGTGAATGCTAGTTCGTAGTTATTATTGTTTAAAGTCTCAATGAACTGAGAGGTTTCTTCCTTATTACCTCTCCATACCAGAAACAAATCGTCAATATAGCGTCTGTATAGCAGTATATTGTTTTTAAATGGATGTATGCCATGAATATATGTTTTTTCAAAGGCTCCCATGTAGAGGTTTGCATATGCTGGTGCAAAACGGGTGCCCATCGTGCATCCTTTGATTTGATTGTAAAAATTGTTATTGAAGCTGAATGTATTATGATGAAGGATGAATTTAATACAATTAATTAGAAAGTGGACCTGTAGTTCGGGAATTAGGGTGTTAGATGACAGAAATGAATGGGCTATTTCTATACCTTTATTGTGAGGAATATTGCTATATAATGCGGTTACGTCCGCTGTCAGAAAACAGATTTGGGATGTAGAAGGGTCAATATTCAGATTGTTCAAATCTTTGATTAGTTGTGTGGAGTCTTTTAAATATGATGGTAGGGTAAGTACAAGGGGTTGGAGGTGAAGGTCCACAAAATGAGACAGGTTACTGGTAAGTGAGCCTATCCCAGAGATGATTGGACGTCCAGGGGGATCTGTAAGTGATTTATGTATTTTTGGTAAGTGGTATATGAAGGGTATGTTCGGAAATGGAACAGACAGGAACCGTTTTTCTTTTTTGGTAAGTAATCCTTCCATAGCGGCTGACTCAATAAGGTTCTGATATTCAAGTATATAGGTGGGGAGTGGGTTGGTGGTAAGTTTACGATAGAAGGAGGTGTCACTCAAAATTCTAGTAGTTTCACCTAGGTATTTGGTTCTATCCTGGATGACTATGCGCCCTCCCTTATCTGCCGGGCGGATGACAATATCTAAGTTTTTCTGTAGGGTTTTCAAAGCTCTTCTTTCATGTAAGGTTATGTTGTCTGGGTAATAGGATGGTGTGTCTATTGACCTAAATTCATTGTTTACCAAGGTGGAAAAGGTTTCCAACATGGGGCCTTGGTGATAGGTTGGATAGAACGTGGATTTGGGGTGGACCTCTACCGGGATGACATTAGGGGTAGAACTGTTTGTAGGCAGTTCATTGGTGGGTCCTGGAGTGGTAGTGAATTTAGCCATGGAGAAATGTCTTGTGAGGGTAAGTTTCCTTATAAACCTATTAAGGTCCATGAACAGTTCGAAGTTGTCAATTGATGCTGTGGGGCAAAAGGAAAGACCTCTATTTAGTAGACTATGTTCGTGGGTGTTTAAAACGTATGATGATAGGTTAAACAATTTTATTGATGGACCAGATTCCTCTTTTTGCTGAGGGATAGGTGTTGATTTTTTGCGGTTTTTGCCTCCTCTCCGTCCTCTAGGTCTATATCCAATTTTCTTTTCGTTGAGATTTTTTGTATCTTTAGGAAGAAGTTGGTGATCGTTTGAGCTTTTGGGCTCATGATAAAAGGGATCAAAATATCTTAGCTCATGATCGTGGGGGTTAACGGGGGCCTGACTAACTGTGAAGGAAGTCCTAAAAAAGATGTTGCCGCATAGGTGAAATCTAGGGCAGAAGTGGCTAAGTCCGTGTTAGGATTAGTGGTAGTGTACCCTTGAGGTGGATTATAATCCTCTAATGGGTTATGGGATAAAACGTTGGGTGAAATTAGGTTAGGGGACTGCGGAGTGTTGTGAATTGATAATTGCAGTAGGGACTAAATGTTGTCCTCTATAGAGTCATTAAATAGAAATGTGGGAAAGTTGTTAATGAGGGGAACTTCCATTGGTTCAGTGGTGGAAAGTAACCGAGAGAGATGGAGTTCCAAATCTGATGATTTAAAAGCATTCATAGGCACTTGTTGGCTTGTGTGTCCATGAAGACAGGGTTTATTTGTTACAGCAGTAGAAACTGTACAGTTTGGTGTATTGACTGGTATCTTAGTGGTGTTATTCAAAAGGTGATTTTTGTTCAAGATAGTGTCATAAGGTTTTGTTTGAAATGTTATCCCGTTGGTTCGGTTGGTGGATCTAGTCTTAGAGCTGTTCCTGAAGGATCTACCATACGTGATGATTTTCTCACGCGGGGTCACAGGATTAAATTTGGTCAATGTGTTCCCTTTAGGGACGATGTTGAATTCAGGTATAATGGTGTTTTTGTGGGAACTAGGGAGGGTATTAGATCTCCAGTCACCTGTAGGATTGAGGGCATAATCGGCTCGATCTCTTTTCAGTTTTTTCGCTTTTTTAGAGATGAGGTCTTTTTCATAGATGGCTAATCTATTGTTGGTAGATTTCTCTAATTTATGGTAGTCACAATGATCCCCAAAAGCTAGCAGTTGGTCTTTGATCGTCGTAATTTCGGAGATGAGGGCGTTACTGAGTGCTGTACGTTTATTATGTAGCCTTTCGAAGAAGCTTAGGTGGCATAAATCGGTGAAAGATTTCCAGTCGGAACTAAAAATTGTATCAGCAGGGTAAGGGTTGGTGATGAGTAGCCTTAAACCCCTAGGTGTAATATTTTCAGAGATATACAACATTAAAAATCGGCAGTCTATACTCTGTAGAGCTTCCTTTTTCAGGGAGTCTTCTAAGGATAGATAAAGGTCAGTCATCTTCTGGGTTTGTACCATAGATTGGTTCTTACTCACTGTGTGAGGAGACTCAGGGAGAATGTCATTCCCAATAGATTCCAAGATCAAACGTTCACGTAGTATATTCCTCTTATTGATGAAGTCTAGCATTATGCGTGGGGATCCAAAGGATTGGGAGGATGTTCAAATGGTCGTTGTTCCAGTAGAAGTAGTTGCGATGTGATAAATCCCAAAAATTGTGCGGCTGGCAGTGCAGGAGAGAACTCCAAGACAAGGGGGACCACCGAGGATGGAGATGCAGGTACTCCTGTTATCGGGGTATCAGCTTTGAAAAGAGCAGATGCAATCTGAAGGAGAGTATGAGCAAACCAGCTTCTGACGGCATGTAAGTAGGAACATACAAAATGTTCTGATGTGTATATGGGGAATGCCTAATTTACACATCAGAACATTTTGTCTGTTCCTACTTACATGCCGTCAGAAGCTGGTTTGCTCATTCTCTCCTTCAGTGGCGAGTCACGCGAGCCCTTGCGTCATGCGTTCCACCACCATATTTGGTCCTCCTCGGCTTCCGTAGTCGGGATGATATCCTTGACTACGGCCCGTGTTTACCAATAGAGCCCTATTCATTATATCAACTAATCCACTGATACAACAAATATACAAAACACCTTTATGATAATGCCGGCATCAATAGACGGGCTAACAAATTCTTGCCGCCCCCACTGTTATTACATTTTTCTATGTATTGCACACATTTTTTTATCCGTACCTGATGTGATCTCGTACCTGACACGTAATATCTTACAACATCTTCTGTTCTGAATTTTAATGTGACAACTGACCATATGTCTCTCCTTTTAGTTTCCAAGTGTACTACAAATTCTGTCATGTTGTTATTTCATATTTGTTTTGCTATGAACTTTGACCCGCCAGGGTTTTGGCGTTTTTTTTGCCATTACTGTTCCGTCTGAACTGGGCCAATTAAGACCCAGTGGTGTGTATATATACAAGCCCTTCTTTTATACTTGTTATGCCTGATGAAGACGCCAGTTCGGCGTCGAAACGCGTTGCTACCTGTTACAATAAATAATCTTGTAATATAGAAGTGATTCCTCGTTTTTCCACCGACTTGTACCACGCAGCAGCGCCATTATAGATCCTATTTTTCTTCATCCACCTATTCATCATATTTTTAAGAAAATGTCAAAAGCCATTTTTTCAGGGTACCTGTTCAGTTCCGAAGTGGCTTTGAGGGGCCCATGTATTAGAAACCCCCATAAAACACCCCATTTTGAAAACTAGACCCCTCAAAGTATTCAAAACAGCATTTAGAAAGTTTATTTCATGCATTTCACAGAAATTAAAGCAAAGTAGAGGTGAAATTTGCAAATTAAATTTTTCTTGCTGAATTTGAATTGTATTCAATTTTTTTCAGTAACACAGAAGGTTTTTACCAGAGTAACACTACTAAATATGTATTGTCCAGATTCTGCAGTTTTTAGAAATGTCCCACATGTGGCTCTAGTGCGCTCGTGGACTAAAACACAAGCCCCAGTAGCAAAGAAGCACCTAGTACATTTTGAGGCCTCTTTTTTATTAGAATATATTTTAGGCAGCATGCCAGGTTTGAAGAGGTGTTGAGGTGCCAAAGCAGTAGAAATCCCAGAAAAGTGACCCCATTTCGGAAACTACACCCCTCAAGGAATTAATTTATGGTTATTGTTACCATTTTGACCCCACAGTTTTTACATAGCACGTATTTTAATTGGGCTGTGAAATAAAAAAAATTACATTTATTCCAATAAGATGTCATTTTTGATAAAAATTTCTTATTTTCACAGGGAACAAAATACCCCATTTTGTTGCCCAAATTGTCCTGAGTGCAGCAATACCCCATTTGTGGCGATAAACTGCCGTTTGGGCCCATGGGTGGCCTCAGAAGGGAAGGAGTGCTGTGTGTTCTTTGGAGTGCAGATTTTGCTGGATTGGTTTTCGGGTGCCATGTCGCATTTTCAGAGCCCCAGAGGTATCAAAGCAATGGAAACCCACCAGAAGTGACCCCATTTTGGAAACTACACCCCTCAAGGAATTAATTGATGGGTAATGTGACCATTTAGACCCAATGGTTTCTTCACATAACTTATTTGAATTGGGCTGGGAATTTAAAAAAAAATATTTTTTTCCAATAATATGTAGTTTTAGCTCAAAATTTCTTATTTTTACAAGAAATAAAATACTCCATTTTGTTGCCCAATTTGTCCTGAGTGCAGCAATACCCCATTTGTGGCGATAAACTGCCATTTGGGCCCATGGGAGGGATCAGAAGGAAAGGAGCGCTATTTGTTCTTTGGAGTCCAGATTTTGCTGGATTGGTTTTCGGGTGCCATGTTACATTTGCAGAGCCCCAGAGGTATCAAAGCAATGGAAACCCACCAGAAGTGACCCCATTTTGGAAACTACACCCCTCAAGGAATTCATTTATTGATGTTGTGACCATTTTGTCCCCATAGTTTTTTCACATAACTTATTTGAATTGGGCTGGGAATTCAAACAAAATTTATTTTTTACAATAATATGTAGTTTTGGCTGAAAATGTCTTATTTTCACAAGAAAAAAAATACCCCAATTTGTTGCCCAATATGTCCTGAGTGCGGCAATGCCCAATTTGTGGTGATAAACTGACGTTTGGGCCCATGGGAGGGCTCAGAAGGAAAGGACCACCATTTGGCCTACTGGGGATTTTCTGGTGCTAAGTCATGTATGCAGAAGCCCCTGAGGTACCAGTACAGTTGAAACCCCCAAGAAGTGACCACGTTTTAAAACCTACACCCCTTAAGGCATTCATCTAGACGTGTAGTGAGCATTTTTACCAGAGACATACACCCCATAAACTGTAATGTGGGTTCTCACGGGTATGGCAATACCCTCAATGTGGCTGTTATCAGCTGCCTGGGCACACGGCAGGGCTCAGAAGGGAAAGATGAGGGGGATAAGATGTGCGGAGTGCATCAGGGTAAGTTAAACTGTGGTAGATTAAAAATCAAGGGATGTATGATACATTTTGAAGCACTCTTTCATACGGAGCCTTAGTTTTTCGGGACACGAGTCACATTGATATATTGTGTCCTCCCTTATCCCCCTCTTATAGCAGACTTTGTACCTCTTTTGACTTTTTCCTTTCTTGCCAATTTGGGGAACTTCTCCTGGAAAGTGTTGCCCTGGTACGATGCGTGTGGCCTCGTGTCCAGAAGTAGTGGGTGCCCCCCCTTCTTGGTTCCTAAAAATTAAGTTCTTGATAACCACCTCTTGAAATTCCAGGAAAGTTCCCGTCTGGCCTGCACATCGACGTAGCACGTACACATTGTACAATGCCATCTGTATGATGTGCACGGCCAGCTTCTTATACCACACCGCATGGCGCCGTAGGGCTTCAGGGCTTGATCTGACAAGTCCACCCCTCCCATGTACCTATTGTAGTCCAGGATGCAGTCTGGTTTGGGCGTGTCTGTACTGGTACCTCGTACAGGTACATGGGTACTGGTGTGGCTATGTATTGTTGTCAATACAAGGACATCTCTCTTGTCCTTGTACTTGACACACAATATGTTGCTGCTAGATTGTGCCCTGCTCTCACCCCTTCTGAGTGTTTGCCCAAGCAGAGTCTTAGGGAGACCTCTCAGATTTCTTCTAGCAGTGCCGCATGCCGCAGGACATCTGGAAGCGAGGCACTTGAAGAGTGGGACGCTGGTATAAAAATTATCCAGGTAGAGTTGGTAACCCTGGTCCAGCAGTGGGTGAACCAAATCCCACACAATTTTTGCATTAACTCCCAGTAAGGGGGGGCATTCTGGGGGCTGAGCACTGGTGTCCTTCCCTTCATATATCCTAAATTTGTAGGTATACCCTGATGCACTCTCGCTCAGCTTATACATCTTCACACCATACCTTGCCCTCCTACCCGGCAGGTACTTGCGGAATTGAAGCCTCCCTTTAAAATGTACCAAGGACTCATCAATAGAAATACACGTCTCGGTGGTGTATGCTTGGGAAAACCGGGCACTGAAAAGGTCTAATAGGGGTCTCCGTTTATACAAACGGTCAAAACTGGGGTAATCTTGGAGTAGGCAATGCTTATTAGGAGAAGCGAAGTATTGCCTCATTTTTATTTTTTTCTAGGTTCCAGTTCAGTTCTGAAGTTGCTTTGAGGGGCCTATATATTAGACACCCCGATCAAACACCCCATTTTAGAAACTAGACCCCTCAAAGTATTCACAACAGCATTTAGAAAGTTTATGAACTCTTTAGGAATTTAGAGCAAAGTAGAGGTGAAATTTACAAATTTATTTTTGTCAGAAAATACTTTTTATACCATTTTTTTCTATAACACAGAAGGTTTTACCAGAGAAACACAACTTAATACTTATTGCCCAGATTCTGCAGTTTAGAGAAATATCCCACATGTGGCCCTAGTGTGGTAATGGACTGAAGCACCGGCCTACGAAGCAAAGGAGCACCTAGTGGATTTTGAGGCCTCTTTTTTATTAGGCACCATGTCCGGTTTGAAGAGGTCTTGTGGTGCCAAAACAGTGGAAACCCCCCAAAAGTGACCCCATTTTGGAAACTAGACCCCTTGAGGAATCCATTGTAGTTTTCTTGAGGTGCTTGTGGCTTTTTGATCAGTTTTTATTCTATTTTTAGGTGGCGTGGTGACTAAAAAACAGCAATTCTACTATTGTTTTTTTATTCAATTTTTTTTACAGCGTTCACCGTGCGCTATAAATGACATATTCACTTTATTCTGCGGGGCGATACGATTACGGCGATACCCTATGTTTATAGTTTTTTTTATGTCTTATGGCGTTTGCACAATAAAATACGTTTTGTAAAAAATCAGTCACTTTTTGTGTTACTTTATTCTAAGAGCCAGATCTTTTTTATTTTTCCATCAATAAAACCGTGCGAGGACTTATTTTTTGCGTAACAAACTGTAGTTTCAATCATTACCATTTTTAGGTACATGCGACTTTTTGATCTCTTTTTTTTCCATTTTTTTGGAGGTGAAGTGACCAAACAATTGTGATTGTGGTACAGTTTATTATTATTTTCTTTTACGGCGTGCACCGTGCGGGATAAATAACAAAATAATTTTGTAGGTCAGGCCGTTACGGACGCGGCGATACCAATTATGTATAGTTTATTTATCTATTTTTATTAATAGTAAAGGACTGATAGGGGAAAAAGGGGGATTTTTACTTTTATTACTTTAAAAACTTTATTTTCTTATTTTTACACATCTTTTTTTAACTTTTTTTTAACTTTATTACTTTGTCCCACTAGGGGACTTGAGGGCAGGAGGCCCTGATCGCTATTCTAATACACTGCACTACATGCGAAGTGCAGTGTATCAGAGCTGTCAGCTACTCACTGACAGCAAGCATAGTGGGTCCTGACTTTGTCAGGACACACTAGGCTTCCGTCGATGGCATAGCCGGACGCCATTGTTTGGTGTCCGGTTGCCATAGTAACCATCGCCGGCCGCTATCGTGTAGCAGGCCGGCGATGGTAGCTTAACCCCTAAAAAGCCGCGATCTCTATTGAACGCGGCTTTTAACGGGTTAATCAGCAGGGACACAGCGATCGGTCCCCGCTGTAGGAGCTGCAGCAGCTGCTGTACGAGACAACAGCTGTCACAGCTCCTGTATGTGTCGGGAGGACAGCGGAAACGGCCGTTACTCACGAGACGTACTATTAGGTCATGGAGCGAGAACGATACAGCTACCATAACCTAATAGTACGTCCAGGAGCGGGAAGGGGTTAATGGCTTTTCAATGGCTTTTGTTGTGTGATATCATGCTGCAACAAGTAATCAGTCAAGATGAAAATGGTTACATCCGTACATCTCTCTCACATATGCTTGGGAGGAACTTCAAATATATATATATTCCTTAGTAATTAAAGGGAACCTGTCACCAGCATTTCACCTATTAAACCAGCAATACCTGGTGGTCGTGGGTGAAAAATCATTTCTATATAACCTATAATTGTCTTCTTAGTCGGCTCTGTACCTTTAGTATTCAGTTTTTTAGTGTTCCCACACCGTATGCTAATGAGCATAAAAGAGTCAGATCTTCATTTGAAAAGAGTCAAATCTTCATTTGAAGAGAGTTATATCTTCATTCCTCAAGCCTTTCCGAGTTTACCCTGCCTCCTTACTTTTGATTGACAGCTCCTCGCTTTCCCCCAGCACACGTGTGCATTGATGTCCTCTTCTGGGGTGTGCGCACAAAGGGACACCGAATTATTACGATAAAAGGCGCAAAATGTTTGCAGACCGTTATTAACAGTCGGAGAAGGAGTTTAGGAGAGGGGATAACGGCAATGAACTTTTGATAGCAGCGGCCAGTGAGGGATAAGTAAAGTTCAATAGGTGAAATGCTGGTGACAGGTTCCCTTTAAATACAAATAGGTATCAAAAGGCCAAGTAAATTAAATAAGAATTGGTGGCACTTAAATTTGTTTTCCAGTTTATGTGAATAATAGTTAACCATTGTATAAATGATGAGTTATACATCATTGGGATCCTAGCCGTAGAAATTACCTGCAAAAAATAGGACATGTCTAATTTTTTCCATTTACGGACCATGCTCCTATACTTATCACTGTGAGCACGGTCTGCAAATGCGAATGACACCCCGCGGCCCATCCGTGCACATGAGAGCAGAGCTTTATGTGTAATATACAGGTCCTTCTCAATGAATTAGAATATCATCAAAAAGTTAATTTATGTCAGTAATTCAATTCAAAAAGTGAAACTCATATATTAGATAGATTCATTACACACAGAGTGATCTATTTCCAGCAATTTTTTCTTTTTAATGTTGATGATTATGTCTAACAGTTAATGAAAACCCAAAATGTAGTGTCTCAGAAAATTAGAATATTATATAAGCCCAATTTCAAAAATGATTTTTAATACCAAAATGTAGGCCTACTGAAAAAATGTACAGTATATGCCTTCAATACTTGGTCGGGGCCACTTTTGCATGAATTACTGCATCAATGCGGCGTGGCATGGAGGCGATCAGCCTGTGGCACTGCTGAGGGGTTATGGAAGCCCGGGTTGCTTTGATAGCGGCCCTCAGCTCGTCTGCATTGTTGGGTCTGGTGTCTCTCATCTTCCTCTTGACAATACCCCATAGATTCTCTATGGGGTTTAGGTCAGGCGAGTTTGCTGGCCAATCAAGCAGAGTGATACTGGGGTTATTAAACCAGGTATTGGTACTTTTGGCAGTGTGGGCAGGTGCCAAGTCCTGCTGGAAAATGAAATCAGCATCTCCATAAAGCTTGTCAGCAGGGGGAAGCATGAAGTGCTGTAAAATTTTCTGGTAGATGGCTGCGTTGACTCTGGCCTAATAGATATATTTGCAGGGCAGGCCTTCATTAGGCCCTCGGCTGCCATGACACCCCATTCCGATTGCATTTGCGGGCCGCCGATGGGTGACAGAGGGAGCTTCCTCCCTCTGTAAACAAGTTAAATGCTGCGGTCGCTATTGACTGCAGCATTTAACAGGTTAAACGGCTACGATCGAAGTAAACTTTGATCGCTACTATTGGAGCAGGAGCCCGGCTGTCATTAGACCGCTGAGCACCGACTCCAGCCTGCACGGGACACCTGTGCAGGACTTAGACTAGGCTGCCGTGAAAAGGCGGCGGCCTAGCTTAAGGCCCCTTAGTGACCGCTGTGAAATCGAGTATTGGTGGTCACTAATGGGTTAAGCAGGCTTACGTGAACGTTGGAGGGACGTCTCCCCCAACACACGACCGTTACACCTGTGTGTTGACGAGGACTCCTTTGACTTGCCTTTCGACTAGGTTCTCCTTTAACTTATCTTTCGACGACGTTCTCCTTTAACTTGTCTTTCTATAAGGTTCTCTTAACTTATCTTTCAGTATTCGGGTACGCTGAAACAACACATAGTGAATATACACAGTCTCTTTGTATAAGGTATGCAGGCCTCTGCAGCAGTACCACTCCTAGTAGCTTACACACAGTGTCATCCCTGGCTTCACACTTCCGCTGCTACACACTCTTCTGTCACCGTCTCTCTCACAGACAGGACACCACAACTCCTCTCAGGCTTCTCCTGTCTGACTTGCCACAGCTATCTTGTACTGTCTCAACACGATCACTGCTTCTCTTCTCTGACTCACAAATCGCCGCCTCATCTTCTATTAACTCCTTCCTGTTATAAACAGTTCAGATTTTCATTTTAGTTTTTTCCTCCCCACATTCCAAAAGTCATAATTTTTTCATTTTTCTGTCGATATAGTCCTATGAGGGCTTGATTTTTGTGGGATGAGTTGTAGTTTTTCGTGGCGCCATTTATTGTGCCATGTAGGAAACGGGAAAAAAATTATTTGTGGGGTAGCAAATGAAAGAAACAGCGATTCCTCCATTGTTTTTTTGCGCTTTGTTTTTACAGAATTCACTGCGCAATTAAAACAACATGTTAACTTTATTCTGCAGGTCAATACGATTACGGCAATACCAATTATATATAGTTTTTTATATACATTATATTTGTATATTTGTTCTCTGATTGCCTCATAAGGGGTGTATTTTTTTTTTCCACAAAAGGAGTGAGAAAATGAGCAGATGTTTATCTAATAACCCCTCTGTGCCTTTGTAGACCATTTATCGACTAAGGCCCTTGACATTTTACCAGCACCCAAATCCTAATGTCACGTAAGTAGCACCAAGCCCTCGCACCACACAAACAAACATATTAAAGTTTAAATATTTTTCACTATCCATATCCAGCAGTTAGAAACTATGTTTTCATTTCCAGATTGATTGTTAAAAACTTTTTCCACAAAAAAATCTGTGCAAGTTAACGCACTCTATTAGTGGTTATAGATTATGTTTACAGATTGGCGCTTATAGATTAGTTTTAGAGTTTGTGTAGGGGAGATGGGAAATTATACATAGATGTACAATTTATTTTTATTTGCATGCAAACATCAGTTGGGGCATACCTGCAGTTTTGCCGTTTTTAAATACAAGCACCAATGAATGTAGACATGTGTGTTTCATATATGAACTCCTAGCATCTTACAGATTTTTGTAGAGTAATAATTTTAGTCACAGTCTTGTATTTTCGTATAATCATTCCTGAAAATCACTGTTAGGGTATGTGCACATGATAACTGCATTTACGTCTGAAATTACGGAGCTTTTTTCAGGAGAAAACAGCTCCTGAATTTCAGACGTAATTGCTCGTACTCGCGTTTTGCGGTGCATAGTTACATAGTTACATAGTTACATAGTACGGCTGAAAAAAGACACATGTCCATCAAGTTCAACCAAGGGAAGGAAAAAGGGAAGGAAAAATTTCTACACATAGGAGCTAATACTTTTTTGTTCTAGGAAATTATCTAACCCTTTTTTAAAGCCATCTACTGTCCCTGCTGTGACCAGCTCCTGCGGTAGACTATTCCATAGATTCACAGTTCTCACAGTAAAGAAGGCTTGTCGCCTCTGCAGATTGAACCTTTTTTTCTCCAGACGGAGGGAGTGC
The DNA here is from genome assembly GCF_050947455.1 of Rhinoderma darwinii. Taxonomy (NCBI): domain Eukaryota; kingdom Metazoa; phylum Chordata; class Amphibia; order Anura; family Rhinodermatidae; genus Rhinoderma; species Rhinoderma darwinii. Next base: position 278,805,102 of record NC_134688.1, read on the forward strand.
CCGATTTGTTTTTTCAGGGGGTTTTACATGGAACAGGATTTCACCATATTTTTTTTATGTGCCATTAATATACTTATATAAGTTAATCATGTCCCCCCTTAGTCGTCTTTTTTCAAGGCTAAATAGGTTTAATTCTTTCAATCTTTCCTCATAACTTAAATTCTCCATGCCCCTAATTAGCTTCGTTGCTCTTCTTTGTATTTTTTCCAACTCCAGGGCATCCTTTCTATGAACTGGAGCCCAGAACTGAACTGCATATTCTAGATGAGGCCTCACTAATGCAATGAAAAACTGCTCCAATTACATCCCAAGAAGTGTCCTGCACTTCTTTGACGAGGCTGTTATTTTACGTGCCGTCTTTTGACAGCGACGCGTAAAATGACAGGTCGTCGGCACAGTACATCGTAAAGCCCATTGAAAGTAATGGGCAGATGTTTGCCGACGTATTGGAGCCGTTTTTTCAGACGTAATTCGAGGCGTAAAACGCCTCCATTACGTCTGAAAATAGGTCGTGTGAACCCAGCCTTAGATGCAAAGTTGTATGAAGGTGGTCAAAAGTGTAAACTATTGGGTACGTTTTTTACAATGTCATACGTTCACACTTCTTTCTCATAGAGGGGGACTCCCCTTAATGATGTCCATATGCCCTATATACAGGAGTTGTATTTATGAGGCAACCGTTAATCACAATACGTGCATACTTTCACAATGACTGCATTTATATAGGTCATGGAACTCTTAGATGACTTGTAATATTTGTAATAATTTATAGTAGGGGGTATATTATTTCTTATAATACACACCTCAGCTCCTGCAGATCTTCTTCTTCAAGAGAAAAAGTTAACTTTTTGTCTGCCATTTATTAATTAACAGATATGAAATGCCAAATTCCTTTTTATAAAGGTCTGCAGCAACTGGGACACAGTACTGTATAATGCAAATTGCAGCTGCTGAAGAGCCTCTTCTTAAAGAAAGCCCCAGTATTTCATGTCAATCAGTGATACGCACAGGAGAAGGAACTTCCTACAAAAGCGATCTGCAACATACCGCTTCTGCAGAGATGCCTAGTGTCCATTTATCCCAAACCATCACATTATATTCCTTAGGTTCACACAGCAACATGCAATGTTTATACAAATATTATTTACAGAGATGTCAAATGAAGATTCCCATTGATGTGTATATTATATCCTGCTTCTTGAATAGTTACATGATAATGTTCTAAAAGGCAGGTGCCCCTGATAATGACCTAAGAAAAAAATAAACTTTTTTGGGGTAGCTGTTACTTTTTTTTCTCCTCGGTAAGGCCGACACAACAGTATTTTTCATCAGTAATTACGGACAGTAATTACGGACAGTAATTATCGACAGTAATTATCAACCCATTCATTTCTATTGGCCACGGACACCTTTCTGTATTTTTACTGATGGGTGTCTGTGCTGAAAAATTATAGAACCTGTCCTATTCTTGTCAGTAATTACGGCAAGGACTCTCCCATAGAAGTCTATGGCAGCTTCCATAAATACGGACTGCTACTGATGTGCATCCGTCAACCGTATTTACGGAAGCATTGCTAGGCGACATGTTGATGACATAATTTGCAACCTCCCTCTTTTTGTTTGGATCCGTATATACGGATAGAATATGGATGCAATATGGACCGTATTTACGGACATCCTTCCGTATATACAGATGGAATACGGATGCCTACTGATCAGTATTTACGGACAGTATTTCGGGATAGATGAAAATACTGTCGTGTGCATGGGGCCTAAAAGGGAAAAGACAATTACTATATAATTCCGTGCATGGCAGTGAGATGAAACCCTATAGCCATCTAACACCTGTCAATCACTCAAATAACCTTTCACTCATCTATCACTCTTTTAAAAATATGATAGATTTATTTTACTTACTCTGTAAATAAACTCCCGAAGAAATTTGTAAAATTCTTGGCAATGAGGACACAGGTATTGATGCAATAAAATCGTTCAGCGGTACAGCATTTTCCAGATTGTCCATGGTGTATGTACAGGAAAATGAATTATGTGTCTAAATAAATGCATGAGATCCTCACTGACTGCAGCAACAAATATGTTGACTCAAGCCCTAGCGCATTTCCTGTCCACATCTTACAGCTAATCAAACTGAAACCACATTGAGGAACTATTACTTAGGTCCTGCAAGTGTGGAAAATAAAATCGTGATAATGCATTGTTAACTCTTATCCATGGCATCTTATATGCTATACAACTTCTAATATAAGTTATATTATGTTTATATATATATATATACAGGGGCGTAACTAGGAAAGACTGGGCCCCATAGCAAACTTTTGACTGGGGCCCCCCCTCCCCTTGGTGTCACACAACTAGATAGTGTCTTTTTTACAGCCCCCCCCTGTAGATAGCGCCATACATCCCCCTGTAGATAACGCCATACAGCCCCCCCTGTAGATAACACCATACAGCCCCCCCTATAGATAACGCCATACAGCCCCCCTTGTAGATAACGCCATACAGCCCATTCGGTAGATAACGCCATACAGCCCCCCTGTAGATAACGCCATACAGCCCCCCCTGTAGATAACGCCATGCATCCCCCCTGTAGGGGACGCCATACAGCCCCCCCCTGTAGAGAACGCCATACAGAGCCCCCCTGTAGAGAACGCCATACAGAGCCCCCCCTGTAGGGAACGCCATACAGCGCCGTGCCCCCTGTAGGGAATGCCATACAGACCCCCCCGCTGTAGGGAACGCCATACAGAGACCCCCCCTGTAGAGAACGCCATACAGTGCCCCCCCTGTAGGGAACGCCATACAGCGCCGCGCCCCCTGTAGGGAACGCCATACAGCCCCCCTGTAGGGAACGCCATACAGCCCCCCCTGTAGGGAACGCCATACAGCGCCCCCCCCGTAGGGAACACCATACAGCACCCGCCCTGTAGGGAACGCCATACAGCGCCCCCCCCTGTAGGGAAAGCCATACAGCGCCCCCCCCTGTAGGGAACGCCATACAGTGCCCCCCCTGTAGGGAACGCCATACAGCGCCCCCCCCCCCTGTAGGGAACGCCATACAGCGCCCCCCCCTTGTAGGGAACGCCATACTTCGCCCCCCCTGTAGGGAACGGCATACAGTGCCCCCCCTGTAGGGAACGGCATACAGCGCCCCCTCCCCCTGTAGGGAATGGCATACAGCACCCCCCCTGTAGGGAACGCCATATAGCGCCCCACCCCCTGTAGGGAACGCCATACAGCGCCCCCCCCTGTAGGGAACGGCACAAGGGTGCTGATCTCCTCCGCTGGCCTCCTGAGGCTGTCCAGGCTTTTGAGGTCCTTAAGAAGTGCTTTATCTCAGCCCCGGTGTTGGTTCAGCCCAACCAAATGGAGCCATTTATTGTGGAGGTTGACGCGTCCGAGGTGGGAGTGGGGGCTGTCTTGTCCCAGGGTACCAGGTCCCTCACCCATCTCCGTCCCTGTGCCTACTTCTCCAGGAAGTTTTCGCCCACTGAGAGTAACTATGATATTGGCAACCGCGAACTCTTAGCCATTAAATGGGCATTTGAAGAGTGACGCTACTTCCTGGAGGGGGCTAGGCACCAGGTAACGGTCCTTACCGACCACAAGAATCTGGTTTTCCTAGAATCTGCCCGGAGGCTAAACCCGAGACAAGCTCGATGGGCGTTATTTTTTACCAGATTCAATTTTTGGGTTACCTATAGGGCTGGGTCTAAAAATATTAAGGCTGATACACTGTCGCGTAGCTTCATGGCCAGCCCTCCTTCGGAGGAAGATCCTGCTTGTATTTTGCCTCCAGGTATAATCATTTCCTCTATTGATTCTGATTTAGTCTCTGTAATTGCTGCTGATCAAGGTTCAGCTCCCAGGAACCTGCCTGAGAACAAGCTGTTTGTTCCCCTGCAATTCCGGCTAAGGGTACTTAGGGAAAATCATGACTCCGCACTATCTGGTCATCCAGGCATCCTGGGTACAATTTGTTTCTTTGTTTTGGAGAGCCTTCTGTAAAAAGTTGGAGATTGATCTGTCCTTCTCCTCTGCCTTCCATCCTGAAACTAATGGCCAAACCGAGAGGACTAATCAGTCTCTAGAACAATATTTAAGGTGTTTGATCTCTGACTGTCAATATGATTGGGTCTCATTCATTCCCCTTGCCGAATTTTCCCTTAATAACCGGGTCAGTAACTCGTCAGGGGTCTCCCCCTTTTTCTGTAATTTTGGGTTTAATCCACGGTTCTCCTCCCTTTCACCTGGTAGTTCCAACAATCCAGAGGTAGAGGTCGTTCATCGGGAACTGTGCACAGTCTGGGCCCAGGTTCAGAAGAACCTAGAGGTGTCCCAGAGCATACAAAAAACTCAGGCAGATAGAAGACGTTCTGCTAACCCCTTGTTTGTGGTCGGGGATCTGGTGTGGCTATCGTCTAATAACTTGCGCCTTAAAGTCCCGTCCAAGAAGTTTGCTCCCCGGTTTATAGGGCCGTACAAGGTCATTGAAGTCCTCAATCCTGTCTCTTTCCGACTGGAGTTGCCCCCATCTTTTCGAATACACGACGTGTTTAATGCCTCCCTCCTTAAACACTGCTCCCCGTCCTTGGCTCCCTCGAGGAAACCTCCTGTCCCCGTTCTCACCCCTGAGGGGGTAGAATTCGAGGTGGCCAAGATTGTGGACAGCAAGATGGTCCAAGGCTCCCTCCAGTACCTGGTCCATTGGAGAGTATACGTGCCTGAGGAGAGGACTTGGATACCCGCCCGGGATGTTCACGCTGGGGTATTGGTCAGGAGGTTCCACCTTCGTTTCCCCAATAAACCAGGTCCATCTAGAAAGGGTCCGGTGGCCCCTCATAAAAGGGGGGTACTGTTAAGGATCTTCCAGGCACAGCGTCTGTATCCACGCCCATAGGTAATCAGCCTGCACCTGCTTCTATGTCTGTGAGACTGACTCCATCTTCCACCACTCAGGATGGCAGGCTTAGGAGTGGGAGAGCCTATCACAGCCTGGCCAGACGGAGCTAGCTCCCGCCCTCTGTCTATTTATACCTGCCTTTCCTGTTCCACCTTGCTTGTGATTCTTGTTTTGTTTCCTGGCCCTGCTGCAGCTTCTTTAACCATTTGACCCTGCTTCATATCGACCCTGGCTTACTGACTACTCTCCTGCTCTGCGTTTGGTACCTCGTACACTCCTGGTTTGACTTGGCTTGTTCACTACTCTCCTGCTCTGTGTTTGGTACCTCGTACACTCTTGATTTGACTCGGCTCGTTCACCACTCTTGTTGCTCGCGGTGTTGCCGTGGGCAACTGCCCCTTTTCCCTTTCTTCTGTGTACCCTTGTCTGTTTGTCTGTCGGGCACTTATTGAGCGTAGTTACCTTCGCCCAGTTGTACCCCGTCGCCTAGGACGGGTCGTTGCATGTAGGCAGGGACTGAGTGGCGGGTAGATTAGGGCTCACTTGTCTGTTTCCTTACCCCGTCATTACATACACACACACACACACACACACACACACACACACACACACACACACACACACACACACACACACACACACCACAGTAGATAGCTCCATTAGGGCTCCCTCTAGGAGTAGAATAACTCAGGATTCCTCTGCTGGAGGAGCCCCTGGTGTCACTGTCCAAAGAGAGTGACATCAGGGGATCCTCCTGGACCGGAATGTGATGTCAGGGGCAACCACAGAGTCGGTGTCCCAGAGGAGAGCACTAGTATAGGCTCTGCTCCGGAACTCTGGGGAAGCCACTGACATCAGTGTTCATATATAGACAGTGATGTCAGGGGCTTGCCCAGAGCTGGAGACCCGGAGCAGAGCTACTTTGAGCACTCTGCCTGGGATTACAGCTCTGCTCCTGACATTACTGTACATATATGGACAGAGATGTCAGGGTCAACCTGAGAGCTGGAGTCCCGGGCAGAGTGCTAGAAACGCTCTTCCTGGGACCCCAGCTCTGCTCCTGACATCACTGTCCAAATACGGACAGTGATGTCAGCGCAACCCCAGTGCCGGAGTCCCAGGCAGAGTGCTACTAGCGCTCTGCCTTGGACTCCAGCTCTGCTCCTGACATCACTGTCCATATATGCACAGTGATGTCAGGGGCAACCCCAGAGCCGGAGTCCCGAGTTACTAGCCCTCTGCTCTGGGACTCCGGCTCTGGGGAAGCCCCTGATATCACTGTCCATGTACAGACAGTGATGTCGGGGCTTCCCTGAGTCCCGGAGCAGAGCCTATACTAACGCTCTGCCCAGGACTCCGGCTCTGGGGAAGCCCCATACATCGCTGTCTATATATGGACAGTGATGTCAGGGGATTCCACAGAGTCCCGGAACAAAGCCTATACTAGCAGCTCTGTGTCCCGCGGGCCGCAGATGTCAGACTCAAGGGACGCATGCGGGCCGTGTGTTTGAGAGCCCCATTCTAGAGGGATCCCCTGTCTAGGAGGTGGCGTAACTATAGCTGTAGCAGCCATAGCGGATGCCACAGGGCCTGTGGCATGATGGGACCCGTGCTGCCCGACATCATGGCCCCACACCCTGCCCAGTGGCCCGCTAGCAGCCGCTTTGGGGACACTCCATTCAATAGTATCTGCGTCCAAAGGACGCAGATAATATTGAACGCTATGACAGAGCAGGGAGGTATCTCCCCGCTCTACCATTTACTATGCTACAGACTCCAAGGCTCTGGACTCTGAACATATATGGACAGGAGGAGAGAAGGAGTCCCAGTCAGAGCGCTAAAAGCGGCTTTGCTCCGGGACTCTGTCTCTGGGGTAGCCCCTGAAATCACTGTCCATATAATGACAGTGATGTCAGAAGGAGAGAAGGAGTCCCAGGCAGAGCGCTAGATGCGGCTCTGCTCCTGGACTCCGTCTCTGGGCAAGCCAGAGTGCCTTCTCCTGAAGCGGTATCCCTAGCCAGGGCGTTGGCAATGCTCTGGCTGGGGATTCCACTCCTAGAGGCAGGGGGGCTGTGTGGCACTACCAGGGAGGGGGTCTGTGTGGAACTACCAGGGAGGGGACTGTGTGGCACTACCTGGGTGGGGGCTATGTGGCACTTCCAGGGAGGGGGCTGTGTAGCACTATCAGGGAGGGGGGCTGTGTAATACTACCAGGAAGGGGGGCTGTATGGCACTACCTGGGAGGGGGGCTGTGTGGCACTACCTTAGAGGTGGGGGCTGTGTAGCACTACCAGGAAGGGGGGCTGTGTGGCACTACCTGGGAGGGGGGCTGTGTGGCACTACTTGGGAGGAGGGGGCTGTGTGGCACTACCTGTGTGGGGGGGGGGGCTGTGTAGCACTACCTGAGAGGGGGCTCTGTGGCATTATCTACAGGCGGCATATAATTTATGGGGGTACAAACTGGGGGCCTAACTTCTATATGGGGGCATAAACAGGGCCTAATCTCTATATGGGGACACAAAGTGACATTTTCCGCCATTTTACTGCCACTGTGAGTTCCCCCGCAAAGGGGCCTACTAAGTCTGTGTCACCCAAGGGTCCACATAAACCTGGGGCCAGCCCTCTCTATGGTGTCTGGAAAGCCAGTATGTGTTTTACTTTTTCAATCATTGAAGGTTGTCTTGAGGTTAGTTCTCAGAACCAGTGCATTGTTGTCTTCTGCTGGTGAGCTGCTGTAGAATTACTACCCTAATGAACCAAGGATTAGAGAAACATGGCAGCTTTTTCCATAAACATTGAAACACCTTTCCACAGGTTGTTTGTGGTATTGTAGCTCAGACCCATTCACTTCAATGAAACTGAGCTGCAATACTTTTCTGGCAGCAGGATACCAGAGGCAGCCATAACAGCTGATTGATGCGGGGTCCGGGTGTCAGACCCGAACTGATCATATACTGATGAACTACACTGTGGATAGGTCATCAGTATGAAAAATTGCCCCGTGCTTGGACAACCCCTGTAACTGGTAACATAGTTTTCTCCCTTTCATGTTTTGAAAACGGCTTTTAAATGAATATGCTTTATTTCCATACTTTGACAATTTCCCTTATAAGCATATCTTATCTCTACGTATAATAAAACTGTAAACGTTGCGTGTCTGTACATTGAAAATATTTGTGAAAAAAAAGAATTGGTGGGATGAAGAATAAGTGATAGAATGCATTAAGATAATTTTTGGAATTTTTGTCTGTTTGTTTGTGCACGTTTTTAGAAAAACATAGGGGTCAACTTCAAAGAGAAACTTTCACCTCCCCATACATGTGCAGCTGAGTGCAGCATGTAATAGGGAGGGCTGCACAAACCCTGGGGCACTTTAAAAAAAATCTACCCTCCTCCGTTATTTAGATATCGGTGCCGTTATATTTGGCGCCCGATATTTAAAGAGGCTCTGTCACCAGATTTTGCAACCCCTATCTGCTATTGCAGCAGATAGGCGCTGCAATGTAGATTACAGTAACGTTTTTATTTTTAAAAAACGAGCATTTTTGGCCAAGTTATGACCATTTTTGTATTTATGCAAATGAGGCTTGCAAAAGTCCAAGTGGGTGTGTTTAAAAGTAAAAGTCCAAGTGGGCGTGTATTAGGTGCGTACATCGGGGCGTTTTTAATACTTTTACTAGCTGGGCGCTCTGATGAGAAGTATCATCCACTTCTCTTCAGAACGCCCAGCTTCTGGCAGTGCACAGACACAGCGTGTTCTCGAGAGATCACGCTGTGACGTCACTCACAGGTCCTGCATCGTGTCAGACGAGCGAGGACACCGGCACCAGAGGCTTCAGTTGATTCTGCAGCAGCATCGGCGTTAGCAGGTAAGTCGATGTAGCTACTTACCTGCAAACGCTGATGCTGCTGCAGAATCAACTGAAGCCTCTGGTGCCGGTGTCCTCGCTCGTCTGACACGATGCAGGACCTGTGAGTGACGTCACAGCGTGATCTCTCGAGAACACGCTGTGTCTGTGCACTGCCAGAAGCTGGGCGTTCTAAAGAGAAGTGGATGATACTTCTCATCAGAGCGCCCAGCTAGTAAAAGTATTAAAAACGCCCCGATGTACGCACATAATACACGCCCACTTGGACTTTTACTTTTAAACACACCCACTTGGACTTTTGCAAGCCTCATTTGCATAACTACAAAAATGGTCATAACTTGGCCAAAAATGCTCGTTTTTTAAAAATAAAAACGTTACTGTAATCTACATTGCAGCGCCTATCTGCTGCAATAGCAGATAGGGGTTGCAAAATCTGGTGACAGAGCCTCTTTAAATAACCTGCTGAACTGTCAATGGGGCATGTACTGGCAAGGGGGCATACAAATTCATTTACATTGCATTAGTACAGCAACAACAAACACATGGAAACCAATCACATTTTTCTCCTTTCATTTTGTATTGTCTTGGAAAAATAGACACCAGTAGGTTGCTATGGGCAACTGCTCCAAATTTCATCTATACTAATTATATAAGGTCAGGGCCGCCATCAGGGGGGTATTAGGGGTACTACTGTAGGGGGCCCGGCCAAACTTAAAACACAGACGTGAGCTGCGGGCCCCCCTCTCGTAAAACACCTCCCGCTTGCGCGCTCCACCGCAAACGCGCACCCGCGCGCGCTCCACCGCAAACGCGCGTGCTCGACCGCACAAGCGCGCGCACAAAGGTCCGCAGGCGCGCGCCCGCGCGTGCCAGCGCGCAACCAGCTCGTGCACGCAGCACAAGAACATCCCCGAACATCCCCGGCTCACAGACTACTTACCTGCTGGCCCGCCTCCGCCTCCTCCTTCGCCTCCTCCTCTTCTACTCCGCCACCTCCTCCTCCTTCTCCACCTCCGCCTCCCTCAAGAGCGTAGCTACGTGAGGAGAGGGGGAGGAGTCCAGTTGTTGCGCGGTGGCAGGAGTTCGTCGATCAATTTTCTGGAGCCTGGAGGTGAAGGACGACATCTGGACCGAAGACATCGCCTGACGAGGACTGGAGTGGGAGCAGCTCTTCTGACACGATGAGTAAAATGTCTCAAAGTGCTGTTTATGTATGGCCCTGTTCACACAGAGTATTTTGCAGGCCGAAAAAATCTGCCTCAAAATTCCTTAAAGAATTTTGAGGCAGATTTTGACCTGCCCACAGTATCTTGCCGCGTTTTTTGCTGCGTTTTTTGCCTGCGGCGATTGAGGACAGCAGACAAAGAACACAGCGAAAAATTCATTTTCTGCCTCCGATTGATTTCGATGGGAGGTCAGAGGCGGAACAGCGGCAAGAAAGGACGTGCTGCTTTTTCTTTTTTCCGCTACTGGCTCCCATTGATTTCAGATTAAATCAATGGGAGGCGGTTTTGGAAGTTTTTTGGTGCTGACTCTGACGCAGTGTCCGAGTCAATATCAAGGCCCAAAAACTCTGTGAACTGGGCCTTATTGTTAGGGCTTATTCAGACGAACATGTAATACGTCCGTGCAACGCGCGTGATTTTCACGCGCCTCGCACGGACCTATGTTAGTCTATGGGGCCGTGCAGACTGTCAGTGATTTTCATGCAGCATGTGTCCGCTGCGTAAAACCCACGACATGTCCGATATTTGTGCATTGTTCGCGCATCACGCACCCATTGAAGTCAATGGGTGCGTGAAAATCACGCCCAGCACTTCCGCAGCAGTATAAACTATGAATGAAAACAGAAAAGCACAACGTGCAAACAAACAAACAGAGTGTCATAATGATGGTGGCTGCGCGAAAATCACGCAGCCGCGCATCATACGCTGCTGCCACACGGAGCTGTTATGGACCTTTTGCATGCGCAAAACGCCACGTTTTTTGCGCGTGCAAAAAGCACACGCTTGTGTAAATCCGGCCTTAGGCTAGGAACACACTAGGCATGAACACTGCGGATTTTATGCAACACATTTTATTGTGGACAATCCGCAGCGCATTACAGTCGCAGCAGAGTGGATGAAATTTGAACAAATCTCATCCACACGCTGCAAAAAAAATTTACTTGCAGTGTGGTTTTTTAAGCCGCAGCATGTCAATGTATTCTGTGGAATCGCTGCTCCTCTGTTGTGGAAATGCTGCGGTTCTGCCGCAAAAATCACAAATGAGAAAAAAAAAGGTACTTTTTTTAATTTATAAAAAAGTTTAGACTTACCCCGTCCGTAGTCCTGGTGACGCGATCCTCTATTCTTAGCGCAGCCCGGCCTCCTGTCATGACGTTTCATCCCATGTGACTGCTGCAGCGGTCACATGGTCTACAGCGTCATCCCAGGAGGCGGGGCTACGTTCAGAAGAGAGAGATTCGTCACCTAAACTACGGCCGGGGCAAGTCTAAACTTTTTTATAAATTTAAAAAAGTGCCTTTTTTTTTTTCTCATGTGTGATTTTTGCGGCAGAACCGCAGCATTTCCGCAACAGAGGAGCAGCGATTCCACAGAATAAATTGACATGCTGCGGCTTAAAAAGCCACACTGCAGGTCCATTTTTTTTGCAGCGTGTGGATGAGATTTGTTCAAATCTCATCCACTCGGCTGCGACTGTAATACGCTGCGGATTTTCCACAATAAAATGTGTTGCATAAAATCCGCAGCGTTCATGCCTAGTGTGTTCCTACCCTAAGGCCGGATTTACACAAGCGTGTGCTTTTTGCGCGCGAAAAAAACGTGGCGTTTTGCGCATGCAAAAGTTCCATAACAGCTCCGTGTGTCAGCAGCGTATGATGCGTGGCTGCGTGATTTTCGCGCAGCCGCCATCATGATGACACTCTGTTTGTATGTTTGTAGCACGTGGTGCTTTTCTGTTTTCATTCATAGTTTATACTGCGGCGGAAGTGCTGGGCGTGATTTTCACGCACCCATTGACTTCAATGGGTGCGTGATGCGCGAACAATGCACAAATATAAGACATGTCGTGAGTTTTACGCAGCGGACACACGCTGCGTGAAAATCACTGACAGTCTGCACTGCCCCATAGAGTAACATAGGTCCGTGCGAGGCGCGTGAAAATCACGCGCGTTGCACGGACGTATTACACGATCATCTGAATAAGCCCTAACAATAAGGCCCAGTTCACAGAGTTTTTGGGCCTTGATATTGACTCGGACACTGCGTCAGAATCAGCACCAAAAAACTTCCAAAACCGCCTCCCATTGATTTAATTTGAAATCAATAGGAGCCAGTCGCGGAAAAAAGAAAAAGCAGCACGTCCTTTCTTGCCGCGGTTCTGCCTCTGACCTCCCATCAAAATCAATGGGAGGCAGAAAATGCATTTTTCGCTGCGTTTTTTGTCTGCTGTCCTCAATCGCCGCGGGCAAAAAAACGCGGCAAGATAGTGTGGGCAGGTCAAAATCTGCCTCAAAATTCGGTGCGCGGTTCCAGGCGGTCGCGGGTGCGCGGGCGGTCGCAGGTGCGATCGGTCGCATGGGCGGCAGTGTTTGACGGCTCCCATGACAACCCCCATGCTACCCAGGGCCGCCATCAGGGGGGGTATTAGGGTTACTGATGTGAGAGGCCCGGCCAAACCTAATTGAAAGGGGGGCCCGCAGCTCACGACATTCTTTTGGTGAAAAAAACGGGCCCCATTGCAGGGGCCTGTTTTTTTTCTACCGAAGGCAAGTCGCGGCAGTTGCCGGGCCCACCTTTCAATTAGTTTTGGCCGGGCCTCTCACATCAATACGCCCCCTGATCGCGGCCCTGGGTACCATGATATAGTGCTGGATGGAGTACCGTTAAAAGGTGGTGCCACGGTAGGGGGGCCCAGAAAATTTAGTTGTATGGGGCCCTGAAATTCCTGATGGCGGACCTGTATAAGGTTATATAAGGGAGAGGTTGCAATCAATCGGATTGCTGCAAATTTTTCAATCTGCCTCAGACAAATTACAGCTGTGATCAACTCCAACTTTCAGTTATATTGTTTTTTATGCATCCATTTTATGCTTTCATTGTCCAAGCTGCCTCAGAAAAAAAGAACTGTAATCTGATTGGATGTTATGGACAACAGCTCCAACATTTGTCTACATTTGTCTACATTGATTTGTCTACATTGATTTTTACACATAGTAAGGAGCTATAGCAACCAATCAGATCGCTGCTATCATTCACCTGCTGCCTCACAAGAATGTAAACTACAATCTGATTGGTTGCTATGGACAAAAGTTCCAACATTTGTTTATTTTGATTCTTACACATAGAAGGGAGATCAAATAACCTATAAGGTTACTGCTTTAATTCTCCTAGCTGCCTCACAGAATCTAAACTGTAATCTGATTGGTTGCTGTGGACAACAGTTCCAACATTTGTCTGTATTGGATATTACACATAGAAGAGAGATAAAGCAACAATCCGCTCGCTGCTTTCATGCACCTAGCTGCCTCAAAAAACTGTAAACCGATTGGTTGTCTCAAAGGGCTTGGACAGCGGCCTCTCGGTCTCAAGAGAGTAAATGCCTTCCAGAAAAAGATCAATATAGCAGAAATGCAAAAAGAATGAGACTAATTAGGTCTCAAGAATCTGAAGAAGATCATAAGGCGACACTTACGGCAGCTCAAGAACGTCAGGCCAGAACTCGCGCATCAGAAACTTCTACCCAGCGTGAGTCTCGGCTAAGTACACAGCATGCTCGCATTGCGGCCTCTCGGTCTCTGAAGAGTAACGAGGAACGTGAAGCGCGACTATCTGCTGACCGACAGCAGTCTGAAACTTTCACCGACAGAGAATCTCACTTGAGTTGTCAGAGAGCTCGCACAGCGGCGACTATCAGCTGACCGACACCAGTCTGAAACTTTCACCGACAGAGAATCTCGCTTGAGTTGTCAGAGAGCTCGCACAGCGGCCTCTCGAGAGCTTGAAAATAGTGAAGAACTTGAAGCGCGATTAACCGCCGATCGCAAACGTCACAACTATGCCAGAGCTCTCGAAAGCGAAGACCATTATAAACGACGATTGGAATCAGCTAGAGAGAATTATGAATGCTCGTGCCAAGATAATGAAGATGAAATACGGCAGGCAGAAACAGCAGAACAATGTCAATCACGCTTAGAGGCTGATCGAGTTCGACACTCTCTTAATAGAATGTCTATTTTATCAGAAGATTCAGATGAGTCTTAGGCCTAATTCACACGAGCGTGTTCGGTCCGTGATATACGATCCGTGTGTCGGCCACATTTCCCGGACCGAACATACTGCAGGGAGCCGGGCTCCTAGCATCATAGTTATCTATGACGCTAGATGTCACTGCCTCGCTGCGGGACAACTGTCCCGCACTGTAATCATGTTTTCAGTATGGAACAGTAGTTCCACGGAGAGGCCGTGACACCTAGCGTCATAGAGAACTATGATGCTAGGAGCCCGGCTCCCTGCAGTCTGTTCGGCCTTAGGAGTATGGTGCGGCAAACAATGTTGTTCCTTGGGTCCACAAGAAAACAGCAGGTTTTATGTATTCCCCTAGGATTGACTATGCTGAGTTCGCTTCCGTAGGTGGTATGGTCGTAATTTGCCATTTTTGCTCTCAAATGGAGAAAAGAACCAAATGGAATCTGTTGTTCTAGTGGTAAAGTTCACATTGAAAAATTTCAAGAACCTCCAGAGCTTATAAAACAACTTTTAAATGGTGACCATACACAATCAAAACACTTCTTAGACAGTATCCGTTTATCTAACATCGCATTCCAAGTGACATCTTTTGGGGCAAAACTAATTACAGAGGGACCATTCATGCCAACCTTCAAGGTGCAAGGCCAAGTTTACCATCTCATCGGATCTTTGCTACCACAAGATGAGCCAAAACTTAGTCAGATTTATTTCGCATAAGATTACAATGAACAGGCCAATATCAGAAATCAGAACTTTCCACAACTAAATAGTAAACTTATATCTCCACTTCAAAACATGCTGCATCAGGTGAATCCGTACGTGCATAGTTTCAAAGCTGCATTACAGTCTATTCTGCAGGGGCCAAGCAATGATTACAAAATGATCATCAGCGCAGATAGACGTCCTGTTGCGGAACACCGTGCCAGGTATAACGCCCCCATCACAGATGAAGTTGCAGTGGTTTTAGTTGATAAGGAGTGCGATAGGCGTGGCATCGTGTTGCGCACTCACGACGATTGCCTGCAACCCATTTTCGAAACACACAGAGCTTACGACGCCCTGCAATATCCTTTAATTTATTGCCACGGCAAAGATGGGTACAATTTCGGACTCTACCATGTTAATCCTACTACTAGGGTAACAAATTTTCATAAAAATATATCAGCCCAGCAATTTTATTCATACCTGCTGCAGATAAGGCGTAATCTTTTTATTTATTTTGACGATTTTGAGGATTGTTCAGCCAATTTATTGTGGACATGTATGCGAAAATAGAGACGGAGTGTTTAGTGTGCAAACGCACTAACCAGACACGTTTACGCGCTGAAGATTACATGCATCTGCGAGACGCCATGTAACAAGATAATAATGTAGAAAACTTAGGGCGATTAGTTATCCTGCCATCCAGTTTTACCGGTGGTCTGCGTTAACGTACACAAGATGCTTTCTGCTACATCCGAAAATACGGCCGGCCAAACCTCTTCATAACATTCACAACTAATCCAAAGTGGTACAAAATTTCTTAAGAACTTCTCGCAACACAGGCATCTTATGATATTATAGCCAGAGTTTTCCACTTAAAACTAAAGTTGATGATCGACCTGATCACAAAACAAAAAGTTTTCGGTTCAGCTCTTTGTTTCATGTACAGCGTTGAGTGCCAAAAGCGTGGCTTGCAACACGCCCACATTCTCCTGTGGCTGCAAGAAAAAATTTGTCACAATGCTGTTGACACGGTCATAAGCGCTGAATTTCCTGACCGGAACGAGGATCCGATATTGCACGAGATTGTAAAGACACACATGGTTCATGGGCCATGCGGCCCTTTAAATAGAAACTCTCCTTGCATGCAGAAGGGTCATTGCTCTAAAAGATGCCCTAGAGCGCTATTATAACAAACAATGTCGTGGGAAAACAGGTATCCGTTGTATCGTTGAAGATCACCCCTACAAGGCAGTTTCACAGCTACAGTCAGGTTACATGGTCAAGAAATTGTTTTGGACAATCGATGGGTTGTACCCTAATCACCGGTGTTATCAGGAACATTTCAAGCTTACATCAACGTCCAAATATGTAACAGCATCAAAGCCATCAAATATATATGTAAATACGTCAACAAGGGTAGTGACCAGGCCACTTTTGCGTTGAGAAAAAATAATGAATACGATGAAGTCATGAGGTTCCAATCTGGCCGATATATAAGCTCTTCTTAAGCGGTGTGGTGCATTTTGAGCTTCCACATTCACGAGAGACATCCGCCAGTGATGCATCTTGATGTTCACTTTGAAGGCGTGCAATGGGTGTACTTCAACCCTGAAAATGTGGCAGAGCGGTTAGAAAATCCGAGACAAACTACTTTGCTGGCATACTTTCAACTTTGTGAAACAGATGATTTCACAAAAACACTGTTATATAACGAAGTTCCGTCATATTATACTTATAATAAGCAGCAAGGTGTTTTTAAACGTAGAAGACGTGGAACAGCTGTGAATGGCGAGCCCGGTATTTTAAAAGAACACGTCATTGGTAGAGTCTATACAGTGCATGCAAACAACTCCGAATGCTATTACTTACGCTTACTTCTATATACAGTGAGAGGACCTACTTCTTTTGCAGAATTGCGAAAGGTTGACAATATTGAATATCCTACCTAAAAGGCTGCTTGCCGAGTGTGTCACTTGCTGGATGGTGATCGGCATTGGGATGGCGCCTTGGCCGTATTATGCGTCAGCGATAGTCCACATGTCTTGCATCATTTGTTTGCCATTTTGCTGTTTTTTTGTGGATTTTCGGATGCTGCACAGTTGTGGCAAAAATAGTTGAAGACTTTTTCAGGAATGCACAACAAAACAATAACGGCAAACTGAACGACAGGTTGCGTGAAAGTAATATGAATCGATGTTTGCTGGCTATCCAAGACATAGTTAAATCTATATTGGGTAATCCTGTCTCTCATTATGGTATTCCCGCACCAGCTTTAGATGGGGAACGCTTTAAAAGGGAGTACGTGGCAGAAATAAACTATAATCCAACGGAATTGGCCGAAACATTGCAAAGTGGTGTCTGGAGTTTGACAGCAGAACAGCACATGATATTGGATCGCATGTATCATAGCGTAGATGGTACTTTGGGAGAAATCCTGTTTTTAGATGCACCCGGTGGGGCGGGAAAAATATTTCTCACCAAAGTAATCTCGGCCCAAATACGCAATCAAAGCTAAATTGCTCTTGCTGTCGCTTCATCGGCCATAGCAGCCACCTTGTTGCCCGGAGGCAAAACCGCCCATACAATGTTCAAGATCCCGATTGACTTGAATCTTACGGAAAGCCCAGTGTGTAATGTTTCCAGAAACAGCGACAAACCACGGGTTCTACGCAAATGCTGCTTAGTAATATGGGATAAGTGCACTATGGCAAACCGTAAAGTGGTAGAAGCAGTAGATAGAACCTTGCGAGATATCAGACAAAATGACCAAGCCCATGGGTGGTATGACAATGCTTTTTCGTGGTGATTTTAGGCCGACATTGCCAGACATACCACGAGGAACGAGGGCATGAAATTAGAGCCTGCCTAAAGAGCTCAAGTCTGTGGCGCAACGTTATACCGATCCATTTAACAATAAAGGCGGCAACCCAAATGCACAAGAGTTTTCAGATTTATTACTAAAAATTGGTGACGGCATGCATCCGCAAGAAAAAGGGAAAGTTATTTTGCCTGATAATTTATGTTGTACTGTTCCATCACTGCAAGACCTCATTTCTTCTGTGTATGGTGACCAAACGCAAATAACAAATCATGAAAACTCTTGGCTATGCGAAAGCTATTTTTTGACCCCTTGTAACGACCAGGCAACAGCAATAAATGCTGAAATATTGACGTGTGTTCATGGGGAAAGTGCAGAATATATCTCTATCAACAGAGTCATTGAACAGGAAGACGCTACCAACTATCCGGTGACATTTTTAAATTCCCTAAGCACACCCGGTCTTCTGTCACACAAAATTAACTTTAAAGTCGGCGTCCCCATAATTCTCCTTAGAAATTTAAGCCCACCAAAACTATGTAACGGCACCCGACTAAAAATCACAAATCTACAAAAAAACGTGATAAAAGCTGAGATTTTAAAAGGATGCAGCGCAGGTGATAGCGTCTTTATACCCCGAATCCCCCTCATTCCAAATAATTTTCCCTTCAGATTTAAACGTGTACAGTTTCCTGTCAGCTTATGTTACGCTATGACCATCAACAAAGCGCAGGGCCAAACGCTGCGCGTTGCGGGCTTGGACCTCAGTGTCAGCTGCTTTGCGCGTGGCCAGTTCTATGTGGCTCTCTCCCTAGTTAGCAACTCCACCAATCTTTATGCACACAACCCCGGTGGTTCAACTGCTAACATAATAAACTATTATTAATTGAACTTTGTTTATTGTCTTTGGTTTTTTTTTCACTTTGTTTTGAGTATGGTCCAAGGCTCGGAGTATACTTATAAAAAACAGCATCGGTACGTTTCTCAGTGCTCTGCGTGCACAGCTAGTTTTATTATATTGACAATCAATTTAAGAATTATGTAGTTGGATAAATCACGGAAAGGGGGGATTTACACGAGCGTGTGCGTTTTGCGCACGCAAAAAACACAGCGTTTTGCGTGTGCAAAAGGCACTTAACAGCTCCGTGTGTCATCAGATAGGATGTGTGGCTGCGTGATTTTCGCGCAGCCGCCATCATTATGACACTCCGTTTGGATGTTTGTAACCAGAAAAGCACGTGGTGCTTTTCTCTTTCCAAACATACCTTTGACTGCTGTTGCGCGAATAACGGAAGTGCTTCCGTGTGGTGCACATGATTTTCACGCACCCATTGACTTCAGTGGGTGCGTGATGCG
Source organism: Rhinoderma darwinii (assembly GCF_050947455.1). Lineage (NCBI taxonomy): Eukaryota > Metazoa > Chordata > Amphibia > Anura > Rhinodermatidae > Rhinoderma > Rhinoderma darwinii. The sequence goes on from NC_134688.1 coordinate 278,824,023, forward strand.
CAAAAAACGCAGAAATATAGGACCTGTCGTGAGTTTTACGCAGCGGACTCACGCTGCGCAAAAATCCCTGACGGTCCGCACTGCCCCATAGACTAACATAGGTCCGTGCGACACGCGTGAAAATCACGCGCGTTGCACGGACATATTACATGTTCGTCTAAATAAGCCCAAACTGTGTAACAAACATTGAAATAGAAACTTTATTTTTTACATTTTATTTAATAGTATGCCACATAATTGAAGACATCCTATAAATTTCACAAAGAACATTATTTAAGGAAATCAGAGGAAGTGAATCATTTCTGAAAGCCTGCTTGACTTACAGTAAAATGAAGATCCACCCAAAAGTGATGTTCCAACTTCACATCACGTCAACCGTGTCTATAACTCAAATCTCTACTGATTCGTATACTACAAACAAAGAGAGTTGGTCAGCTCCTTAAACATGGATATGCAGGTGCTAATCTGCCGTGACTTATGTATTACTAGTAACAAGAGATTCAGATGCACACCTCAGGCGCTAAGATATATATACTGTATATAAAAATATACACATACAAACACCCACTTTATGTTTATTATGCATTTCTATTATTTCAATTGCATTACTGCTATAGTTATTATGTTTAGCAGGCGCTAAGATATTGTAATGGCCACGGTTGCAGACCGCAGACCCCTTTCATCCTGCCGACGTCTTCCTCCCCGAGGATGCCAGCACATGCGGCCGTCCTGTCCTGCAGTGACCACTAGGGTGCGCGCATGAGCTCATTCCCGGCCTTAAAGGGCTAGCGTGCACACATGTTAAGAATTGTCTAATTACTCCCAGATCACCCTGGACTATAAGAAGTGCCCTGCCCCTTCACTCCTTGCCTGAGCATTGTTAGTAATTCCCAAAGGGACCCAGTGCCTTGGATTGGTTGGAGAGACAACCCTCCGGGGAGGACTTTTGTTCGGTTGGCAGACAGGAGAAGAATTCTCTGCTGGGGACACAGCTCTAAACTGGCTGGGCATGCTGGTGTTCGTAAGACCCGAGACCTGATTACTTGTCATTTCTGGTGGCCCACGCTACCCAAAGATGTTGTGGACGTTGTCTCTTTCTGCACGGTGTGTGCTTCTAACAAGGTTTCTCACTCCAAGCCTTCCGGCCTGCTCGAACCTCTGCCTATACCCAATGCTCCCTGGCAGCACATTGCGATGGACTTTGTCACAGACCTTCCTCCCTCAGCGGGATACAACACTGCCTGGGTGGTGGTGGACCGATTCTCGAAGATGGCACATTTTATCCCGCTGACCGGTCTACCTTCTGCTTCTCGACTGGCAAATCTCTTTATCCAGCACATCTTCCGTTTGCATGGCTTACCCCTTCACATCGTGTCTGATCGGGGGGTTCAGTTCACCTCTAAATTCTGGAGAGCCCTCTGTAAACTCCTGGATGTGTGATTGGACTTTTCCTCAACTTATCACCCCCAGTCCAATGGTCAAGTAGAGAGGATTAACCTGATCATGGAGAATTATCTCAGCCACTTCATCTCCATGCAGCATGATGACTGGGTACAGATTCTTCCATGGGCCGAGTTCTCATACAACAATCACACAAGTGAGTCCACCACTTCCACACCATGCTACATTGTGTACAGTCAACATCCTAGAGTCCCTATTCCTGAGTTGGCACCCACTGCTGACTCTGCATTTGGGGACTCTCTGCAAATCTGGCAACAGACCCAGTCCTCTATTCTGCTAGCAGTCGATCGCATGAAGCAAAAAGCGGATATAAAAAGATGAGCGTATCTTCCAGGTACGAAAAGTCTGGCTGTTCTAACGGATTATTCGTTTAAGGGTGCCTTCGTACAAGTTTGCTCTCAGGTTCCTTGGACCCTTTGTGATACTGCAACACATAAACCCTGTCTCCTATAAGCTTCGGCTGCCTCCTACTCTCAGAACCCCCAACTCCTTTCATGTGTCCCACCTGAAACCGGTGGTCCTGAACCGCTACAGTAAGACTCCCAGTCCCGCAGTTGCTCCCAGCGGTTCATCTGATGTGTTTGAGGTGAAGGAGATTCTGGACTGCAAAAGGGTAAGAGGAAGGACCCCTTTCATCCTGCCGACGTATTCCTCCTCGAGGATGCCAGCACATTTGGCCGTCCTGTCCTCCCGTGACCACTAGGGTGCGCGCACTAGCTCATTCCTGGCCTTAAAGGGCTAGCGTGCAAACATTGTAAAATTTTACTAATTACTCCAAGATCACCCTGGACTATAAGAAGTGCCCTGCCCCTTCACTCCTTGCCTGAGCATTGTTAGTAATTCCCATGTTAGTCTTTACAAATGGTCCCTTAGTGTTTACCCTGTTCCCAGTGTTCCCATGCCCTGCTACCTGTATCCTGTATCCCGTGCTGTGTTATTGTTCCTGAACCTGTTAGTGATTGGAGTTGTTTCCTGTTGCTCCTGTTGTCATCTGCCACACCTGGCGCAACCCACTGCACCTGTTGTCGTCCGCCACGTCTGGCACAACCTGCTGCACCTGCAGTCATCCGCCACATCTGGCACAACCTGCGGCACCCCCCTCCATCCGTGATAAAGCCTCTGCTATTGTCTGGACTATTCAGGTACCCTTGTAGCTGGACTTTGTATTGATTGGGTGCTCTGTTGTTTGGCCAGCTGCCTCCCCGCTATGGAGGTGCAGCCTAGTGGGTCCACATACCCACGGACCATGACAGATATGTATATATATATATATATATATATATATATATATATATACACTTTATGTTTACCATTCATTTCTATTATTTTATTTGCATTACTGCTATAGTAATTATGTTTGTAAATGTCAGGTTCTTAGCGCTCAGGAATATGATGTTTAGTATAGGGACTCCCTGTTTGAGGTCGCCTTGTCGTTGCAGGTGGGCTCGCAGAATTTGATCAAACTGAGTACTAAGAACCTCACATTTATAAACATATCATTTATAGCAGTAATGCAATTAAAATAATAGAAATACATAATAAACATAAAGTGTGTGTATGTACAGTAAAGGAAATAAGTATTTGATCCCTTGCTGATTTTGTAAGTTTGCCCACTGTCAAAGACATGAGCAGTCTAGAATTTTTAGGCTAGGTTAATTTTACCAGTGAGAGATAGATTATATTTTAAAAAAAACTGAAAATCACATAGTCAAAATTATATAAATTTATTTGCATTATGCGCAGAGAAATAAGTATTTGATCCCCTATCAACCATTAAGAGTTCAGCCTCCTCCAGACCAGTTACACGCTCCAAATCAACTTGGTGCCTACATTAAAGACAGCTATCTTAAATGGTCACCTGTATAAAAGACTCCTGTCCACAGACTCAATTAATCAGTCTGACTCTAACCTCTACAACATGGGCAAGACCAAAGAGCTTTCTAAGGATGTCAGGGACAAGATCATAGACCTGCAAAAGGCTGGAATGGGCTACAAAACCATAAGTAAGACGCTGGGTGAGAAGGAGACAACTGTTGGTGCAATAGTAAGAAAATGGAAGACATACAAAATGACTGTCAATCGACATCGATCTGGGGCTCCATGCAAAATCTCACCTCGTGGGGTATCCTTGATCCTGAGGAAGGTGGGAGCTCAGCCGAAAACTACACGGGGGGAACTTGTTAATGATCTCAAGGCAGCTGGGACCACAGTCACCAAGAAAACCATTGGTAACACATTACGCCATAATGGATTAAAATCCTGCAGTGCCCGCAAGGTCCCCCTGCTCAAGAAGGCACATGTACAGGCCCGTCTGAAGTTTGCAAATGAACATCTGGATGATTCTGAGAGTGATTGGGAGAAGGTGCTGTGGTCAGATGAGACTAAAATTGAGCTCTTTGGCATTAACTCAACTCGCCGTGTTTGGAGGAAGAGAAATGCTGCCTATTGTTCGGGTACTAATCAGTCTCAACCGGCAGGGATAATATGCTGAGTTCGTACGAAAGGAATCACACCACACAAAGTCTGGTATAAAGCTCCTCACTCAGCATCAGGAGAGGCGTCACTGCTTTATTACACACATTTGTTCTATATCTCCTTTCTCCTGGGGGTGGGTACATGTTATCACACTTTTATAAAAGCACGTATCACTGTAAGCCTCTTGTTACTCGTGCCATCCTTGGATAGGTTCACCCTTATCTGGTCCTTTAGATATGTCTTCATAGTTCGTTCATACCAGGAAGTGACTTGTTATTTTATTAGTGCGTAGTCCCTGTTCAGGGGCCATCTTGCCACGTATACTTATCTAATCCTACTATTGCTTCATCACAATTATGTACACAACTCTATAGTCTATATTTTATTAAAGAAAGAAAATTATTATAAACATTAACGTCTGTCCACTCCATCCTTCACAGTCCCCCCTTTTATCATTATTTTCTTCATTTCTTAACCTAAGTGTGTCCGTGCTCTGGGAAAGGGGAGTAAAAGGATTTTTTCACCAGTTTGAGACGAGCCTCCCCTATTAGGAGACCCCCCTTTGTAGCTGGACTTAAAGAGTCGGTGCACACCCTACACTATCTATTCATCTTCAGAACAATAGTCTCGATAAAGGGTGGTTGTTTTCATGGATGGAGTTGGTAAAAGTCCTTCAATTTCTGAAGAAAACATAAAAGTGGGAGTTACTTCAGTTATAGTTTTAGTCATTAATTTCTTCATACATGGTAATACACAACAAGCAATAACTGCGAAAAGCACTAGAAAAATTAAGATTACAATCCCAATTTGGGCCAGAATTTTCTGCCATCCGGTTAACCATGAGAAATACTGATCCCATGGGTCTGTGAAACCTGAATTTCGTTTTAATTCCTCGGATAAAGAAACAATCTGTTTGATTGCCATGGTTACTTTGCCGTTTGGTCCTGTGTTATCTGGAATAAAAGTACAACAGGTAGTACCTATCATGGCACAAACGCCTCCTTTTTCTGCTAGTATCATATCAAGGGCCATACGGTTCTGGAAAGTCATAGTAGATGTGGGTCCTAACTGGTCAGCTAGACCTTGTAAAGCGTCCCTAGTATAGTTAACAATCCGTTGCTGGTTGTAATAGATATAATTTATCCAATCTACATTTTTGTTAACTGTGATCATAGGGATTAATGATTCAAATCCAGCTGCTACCTGATCCCGGGCCTTGAATTCATCTGGGACCCCCCTTGGGACTCCTATAGAATCTATATACACATGGGGGTCAAAACTTCCTTTCAGATCTCTTTTTTCCCTTGTAAATATGTGACTATTTTGAGAGGTGGTCTCTTGGGTCTCAGAGAGTATATGAAAAGGCATGATCGCTTTCGCCAGGGTGCATTCTCCCTTCCAGTTCCCTTCGATCCGCCGAACTGTTTCTAACTGTATACCATTCAATACTCCTAATCCCGTTCCTACCCCTCCTAATAGCGGGTCATACCATTCTCTTTTTTGTCTATGACAGCTGGGGGATTCAGGGAAGGAAATATTGAAGTGTACATTCTTTTTCTGCTGTTGGGTTACAGCGCTCTTACAAGTGTGTGGGATTCTTTCCAGACTTTGTACTGTTATATGTGGCTTAAAACTATCTCTTAAAATTATTATCAAGAATACAAAATATCTTCTATTTCTTATTTCGCTATTATTCATACATAATATAATCCCATCAGTTTCTTTTATTACAATCGTAGAGTTGAGCCTCTCCTTGTTGCATCTTTCATAAATCTTATTTATCATTTCGTGACAGCTATTTTTACTGGTTGTATATTTCTGTAGATACTGTAAATCTGGTTCATAACAACAAAGCAACAGCCCCGGCGTCTCTTCTTGTATGCTAATGTTGGCTGTTTTGTCTATGTGAAGGTACACAGTCCCTCCATGTGGTCCTTTTTTCCAAGTCCCTTCGGTTGTAGTCACATTTGTAGTATAACACGGGGCATTGGCCTTACAGGTGTAGTTACCCTGCTTTCTATCACTGTGGCATTCGCCCACCCTGTCCTGAACTGTTCCAGTGATTCTGTACTGATTACGTGTACAGGAGTAGCAGTTCTGCCTTTTTGTATAAGAGCACATGCAACAACCGCCGCAACAACCGCAAAGATCTTCATTCTTCTGGCTGAAGAACCTTTTTACAATGACTGGCGTGAATCCAGCTTGCCTTTCCTTCGAGCTTCACTGAGGTGCTTGTAACGAGCAAAACTTGAAAAGGACCATCAAACCGTGGCTCAAGGCTCTTCCTCACGTGTCTTTTGACAATGACCCAATCTCCTGGTTCTAGCTTATACGTCCCTTCAACTGAATCAGGACCTGGAATGGAAGCAAAGACTTGTGCATGCACCTTGGTCAATTGTTTGTTCAGCGTTGATACATAATCTGTTAGTCTACCATACTGCATTTGGAGCACCTGTGGAAAATAACATCCTAATCTGGGAGCCGACCCAAATAAGATCTCATATGGGCTGAGACCTGTTCTTTTTTGTGGGCGTGTATCTTACTGAGAACAAGGCTAATGGTAGACACTCGGTCCATGGTTTCCCGGTTTCTACCATTGCTTTTTGGATTTTCAATTTGAGAGTCCCATTTAGTCTCTCAACCTTCCCACTGCTCTGTGGATGGTATGGTGTATGTAGGGCTTGACTTATGCCTAGAGCTGACAACACATGGTTCATGATTTCACCCGTAAAATGAGTTCCTCTGTCGCTCTCGATCATCTCTGGAACTCCATATCTGCACACCACCTCGTTGATCAGTTTCTTTGCTGGGGCTACGGCTGTAGCTTTGGTTACTGGAAAAGCTTCTGGCCATCCTGAAAAGAGATCAATACAAACAAGCACATACTCCTAGGTACCGACTTTTGGTAATTGAATATAGTCTATCTGCAGTCTCTGGAACGGATATATAGGTCTGGGTGTGTGCTTCTGTGGTACTTTTACAGTTCTTCCAATATTATGTGTTGCACAGATCATGCATCCTTGTGTAAAACTGCTGGCCATCACACTAAACCCTGGGGCATACCACACCTTGTTTACCAAGTCCATCATTGCCGTTTTTGTTTGGTGAGTCGCTCCATGTGTTATTTGGGCCATCATTGGGAACATTGTCTTAGGCAGGCACAGTGTATTCTGGCATTGCCAGAGGCCATCTTTTCGTAGCGTTGCTCCTTGGGCCGTCCACTTGTCTTTTTCTTCTCTTGTTGCTTGTCCTTGAAGTTTTTGCAGTAGTTCCGGGCTTACAGCTGGTCTTGTTTCCTCTGGATCTTTTATCTGACATACGGCTGCTGACACGGGTAGCTTCTGTGCTGCTTGCTTTTGCGGCTTGGTCTGCCAAAGCATTTCCTTTTGTCTCTGGTGAACTCACCTTGGTGTGAGCTTTCAATGTTTACTACTGCTACTTCGAGAGTCAGTGTATATATTTGCTGTCTTTCCTTCTGCATGTTGGCATGCTGCTGCCAGGGCCTTAAGCTCCGCTTCTTGTGCTGAGCGGGACGCTGGTAAGGAGGCTGCTTCTAGGACTACATCTTCGGTGGTTACTGCATATCCTGTAAGAAAAGATCCTTCTACAAAATACCTTGAACCATCCACAAAGAGTATTTAGGTCTGGGTTTTGGAGTGGGGTATCTTTTACATGTGCGAACCCCACTGTTTCCTGGGCCATAAGGGCCATACAATCATGTTCATCAGTTTCAGACAAAAATTGTGATCATACTTTACCTACGTCTTCTCCCCCTTGCTCCAAAGGCAGTAAGGTAGCTGGGTTCAATGTAGTACAGCGGTGTAAAGTAACCTGCTCAGAAAAAAGAAGTGCACAAATTAATCTCAAATATCTTGCTGTTGACAAGTGCTTTAGCTGTACTTGAGTAAGAATAGCAGTAATATCATGTGGTACAAAAACTTGGACTGGAAATGCCAGAACCAAATCTGAGGCCTTGTTTAACATTGAATTTACAGCAATGATAGCTCTCACACATGATGGGGAACCTCGGGCCACAGGGTCTAGTCTAGCTGAATAATATGCTACCGGGCGCTGCTGTGGTCCATGACTTTGTGTGAGAACTGCAGTGGCATGTCCATTTTGTTCAGTACAGTACAAAGTATATGCTTGCGTAGAGGTACTCCATGGATTGGTGTCACAAGCCGCTACCAAACACAACTCCTCCTCATTCAGCTGATAATCCAGAATACTTTGAGAATCTCACTTTTATCAGGTTCTGCAAATACTTGATTAATACAAAAACAAATAAAAATAAAACATCCCTAAAAACTTTACATCAAATTAACAATGTCCAGACAAGTTTTGTTTTGCCTTCTCCCTCATCTAAATCCATAAAGACTCGTGTGAGTGATGTCACATTGCCTCCTGTGTAACTTTGCTGGAGGGGGATGGTCTCTTACACATAAACCAAAATTGTACCTGATCAGTTCCTTCACCCTTCCCCCCTTTGTGGACTTTGCGAGAGTGATGTAGCAGAGTTCAAAACTACATCTCAACATAACACTAATTTAACCCCCTGTAATGTACAACAGCCTGAAACAAAAATGACTTTTTCCTGACGAAAATACATTTGATCTTTACAATGACATAATTTCTATATGAAATCAAAAATAGAACAAGGGGATATAGAACAATTGTAGTTAGTTATTCAATAAAACAGAAAATATTATCTCTGATCACATTAATTACTGCAAACCAATAAACAGTATATAAAAATAGGGAACGGTGGGGACACATACATTTTCAAACCCCCGTGTCTCACAGTATCTGTAGTTTAATACATCTGAATTAACATCAAAACACATGAAATCTGATCACATCATAACACATAAATATCGGAACTTTTATAACCAACAGCGCATGCGCAAAAGAGAAGAAATGTATTTAGGTTTGTAGACATTACTGATATATATATATCTCAGCAGTGCATACTGAAATCCCTTTGTCTCATCAGCCCTGCAGACTGCACCCAGTCAGCCCCCCCTCCTCCTCCTCCCAAACACAGCACACTTTAGGGGGGAGGGAGGGAGGTCACACACTCATTTCTCACAACTTCTCACAATCTTAACACTTTCAATGCCGGCAAAACAACATACGTATCTGCAATCATTTATCACACCATTGTACAGGAATTATCTACGTTAATGTTTAACAGTACAATCTGACGGCCACCATCTCTATATTATGATTACGTGTTGTTTCATCAGTGAACTAGACTGGAACTTCTGTAAATAGAAAAAACACTACAAATGACAAAATTAACAAGGTGATTATTTCATACTGATTTGGTTGGGCCGGGCGTGGCCACATCCTCCGGAGGGGGCTTATAAAATCCACCTTCTTGTGTGAGTACCGGATATAACGGAACAACAGGTTTAGGTGTACCAAGATGGCCTCCTGGGGTGGGGAGTGGTGCCGAAGGCGTGGCATATATGGGAGGATCGGGGCGTGGAAAGTGACATGATACACAATATTCAACTTGGGGCGGGTTCTGTTGACCACAACTGGGACACTCCCACGCAGTTAGAATTCCACCGTCGCCATTATAGGGCGGTGGCTGGACACGTTCTTTGTAATACACATATTTGATGATTTTACCCTTTCTGTCTCGTATTTCTTGCTCAGTAAACTTGTCTTTAGTTATGGCTATGGCTGTTCTTTGCCAAGCTAATGCTTCATCTAACTTTCCTTCGTCACTTAATCTTCCCTTGTTTTTCCTAAGAGCTGCAGCCCATTCTTCCATCTATAAATATGCCACATATGTGCATAACTTTCTTACTATTTTCTACATTCTTCTTGCCTTCTCTTTTTTCTACTATCTCTTTTGCGGTTAATGAACCACATTCCTTTGCCTGTCTCTTTTTTTTTTAAAACACATTAAACATACTGTTCTATATTTAACACCGTCCTGAGAATGAAACCTTATTCTCGATGTTTCTAAACACAAAACACAATTATAACTGACTGTCTGTCTCTGTCGTCTTAATGGTATCAAACTATACCCTGCGACTAATTAAATTATTACACTTATACCTGTCGTCTTAATGGTATCAAACTATACCCTGCGACTAATTAAATTATTACACTTATACCTGTCGTCTTAATGGTATCAAACTATACCCTGCGACTAATTGTCTCTGTCGTCTTAATGGTATCAAACTATACCCTGCGACTAATTGAATTATTACACTTATACTTATCACCTATGCCGGCGAGACGCGACTATCTATACTATGATTCTTGGAGCCACACAGCGGGTTAACTCTCTGTCGCTGAGAGTGTGGCCGGGATCGACTCCAAATACCTCGGTATCTTATCACCTGCTCACTCTCCCACACGGATAAGAGCCAATATTCATAAACATGAACTTAACCTTACCGTGTTTTATTTGAAGCTGATCAGACTTCCTGGGAGCGTGGCTGGCGATTCGATGTTGAGGCGTCTGGGGGTCGTCGAACACGGACACGGCTTATCCCTCGAGTGTGGCCCCACGTCGAGCGCCAAAATGTTCGGGTACTAATCAGTCTCAACCGGCAGGGATAATACGCTGAGTTCGTACGAAAGGAATCACACCACACAAAGTCTGGTATAAAGCTCCTCACTCAGCATCAGGAGAGGCGTCACTGCTTTATTACACACATTTGTTCTATATCTCCTTTCTCCTGGGGGTGGGTACATGTTATCACACTTTTATAAAAGCACGTATCACTGTAAGCCTCTTGTTACTCGTGCCATCCTTGGATAGGTTCACCCTTATCTGGTCCTTTAGATATGTCTTCATAGTTCGTTCATACCAGGAAGTGACTTGTTATTTTATTAGTGCGTAGTCCCTGTTCAGGGGCCATCTTGCCACGTATACTTATCTAATCCTACTATTGCTTCATCACAATTATGTACACAACTCTATAGTCTATATTTTATTAAAGAAAGAAAATTATTATAAACATTAACTTCTGTCCACTCCATCCTTCACCCAAAGAACACTGTCCCCACTGTCAAGCATGGAAACATTATGTTTTGGGGGTGTTTCTCTGCTAAGGGCACAGGACTACTTCACCGCATCAATGGGAGAATGGATGAAGCCATGTACCGTCAAATCCTGAGTGACAACCTCCTTCCCTCCACCAGGACATTAAAAATGTTTCGTGGCTGGGTCTTCCAGCACGACAATGACCCGAAACATATAGCCAAGGCAACAAAGGAGTGGCTCAAAAAGAAGCACATTAAGGTCATGGAGTGGCCTAGCCAGTCTCCAGACCTTAATCCCATCGAAAACTTATGGAGGGAGCTGAAGATCCGAGTTTCCAAGCGACAGCCTCGAAATCTTAATGATTTACAGATGATCTGCAAAGAGGAGTGGGCCAAAATTCCATCTAACATGTGTGCAAACCTCATCATCAACTTCCAAAAAACGTCTGACTGCTGTGCTTGCCAACAAGGGTTTTGCCACCAAGTATTAAGTCTTGTTTGCCAAAGGGATCAAATACTTATTTCTCTGTGCGCAATGCAAATAAATATATATAATTTTGACTATGTGATTTTCTTTTTTTTTTTTTTTTTATATAATCTATCTCTCACTGGTAAAATTAACCTAGCCTAAAAATTCTAGACTGTTCATGTCTTTGACAGTGGGCAAGCTTACAAAAGGTTTATTCTGGTGCTGTATTTATGTACTGAGCTTGGTTCTGGTGTATATATGTACTTAGCTTGGTTCTGGTGATGTATATATGTATGAACTTGGTTCTGATGCTGTATATATGTACTGAGCTTTGTTCTGGTGATGTATATATGTACTGAGCTTTGTTCTGGTGATGTATATATGTACTGAGCTTTGTTCTGGTGCTGTATATATGAACTGAGCTTTGTTCTGGTTATGTATACATGTACTGAGCTTTGTTCTGGTGCTATATTTATGAACTGAGCTTGGTTCTGGTGTATGTATGTACTGAGCTTGGTTCTGATGCTGTATATATCTACTGAGCTTGGTTCTGGAGATGTATATATGTATTGAGCTTGGTTCTAGTGATGTATATATGTACTGAGCTTGGTTCTAGTGTATATATATACACACACTGAGCTCGGTTATGGAGCTGTATATATGTATTTAGCCTAGTTCTGGAGCTGTAAATATGTATTGTGCTTGGTTCCAGTGCTGTATATATGTGTTGAGCTTGGTTCTGGTGCTGTATATATGTATGAACTTTGTTCTGGTGCTGTATATATGTACTGAGCTTGGTTTTGGTGCTGTATATATGTACTGAGCTTGGTTCTGGAACTGTATATATATGTACTGAGCTTTGTTCTGGTGCTGTATATATTTACTGAGCTTTGTTCTGGTGCTGTATATATTTACTGAGCTTGGTTCCGGGGATGTATATATGTACTTAGTTTCGTTTTGGTGCTGTATTTATGTACTGAGTTTGGTTCTGAAGTTGTATATATGTTCTGAGCTTCTCTTTGGTGCTGTATATATGTATTGAGCTTGGTTGTTATGATGTACATAACTCCAGAACCAAGCTCAGTACATAAATACAGCACAAGCACAAATGCAGCTCAGTACAGAGATCATTTGCAAATTCAGTTTAACCCCTGCCATACAAGTTTGTACGGCATAAAACTACAGCTCCAGGTATAGCCAGAACGATGGTAATGATATACTGGGAGTTGTTGTTTCACAAAAAATGACCGATACACCCATCATCTTCGCAGTACTGATCAGTCACAGGGAGAATAAACTTTTACATTTAGTGACTCACTGGTGACGACTTACCAGATTGGAGTCGTTCTTTTTCTCTCTTCTTTGGTTCTCTATGATGACTTCTCCCGGCCATAGCCCATTTCTACAGGTTTCAGCTCAGATGTCTTCGGCTCCTCACTTTTCCAACATTTCCGCACCTATAAACGAAGATAAAATTCTCATGATGCCACACTCTATGCTTCTAAATATAATGGTATCATACACTGTGCCCCTGAATATAATAGTACTATACGCTGTGCCCCTGAATATAATAGTACTATACGCTGTGCTCCTGAATATAATAGTACTATAAACTATACCCACGAATATAATAGTATCATACACTGTTCCCCCGAATATAATAGTACTGTACACTGCGCCCCTGAATATAATAGTACTATACACTGTGTGCCCGAATATAATAGTATCATACACTGTGCCCCGAATATAATATCACTATACACTGTACTTCTGAATACAATAGTACCATACACTGTGCCCCCTAACATAATAGTGCTACACACCGTGCTGAATATAATAGTACTATACACTGCACTCCTGAATATAACAGTACTATACACTGTGTCCATGAATAAAATTGTGTCAAACACTGTAAAGTAATGCACCACACACAGTGCACCTTGTAGATATTTATCATGTTGGCAGAGTGTCTCCCTGTTTACACACCAAGATGTGCTGCCGACAACGATAATATTTCACTTTTTTAAAACGATACGACCAGCAGATGATTGAGCGTTTGCTCGTTCATCTGCTGATCGTTGACCTTTTTACACAGGGTAATTATCGTCAACAAGCATTATATGAACGCTGGTCTGCAACATAGTCGCCCAGTGTAAGACCCCCTATAGTGCCTCTCACAGAGCCCCCTGGAGATAGTGCTCCCCGTAGTGTATTCTGTAGATAGTGCTCCCCGTAGTGCCCTCTGTAGATAGTGCTCCCCGAAGTGCCCTCTAGTGCTCCCCATAGTGCCCTCTGTAGATAGCAGCGTTCCCTGTAGAAAGGGCTCCCTGTGGCATTATTATTATTGTTCCCTATAGATAGTGCCCCCTGTAGCGTTCCCTGTAGATAGTTTCCCCTGTGGCATTCCTTGTAGATAGTGGCCCCTATATAGTCCCTTGTAGTTAGTGCCCCCTGTATAGTCCTCCCCTGTAGTTATTGTCCACTATATAATCCAGCCCTGTAGTTATTGCCCCTTATATAGTCCTCCCTTGTAGTTGTTGTCCCCTATATAGTCCTCCCCTGTAGTTATTGTCCCCTATATAGTCCTCCCCTGTAGTTATTGTCCTCTATATAGTTCTCTCTTGTAGTTATTTTCCCCTATATAATCCTCTCTTGTAGTTATTGTCTCCTATATAGTCCTCCCCTGTAGTTATTGTCTCCTATATAGTCCTCCCTGTAGTTATTGTCCCCTATATAGTCCTCCCCTGTAGTTATTGTCCCCTATATAGCCCTCTCTTGGCGTTGTTGTCCCGTTTATAGTCCTCCCCTGTAGTTATTGTCCCCTATATAGTCCTCTCTTGTAGTTAGTGTCCCCTATATACTCTTCCCTTGTAGTTATTGTCCCCTATAGTTAAGGCCCCCATCACTTCCCACAGTAAAAGGGAAAAAAACATTACATGCCTACCTGTCCCGTTGCCGCGCCATCCTCCAGCGCCAATCCTCCTCTCTAGCGGAACAATGCAGCAGCGAGATGATGTCATCGCACCAACTGCATCATCACTAAAGTGCCGAATTGAAAGGCATCATGTGCCTCGCCATGGCAGCACTAGTCAACTCAATTGTATTCGCGTCCTAAGGAGGCGAATACAGTTGAGTGCAGGGGACCGGCTCCGGTTTCCCGCTTCACCTCGGTTCTGCGAACTGGCTGTAATTTTAACAACCGTTCGGGGGAACCAAGGCGAACCGGCCGGATCCCACCCCTGAATACATGCATTCAAAGCTGCTGACTTAACACTAGCTTTGGAACATTTAGAATGCAAATGCAATGCGTTATCCCTAAGGCTGGGTTCACACGACCTATTTTCTGACGTAAACGAGGCGTATTATGCCTCGTTTTACGTCTGAAAATAGGCCTACAATACGTCGGCAAACATCTGCCCATTCATTTGAATGGGTTTGCCGACGTACTGTGCAGACGACCTGTAATTTACACGTCGTCATTTGACAGCTGTCAAACGACGACACGTAAATTGACTGCCTCGGCAAAGAAGTGCAGGGCACTTCTTTGCAACGTAATTTGAGCCGTTCTTCATTGAAGTCAATGAAGAGCAGCTCAAGATTACAGGCGTCAAAGACGCCTCGCATAATACGAGGAGCAGCATTTACGTCTAAAACGACGCAGCTGTTTTCTCCTGAAAACAGTCTGTCTTTTCAGACGTAAAAGCCTCTCATCGTGTGCACATACCCTAACACTTCGTCAGTACACCCAGATCCTCCAGTAATAGATGCACCTCATTAATCCTCCAAGCATCTTACAACCCATCCTTCGGAGTCCAGTTGCCCCTTAGATAATCTGCATTCAACCACCTCACTATCACAACTAACTATACATGGCGAGTCGGATTTAATGGAATTTAGCCAAAAGTCTCTAACTAGGTCTGACCCATCAACACCTTCTGCAATATCTTTTGCCCTACCCACTCTACAGGAATCCTTACCTAACCAGTCTGCTCCTGTCTGCTCCTGTCGCACGAAGCTTTGTTTGGGAACGAGCGGTCATTACTCCGATCGCTCGTCCCCATGCATTATTATCATGTCGGCAGCACGTCCCCATGGAGATGTGCTGCCGAAAACTATAATATTTCACTATTTTAAAACGATACGATCAGCGGATGATCGTTCATCTGCTAATCGCTGCCCTGTTTACACAGGGCAATTATCAGGAACGAGCTTTCTATGAACGCTTGTCTGCCCGATAATCGCCCATTGTAAAAGGGCCTTTAGCCTTTAGCCCCTGGCTGAGCAGATCTGCGGATAAAGGTGGGGGCATCGCTATCCAAGACAGAGATGATTATATTACTGAGGCTCTTAGAATACTGTCTGATCAAACCTTTTATGAAACACTGAGGGCAAATCCACTAGAGGACTATTTAGTCGACTACAAGTTATTAATAACTACTGCTGTGAATAACCACCTTCTGAACAAACAAAAAAAGCTAATTTTTGGAAATACACGACCTTGTCCTATCATTCTTTTATCATCTGCCAAAAGTACACAAAACACTAATTTCACACCCCATACGTACCATTATATCTGGGATAGGGTCCTTGACTAGCAACCTTTCCCATTTTGTCGACTTACATGTAAGTCAGAATAATTTTATTTTGGATTGTGTACGGTTCATTTTAGATCACAATGTTTTTTGTTTCAATAATACTGTATACAGCCAAACTAGGGGTTGCGCTATGGGCTCCAGATTCGCACCATTTTACACTAACCTCTATATGGGCTTATTTGACGATCATTACATTTACAGCCGACACATTTTTTGTAACAACATTATTTTATACCGTAGATACATAGATGATCTGTCTTTATTACGGCATGGTAGTGAAACTGGAGCAAGGTTTTTTCTGGAATATCTTAATAATAATTCATTTGGACTTACTTTTACCCATCACTATTCAGAGGTCAGAATTGAGTTTTTAGATATTTTAATTTCAAAAGATGAGGAGGGCAACCTAGAAACATACACGTTTCAAACAAGTAGATATTAATAGCTATCTGGATTTTAGTGCGCATTACCAACCATGGCTAAGAAATATATTTTTTGGTAAATTCAAAAGGATTCGAAAAAATTGTTCTACTAATGATACATATTTAGCAGAGTGCAATACGCTAACTAAGCGTTTCCATGAAAAACATTTTCCGGAGAGCTTAATCCAAGGGGCTTTTAACCCCTTCCCGCTTTGGCCACTTTTGACCTTCCTGACAGAGCCCCATTTTTCAAATCTGACATGTTTCACTTTATGTGGTAGTAACTTCAGAATGCTTTTACCTATCCAAGCGATTATGAGATTGTTTCCTCGTGACACATTGGACTTTATGTTACTGGCAAAATTTGCGCGATACATTCAGTATTTAATTGTGAAAAACACCCAAATTTAGCAAAAAATTGCAAAAATTTGCATTTTTCAAAATTTTTATGTATTTGCTTGTAAGACAAGCAGTTATATCACACAAAACTGTTGCTAATTAACATTCCCATATGTCTACTTTAGATTGGCATAATTTTTTGAACATTATTTTATCTTTCTAGGATATTACAAGGCTTAGAACTTTAGCAGCAATTTCTCACATTTTGAAGAAAATGTCAAAAGGCTATTTTTACAGGGACCAGTTCAGTTGTGAGGTGGCTTTTAGGGCCTTATATATTAGAAATCCCCAATAAGTCACCCCATTTTAAAAACATGACCCCTAAATTATTAAAAACAGAATTTAGAAAGTCTCTTAACCCTTTAGAAGGTAGAGGTGAAATTTACAAATTTCTTTTTTTGCAGAAATTAACTTTTAATCATTTTTTTTTTGTAACACAGAAAGTTTTACCAGAGAAATGCAACTCAATATGTATTGCCCAGTTTCTGCAGTTTTTAGAAATATTCCACATGTGGCCCTAGTGTGGTAATGGACTGAAGCACAGGCCTCAGAATCAAAGAAGCATCTAGTGGATTTTGGGCCTCATTTTTATTAGAAAATATTTTAGGCACCATGTCAGGTTTGAAGGACTCTTGCAGTGTCAAAACAGTGGAAATCCCCCAAAAGTGTCCAAATTTGGGAAACTAGACCCCTCAAGGAAATTATCTAGGGGTATAGTGAGCATACCGTGAAAATTAAAATCTACATTTTTTCAAAAAGAATATAAGTTTAGCTAATTTTTTCTAATTTCAAAAAGGACTAAAGGAGAAAAAGCACCACAACATTTGTAAAGCAATTTCTCCCGAGTAAAACAATACCCCACATGTGGTCATAATCGGCTGTTTGGACACACAGCAGGGCTTAGAAGGGAAAGAGCGCCATTTCGCTTTTGGAGCTCAAATTTAGCAGGAATGGTTTGCGTAGGCCGTGTTCAATTTGCAAAGCCCCTGAAGGACCAAAACAGAGAAAACGGGTGTAGTGAGCATTTTGACCCCACAGGGGTTTCATAGATTTTATTACAATTGGGCAGTGAAAATAAAACAATATTTTTACTTCAATAAGGCGTAGCTTTAGCTCAAAATTTTTCATTTTCTCAACAAATAAAGGAAAAAAAGAACCACAACACTTGTAAAGAAATTTCTCCCGAGTACGGAAATACCCCATATGTGGTCATAAACTACTGTTTGGGCACATGGCAAGGATCAGAAGAGAAGAAGCACCACTTTCCTTTTGGAGTACAGATTTTGCTGGATTGATTTCTTGGCACCATGTCACTTTTGCAAAGCCCCTAAGGTACCAGTACAGTGGAAACTCCCCAAAAGTGACTCCATTCACTAAACTACACCCCTTTAAGAATGCATCTACAGGAGTAGTGAGCTTCCTGATCTTCCTAAGGCAGCACACTTAAGGGTTAAGGTATGTTCACACAACCTATTTTCGGCTGATTTTCGGGCCGTAAATGCCCGAAAAATGGCCGAAAAATCGGAAGCAGAACGCTTCAAAACATCTGCCCATTGATTTCAATGGGAAAACGGTGTTCTGTTCCGATGGAGCGTTTTTTGCGGCCGCGAAAAATAAGTGCAGGACACTTCTTGTAACGTTTTTGGAGCCGTTTTCCATAGACTCTATTGGAAAAAGCTCCAAAAAACGGCCGTGAAAAACGCCGCGAAAATCACGAGTAGCACAAAAAACGGCTTCAAATCAGGAGCTGTTTTCTTTTGAAAACAGCTCCATATTTTGAGACATTTTTGACTCTGCGTGTGAACATACCCTTAAGATACTTCATCTGACCGGATAGAAGAGACATATTACTCAGCAGTAATCAATCAATTAAACAATTAGGAGGTCCCAGGTAACCTTAAATAGAGCCCAAATCCTTTCAGAAAATGTGTATTTTTTCTCTTCTATGAACATGGATAGTTGGAGACAGAAGACACCTATACTAAAATGCTTTATACAGAGGGGGTTCCTCTGTCCCTAAGCTGCGACCCATGAGGACATGAGGGGCTCTATACTGGGGTTTCCTCGGTCCCTCGGCCTGGCTTTTAAAACTCTTACCTGGAGGTAATGACAAGCCACGCTTCCAGTCTGGAGCGGCATACAGGTCTTACCTGTCCCTCGGTTCCTAGACGTGGATCCCATACACCTCCGGACGGGTGTCCCAAGGTGGCCACCGCCGAGGTAAGGTGTACACTGGATTCCGGCTGTGCACTCCCCTGGACTTCGGTGCGGTGTGCGCATGCGTGAGAACGGAAGTCTTGCGGGATTCCGACGGTTCAAGAAAGGACCGCGAATCCGGGGCTACGGCGCTTGTGCATCTGCTCGACCATGGAGATTAAGGTACCCAAAACTGTCATTGTGTAATGTGAGAAGGGTTTGCTTCCTTGAGGCCGCTTTCAGATAAGATTGTAATTTGCATGCCTTTTTTCCCAGATGGCAAGTCCTTCATCTCAAGGGAAACATAAAAGGAAGTCCAAGCACAATATGTGTAAAGGTTGTCAGCAACCGTTGCCAGGGGATTGGGACCAGAGTTTCTGCTCATCTTGCAGACCTCCTGAACAATCCTTCCATACTGAAGCCGTGGGGTTTCTGTCCTGGTTTAAAGATCTGCTTACAGATACCTTTCAGGAGATTAAGTCGGCTGCTATGTCGAAAAAATCTAAAGGTAGAAAGCAGTCGCCCTCTCCGCAATCCCCTTCCGAATATGATCTATCGGAGGAGGATCTGGATTCAGAGGACTCTGATGGGGAACCCCCTAGAGAATATTTATCTGTTAGATAAAGACAAGGTCCCGCACTTGCTGAAAGCAGTCAAACTGACCATGGAGACTGATATGTGTCTCATAAACCTAAAAAGGAACAACTTTATTATTTTCCGGTCAATAAAGACGGAGTCCTTCCCTCCCATCCTGTTATTACAGATTGGGTCCAGAAAGATTGGGATAAGCTGGAGAGACGTATCGATCAAGGGTGAGGTTTAAACACACCTACAAAACAGATCCCAAGTTCAGTTCTAACTGGGATGTTCCGCCCAAAGTTGATCTCGCTGTCGCCAGATTGTCAAAGAAATCTGTGTTTCCTTCAGAGGAGTCCTCGCTCTTAAAGGATCCAATGGATCGCAGAGCTGATTCCATATTAAAAAAAGCCTACTCATTGTCGGCTGCGGCATGTAAAGTGGCATCAGCTTCCATCCCGGTTGCCAGAGCTCTTCGTACATGGCTTAGTCAGCTCTCTCAAGATCTGTAGAACCTATAGACACAAATGGTCAAATACTAGCACAAACGTAATGAGTAATAGAAATTCATTTTATTAACAGACAGATACAAAAAAAGTTTAAAAGATGAGTCCTACAATGTATAAAAAAGGCGTCAACCTATGCAGGATATATTTGTAGTACCATCAAGGTATGAACAAGCGTAATGGAGGCACTTGAAGTAAAAGCATATCAAAGATGTGCTGGCTATGCCTGACATGCAGTAAGTAGGTAAGTAGTGCGCTAAAATGTGCTATGTACAATATAAAGTGCTATTCTGTATATAGAACACCACTAGGGTGTATGCAAATGTAACACACATGCAGGACATAAGGGGAGGGAGTCTCAAACAAAAACTGGCACAATGTGAAGCCCGGTGGATTTGGACCCTTGGGACAATGCATCCACTCGGTCTGAACGAATCCTTGAATTTTGCTCCGTTTCTATAACCATTGACTTCTAGCGGGTCTATGTTTTTAAATGTCGTATTTTATCTCTTATATTGGTAACTACCTCCCCTTGATCTTTTTCTTCTTTATAAGGTTCCTAAATAGGCAGCTGTCACAAGCATTGGTTGTTTGGCTATACACAAATGATGCGGGAAGATACAGAAGTAAAGAGAATGGACTATGAACTATACATTTTTCTTCCCGAGTCATAATTTTGGTGTGTGGCTTGGGCGTTTTGCAACATTTTGTTATGTTATATGTGGTTTTTGCATTCATTTTTATTAGTTTAACTATCTGTGCAGGGGCGTAGCTAAAGGCTCATGGGCCTGAGTGCAAGAATTCAGCTTGGGCCCCCCTACCACTCCCCAACGCCACCATTATCATCAGACCCCTGCGCGTGCCTATGCCCAGACGCCTTGCCCAACAGCCCCCATAGTATAATGCCCCCACACAGTATAATGCCCCATAATGTATAATGCCCCCCATAACAGCCCCATACCGTATAATGCTCCCCATATCAGCCCCCCATACAGTATGATTCCCCCATATCAGCCCCCATGCAGTATAATGCCCCCCATCTTATCAGCCCCCATGCAGTATAATGCCACCCCCTGCAATATCAGCCCCCATACAGTATAATGCCCCCCCCCCATAACAGCCCCATACCGTATAATGCTCCCCATACAGTATAATGCCCCCCATCTTATCAGCCCCCATGCAGTATAATGCCCCCCCCCCCCGCAATATCAGCCGCCATACAGTATAATGCCCCCATATGTGCATAATAGAAAAATAACATAATTACTTACCTATCCCCGTTCCCATGTAGGGTGGAGGATCCTTCGCCTCCTCCGGTGTGTGCTATGAGTGACTCAGCGCAGGCAGGCGCGATGATGTCGCTGCATCCCACCTGCCTGCGTCGAGCCGCTCAGGGCACAGAAAATGCTGGATCAAGGAGACGTCAGCTCCTTGCTCCAGGATTGAATGGAACCGGGACCTCGGTGAGTGACTTGCGACCTCCCGGAGGTCTTCACACGAACACTTAATGGGGACGCGACCCACAGTGTAGGGATGTCACGATACCAAAATTTGCACTACGATACCGATACTTCGTTTACTTTGCCAACAGTAATAAAAAAAAAAAAGTTCTTTCGTTTTCTCATGTGAGGCGCGAGGTGTGATGCTGAATTTTGAATGTGCCTCACATTAATAGTAATAAACCCCATCATGTTTCTCAGTCATAATGGGTTAATGTGTAAGGTATATCATGGGGTTAATTACTGTTTACACGAGCGTGATATATGTGCATGCTTTTCACGCGTGTCGTACGCACCTATATTAGTCTATGGGGGCATGCAGACAGTCCGTGAGTTTTGCTCAGTGTGAGTCCCCTGAAAAAAACTCACGACATGTCCTATCTTTGTGCGCTGTTCGCGCATCACGCACCCATTGAAGTCAATGGCTGCGTGAAAATCACGTGCACCACACGGAAGCACTTCCGTGGGACATGCGTGAGTCGCGCAACAGCAGTCAAAAGTATGTTTGCAAACAGAAAAGCACCACGTGCTTTTCTGTTGACAAACATTCAAACGGAGTGTCATCATGATGGCGGCTGCGCGAAAAGCACGCAGCCACGCATCATACAGGGCTGACACACGGAGCTGTTAAGTGCCTTTTGCACACGCAAAACGCCGCGGTTTTTGCGTGCGCAAAACGCACACGCTCGTGTAAATGAGCCCTGAATGTGAGGCACATGGAGGTTAAATTCATCATCGCACCTCGTGCCCCACAATAAGTGATAGAAAGCAGTTTTTATTTTGTTTTTTACAGCGTACACATCATAAATGATGCAAAAAAATTGTTGTGTAGGTTATTACGGCTGCGCCAATACCGATTATATGTATATTTTATGTATTGAGACTTATTTTAATGTTTATTGTAAAAAAGGTGAGTATGTATTTTTTTTTTTATTTAACATTACTTTGTTTTTACTTTATTTTTTAAACTTTAATGTACTGGCATATATCTATATCCCAGTACATTAGCCTGTGTACAGATAGTACATAGGCTGTTGTTAGGACATACTTAAGTATGCCCTAACAACAGGAAATATGGTCAGACAGCCCTGGGGTCATTCAATGGACCCTGGGCTTTCTGCCCATATATGGTATGGCCCTCAATCGCGTCACAGGAATTCCCTGTGACGCGATCCAGGGGCAGCCCCCTTCTCATTTTCCCCTGAATGCTGCAGTCAGCTTTGATCGCAGCATTCAGGAGAATAGCGGCGGAGATGAGAGGTTTCTCTGATCTCCGCCGTTATAGAGCGGGGCTGCGGCTGTGTAATACAGCCATTGCCCCGCTCCTGACATTAAGTGCATGCGCGCGGTCAGCATGAGGAGATGCGGCCGGCGCTGCACTAATGAGCGGCGGTTCAGGCACTGAAGACAGAACACGGGGGTGTTTTGTAGTGCACCCGCCATGTTCTGTCTTCAGTGCCGCAGATCATTAGTGCAGCGCCGGCCGAATCACATCATCATGATGGCGCGCACATGTCAGGACTCAGGAGCGGGGCAATGACTGTATTAAACAGCCGCAGCCCCGCTCTCATACAGCCATGTGTACTATACTGTATTGTGTTGTATTACAAAAATGGTTACCGAGGACTTTAGAAAGCTATCAACGAGAAATGTAAGAGATAACCTAACTCACATCCAAAGAAAGGCACTGAAAGAGCTTCAAGCCTTGGATGATGTAGTATTTAAGGCTGCGGACAAGGGGGGAATGTTGTGGTTTGGCCAACAGCTAAATATGAGGAGGTTTTCAGGCAGTTACGTGATAACGCGACATACGAAAAATTATCAAGTAACCCAATTGATCGTTTCTCTCAGGAATTAAGAAGTATTCTAGACATGGCTTTAGATTTGGGTATCATCACTAAAAAAATATATGATGGGCTAACCATTGAGGACCCTAAAATTTCCGACCCTATACCTTCTACCCAAGATCCACAAAGATCCCACTGACCCCCCGGGGCATCCAATCGTGTCCGGGATAGAGGGATTATGTGATCCCGTATGTAAATTCATTGATCACTATTTGAAACCTATGGTATATGATTTACCTTCCTATGTCAGGGACACGACGGACGTCCTCGGTAGGGTCAGTGGTATCCAAGTGGAACCAGACATGTATCTTGTGACTGCGGACATCGAGTCACTCTACACGAGTATTAGGCATCAAGATGAGCTGGAGGCGGTCCGCTTCTTCCTGGGGACCGGCAACCGGGATGGCCAATTTTGTGACTTTATCCTAGAATTACTACAATTTATTTTAAGTCATAATTTTTTTGTATTCAAGGATTGTTTCTATTTGCAGAGGCAGGGCACGGCGATGGGGGCGGCGTGTGCGCCGTCCTATGCGAACCTGTTTCTCGGGCTCTGGGACAGGTTTTCCTGGGGGACGGCGCCCACGCTGCCGACCAGGTGCAGATGTGGCTGCGATATATTGATGACATTTTCTTTATTTGGCAGGGATCGGAGTCTGGCCTGATGGGTTTCATGCAGCAATTGAATATAAATCCATTTAATATTAAGTTAACATACAAATACCATCGGCACCAAGTAGAATTCCTGGATATACGGATTTTTTCTGATAATCAGGGTTTTCTACACACAGATGTATTTCGGAAGTCAACATCGGTTAATTCATTGCTGCATGCCTCATCGGCCCATACTCCATCCACGATTAAGATCATCCCAGTTGGTCAATTCCTTAGGATGAGGCGGATCTGTTCCTCTGATGCCCTCTTCGAACGCCAATCAGCAGATCTGAGGAATAGATTTATGGATAGAGGATACAGCAATAGGGCTATTAAGTCGGGTTACAGGAGAGCAAAAACGACATTACGTGATGACCTCCTCAAACCTAAAAAACAATTGGACAATCAGTCTGGGGTACGCTTTATATCCACTTATAATGGGCAATGGAACAAGATGCGTAGCATCCTGGAGCACCATTGGCCTATCCTTATGTCTGAACCTCACTTAGCTCAAAGTTTATCTGAGAGACCCTTAATGACTGCGAGACGAGCCAGGAACCTAAGGGATTTCCTTGTAAAAAGCCATTATGTCCCCTGCCAGATATCACCCTTTGGTTCTCGTGGACCGAGAAAAGGGTGTTATCCCTGTGGCAAATGCAGAGCATTTGCCAACATTTGTCGGGCAACAAACTTTTCCTCAGCTGATGGAACACGTAATTTTAATATCCGTGAATACATTTCATGTAGCACGACACATGTGATCTACTACGCCACATGTGGGTGCTCAAAGATATACATCGGACTGACTTCTCGAGAACTGAGAATCCATACTAGAGAACATGTACGTGATATCTTGGGGGCCAGTGAGGTAGATGATCCAACACAACTGAAGACCATACCTCGGCATTTTAAGAGGTATCATGATTGTAATCCGAAAACGTTCTCGGTTAAAGGCATTGATAGGATACATTGTGGCATCAGGGGGGGGAATGTGAAGAAGGTTCTGGCGCAAAGGGAATCCAAATGGATTGTCATGTTGGGTTCCATGACACCGCGGGGTCTCAACGAAAACCTTAGTTTTGTCCCATTTTTGTAAAAACTTATTTCACAATCTTTACCACCGACTTGTTTTTATTACAATTTTTTTGTATTTTAATTTTGTGTTGCTCTATATGTCCCTTTTATTAGGCATCATATGTGATATACTAAATATCTACTGTCTTGCTATGTGGATCGGGCCGGATCGGATTCTCGTGAGACGAGGTGCTCAATATTTGTCCATCTGTCTCTAATATATCTGAATTGTATCCGTTGTACGCAGACAGTGTGAAACAATACTCTTTCCTTTTGATGTGTCTCTCATTGTATGTATATCCAATTTTGAATATGTATAATATGTATTCAGGAATATTTATAAGATTGGATATGTATGGCATCTGTTTAGGCTAGCTATTGAGTCGGGTAACCAAGTGTTACTATTGTTATGAGAAAAGAGGGGGAGACAAAACCTCCAGCTCACCTTTTATATGTGGATTTTGCACTTTGGTCACCGCACGGATCCTCGCGTCGGCACGCGATGTATAGACAGTAGAAAACCAAACAGGGTGGATCCAGCGTTGCTGTGAATAAAAAGGAACTGGTTCCAAGTTTAAAGGAGATATTTTAAAATTAGGATCAATCTAGTATGATGTCCTGGAGTGCTTAGGAGAGATGTGAGAAGATTGGCAAAGCCTACGCGTTTCAAACGCTTCCTGCGTTCTTAATCATGGCTGGATTTGACTGACTGACTTGTCTGGTGTCTTTTATACATGATTACTTTACTGTTTGTGTTGATTGCGTTCCAGGTGCTTGCAGTCTCCTGGAGCGCAAACCGGAAGTAGGAAGACTCTGCGTTCCATTTACATCGGCACACTGTAAGTATAATTGATTTAACGAACTGGCCAGATACACTTTTATTTAGGGGATAGGAAGAGATGGGGACTGGGTTGTAAGAGCCCCGTCTAATTTTTTGTTGTTGTGTGGCAGGAGAGTATTGCACCGGGTTGTATCTGCTGTTGTTCGATCTGTCTCTGATTGATTTCACTTCCGGTCTGACGTAAGTGTTGTTGTTTTGCATGTCAGAGTCACATGGATATCGTGGAATGCAGGACCGGAAAACAGTGCTACCCGTGTGTATCGGAGGAAGAGTTCCATCTCGTTCGGAGCTTGGTAAGTATATTTATGAGTATTTATAGACATGAAGAAAGTGTAGAAAAAGTGCCTTTCAGTAGAAAGAATTGAGATTTATACTTGTGTAGTATGTAAGTATAGATGAACGCCAGTTCGTTTGTAATGTAACACCAGAAAAATGAAAATAATAAACGTGATTGTTATTTTATTATTTATTTTTTTGTGTAACTTTTTAATTATTTATAGTTTTTTGTTATTATTTTTTACTCGTATGAGTGATAGGTACATCAATCAGAGACAGATCGAACAACGGCAGATACAACCCGGTGCAATCCTCTCCTGCCACACAACAACAAAAAATTAGACGGGGCTCTTACAACCCAGTCACCATCTCTTCCTATCCCCTAAATAAAAGTGTATCTGGCCAGTTCGTTAAATCAATTATACTTACAGTGTGCCGATGTAAATGGAACGCAGAGTCTTCCTACTTCCGGTTTGCGCTCCAGGAGACTGCAAGCACCTGGAACGCAATCAACACACACAGTAATGTAATCATGTATAAAAGACACCAGACAAGTCAGTCAGTCAAATCCAGCCATGATTAAGAACGCAGGAAGCGTTTGAAACGTGTAGGCTTTGCCAATCTTCTCACATCTCTCCTAAGCACTCCAGGACATCATCTAGATTGATCCTAATTTTAAAATATCTCCATTAAACTTGGAACAAGTTCCTTTTTATTCACAGCAACGCTGGATCCACCCTGTTTGGTTTTCTACTTACTATTGTTATGTATGTTTCTGTGTACCTATTGATGTATTTGATTATGATTGTATTATTGGGGGTATTTTAATTGTTTTATCACTAGTGATTACCACGCTTGCATATATCTATGTGTGCGACATGGATCCATATTTTAATATATATATATATATATATATACCATGATCTTATCACTGTTTATATAAATTGCAATTATTGTGAATATTATATATCGATATTGGGTGGGGATGGATTGGTGCACTCAACTAATAATTCTGTTATGTGATATATTTATGATTGAAACGACTAATTCTATGTAGTATGTCTGTCACTGTAATTCTATATGAAAATCTTTGTCGTATAGTACATCAGTGCCCTCTGTCACTATATGGCATATGCCTCTTCTGTTTGCAACCGCACTGGGTCATTCTTGCATCCCTTAATATTATTTTTGCACTTTGTTATAATTTCTCTTTTTTTGATAGCATTCTATTACACCACAAACTTCTCTTTATTTCTTCTCTTTTTCTTCACTTTGTATATTTACATAAAAAACTGCATTTATTCGCCTCCATACACACAAATGGAGGTGGCAGTAATCGTTGACTACCCCGTTTTCTTATATCAGTATACATATACATTGTTTAATATATACTATGCGATCTTTTTTTGTAGATATATTTATAATTTTCTATATGCACAGATACATATATGCAGACGTATAGGTAGCTTCTGACCAATGATATGGCTATGATGGGTCTATTGGGTTTATTTACAAGACACACTGCAGATACTTTAATGATATGAGGACGAGGTGATGTACTGGTTTGATGCATGAGGGTCTCGGCCACACTAGACTTTATTATACCTGGTTTGTGGTGCCGTCGTGCGCATGCCCGCTGTGGCGGCTGACGGCGATGCTCTCCCCCTTCGCCTCCTATGGCGCATTGCGCATGTCCGGAACTCCCGTTACGCGTCGGGAGCCCGGACACGTGCTGCATTCCCGGGAGCCGGATGTGGGAATTTCCTCGCTTCCGGCGGTTCCAGCTGGGATGCGCCGCTGAACGGCATCACGGTCTCAGGGTTTGGGTAGTATATATGGGGACAAAGGTTAGAGCACACATCAACTTACATCCCCCTGAGGAAGCACTACGTGGCGAAACGCGCGTCGGGGTCTATGTTGCGGAGCGGACACCACCTATTCATACCACTTTTTTCCATCTATGGGTAAGTCTGCGTCATAGTTATTTTATCTGATTCAATCACCATCTATTATGATACACATTGCACCCTCTTCTACTCAAACTATTTGTTTATGGAGACATTGTTCTCCCCTTTCGTACTTTTGAGTAATGGTGTATTTATTGGCATATTTAACTTTGAATCAGACATGTATTCAAACATGTATGTAGCTACCCTTGGTTTATAGGTAGTTACAATATTTGGTGCGGTCTCCGCCTGTTATACTAGAGTTCTCTTTGTGCTATTTGTATATGTATAGTGTTTGTGCAATAAAGATTTGACTTTTATATTATATACATTGGCGATAAAGGCTCTTATTTGTCTCTTTGTGGTATATTGTGTTGTATTGTGCAGTTTGCGGTGGAGAGAGGAGGGGGGGGAAGTGATTTAACGCCCCCCCCCTCTCCACCGCAAACAGCACAATACATCACAATACATTACAAGGCATCACAACACATTACATTACATTACAACACATTACATTACATTACAACACCACACAATACATTACATTACAGACTGCAGCTTACCTGGAGTCCTCCGAACCGACTCTTCCACTCCACTGTCTGGAAGACGTGTCACGTGAGAACAAGGTCACATGGTACACTAGTAACCAGGAAGTGCCGGCTTCACGGCACAGAAGATTTATTTAGGAAGCTTGCTGTATGGCAACGGGGGCCCGTGGGCCCTCCAGGCTTAGGGGCCCGGTCGCAACTGCGACCGCTGCGACCCCTATAGCTACGCCACTGTATCTGTGCTCTGTTGTCCGTGTGCATGCGTGTGCTTTTATTGTGTTTGTCACGTGCGGGGATTAATTCACTGGTTGTTATCTGCACACATTCTGTGCTCATGTGTCAGTGCACACATGGTTTTGTACGTGCGCTAACACATGCACACACTCGGTCTCCTGTGTTCTTTTTTGTGCGTGCATG
The DNA here is from genome assembly GCF_050947455.1 of Rhinoderma darwinii. Lineage (NCBI taxonomy): Eukaryota > Metazoa > Chordata > Amphibia > Anura > Rhinodermatidae > Rhinoderma > Rhinoderma darwinii. The sequence goes on from NC_134688.1 coordinate 278,853,232, forward strand.
TCATTTTTAATTATGACATGCATGCACTTAATATTTAAGCACAACATAGCTAATTTATTTTACATATTGTCACTTCATGATCACGTCGGTATTCGTTTCCCTCCCGTCTCACCCCTCCGTCTCTCTCCCCTTTTTTTTTTTGGTTTGTTTTATTTATATCACACATCGGTCCCCTATCTTTATTTAACATTGGACCGTCTTATTAATTTTTTCACACCAAATAAATTTGTTTTTTCATTTCTATTTATTCTTTCTCTTTTTTTCTTTCTTTATTTGACCATCCTCTGCCAACATCATATCACATTATCAGCTGTCTCAATAATACACACCCACACATTCATAAGCCGTGATATTCGCCTTTATTTATTGCCAAAATACATTCTGCATCTTTTATTTAGCTGCCTTTGTGGGTTCCACTCTGTGGGTCCCATGGGAGGGACGGTGCGTTGGTGGGAGGGAGTGGCTTACGCACCTTTCGACCGCTGTCTTTCATCGGGGCTGGATGTTGGCGGCGCTGTCAGACATCGCCGGCTCACATCCTCTCTGATGACGCGGATCCGGAAGTGGGGCGGCAGCCATCTTTGAACCCCCGGCTTGTCGCCGTTGTTCCACCTCTGATGGCTCCATGTGATTGGACTATACACTTGTTTACCTAGTACAAAAGGGAGGGCCTCGCCAGGATGGCGCCACCCCCGGATGAAGGCATCTGCTGAAACGCGCTTCGGGTATTAGCGTCTCCTCCATGCGGGATTATGAACCTGGGTATGTACTTTCATCCATATAGGCATTTGGTCAAACCCTTTTAGGGCTGTGTGCAACTTTTGCTGTAAGTCCCAGATGACTTGCTGCTTATGTCCTGCATGTGTGTTACATTTGCATACACCCTAGTGGTGTTCTATATACAGAATAGCACTTTATATTGTATATAGCACTTTTTGTGCACTGTATACTTACTGCATGTCAGGCATAGACAGTGCATCTTTGATATGCTTTTACTTCACATGCCTCCATTATGCTTGTTCATACCTTGATGGTACTACAAATATATCCTGCATAGGTTGACGCCTTTTTTACATTGTATGACTCATCTTTTAAACTTTTTTGTATCTGTCTGTTAATAAAATGAATTTCTATTACTCATTAAGTTTGTGCTAGTATTTGACCATTTGTGTCTATAGGTTCTTGTGTATGTTTTCGGTCAAAGCACCAAGTTATACTTGGTTTACATATGTGGTTATCTACAATGGTATACAATCTTAACATAACTCTGTTTATCACGTATTACTCACTAGCATATACATTATATTATTGTTCATTGAGATAGCCCATTCATGTGTACAAATTGGTTGTGTATGTCTCTCAAGATCTGGAGGAAGGCGTACCAAGAGAGAAGATCTTGCAAAATATCCCTCTCATGAAAGCGGCTGCAGAATTTTTGTGTGACGAGCCGCTGGATGTCTTGAAGTTTTCTTCCAGATCCCTGGCTCTCTCTAATATGGTGCGTAGAACCCTCTGGATCAAGCAATGGACAAGGGACGTGCCATTTAAAAATCATTTCTGTTCCCTACCATTCCATCCCTCCTCTCTCTTCGGTCCTCAGCTGGAAGACATCCTTAAATTAATTAATGATGAGAAAGGGGTTTCCTTCCCACATCCTCCAATGAGGCCGCCATTTAGAACCTTTTAAAACCGTTCCAAAAGGTCCCCTAAGGGTCAAAAATATTTTCGGGGGGGGGGGGGAGGGGGGGAGTGACAGAAAGCGTAGACTCAAACGAAAGCAAGAGGGTAACCCCTCCGTTAGGAAGAAATCACCCTTTCAAAAAAATTCTAACTTATGACGCCAAGAGGGAGGAGTGTCCAGTAGGTGGAAGACTAGAAGAGTTTGTTCACCTATGGCTAAAAACGTCCACAGACGCCTGGGTCAGATCCACCATCCAGAATGGCTACTCACTGGAACTAAACACCATTCCAAAGAACAAATTCTGTATAAACAGGGGAAGAAATCCTATTGTTCTCAGTCTTATTCAGGACTTCATAAGGAAGGGAGCATAGGCGGAAGTTCCGTATCATCAGTGGGGTCGGGAGTGTACTCCCCTATCTTTGCCGTTCCAAAAAAAGAAGACAAGTGGCGGTTAGTGATAGATTTAACATATCTGAACCAGTTCTTTGTAAAGAAAAAGTTCAAAATGGAATCCATGCAATTGGTCATAAATATTATCCAGGAAGGAGATTGTCTAGCCACTATTAATCTGCAAGATGCATACCTTCATATCCCGGTCCTGAAGAAACACAGGAAGTTTCTTCGGGTAGCAGTTCTTGTTCATCATCAAGTCTTACATCTTCAGTGCACCTGCCTACCCTTTGGGATAACATCACGATGTACAAATTCAGTCGGACAACCTCCCCGCAGTGTTTTATGTAAACAAGCAGGGGGGCACCAGAAGCAATTCCCTCAGAAAGGAATGCAGTCAGATTATGCGGTGGCCAGAACACATTCTGAGATCAGTCTCCGCAGTCCACATTCGAGGAGTGTTGAATCTGAAAGCGGATTGGCTGAGCAGGAAACTGATTCACCCACAGTGGAGCTTGAATCCGTAAGTCTTCCTCCAAATCACCAGGAAGATGGGCAAACCATCTTTAGACGTCATGGCGACCGCAAAGAATGCCAAATTAAGGAAGTTTTGCTCCCTCAACAGGTCGGATCACCCATATGCCATAGACAGTCTATCATTGAGTTGGGAGAAGACCTTCATATATGTCTTTCCCCCCATCCCTCTAATTCCTCGGGTGTTGAGGAAAATAAAGGATGAGAAAGTGAAGGCCATAGCGATCATTCCTCATTGGCCCAGAAGGGCATGGTTTCCGCTCGTGTTGAAACTCTCGAACGGCAACTTCTGGAAACTCCCATTACGTCCAGATCTCCTGCTACAGCAGGATTGGTTTCATCCCACGTTAGACAGGTTACATTTGACGGCATGGAAACTTAACGACAGTCTCTAAAAAATAAGGGCTTCTCTGATGAAGTAGTTAATACCCTATTAGCCTCCAGGAAACCCAGTACGATAAAAATATATTCTTGAATATGGTTTATATTTTCATAATGGTGTCAGGTTAATGACAGGTCACGAGATACAGTTTCCACTTTATTGCAGTTTCTGCTAGAGGGATACCAGAAAGGCCTCAAGACCAATACATTAAAAGTGAATTTGATGGCCATTAATGCTAATTCAGAGGGGAGATTATCTGTCCTGTAAAGAGCCTTATTTTAGGATTCTGCCAGAGTGCGTTATCCTTAGAACAATGCCAGGGTTCTTACCAGAAGTACCGTCTAGCTCCAACTTAAATCAAGAGATAGTTTGCTGGTCCTACCAGTAGACTCAGCCTCTGATACCCCTATTGATTTACAATGCTTAGACGTAAGGAGGTCCCTACTTGCTTATCTAGAAATAACGGCCCCCTTTAGACAATCCGAAAGGCTGTTTCTCCAATTTCAGGGGCCAAATAAGGGGAAAAAAAGCCAGCAAAGCCTCACCAGCTAGATGGCTCAAAGAAGTCATCAGGGACTGCTGCTCCCTGTAAGGCCTAGAGTTCCCTTTAGATATTCGGGCCCACTCAACCAGGTCCACATCCACATCGTGGGCAGAAAGATGCCATGTCCTCTTAGACCAGGTCTGCAAAGCAGCCACTTTGTCTTCTTCCTCGACCTTCCTTCATTAAACACTATCGGCTCGACTTGTTTTCTTCTGAAGGTTCTGCCTTTGGCAGGAAAATACTAGTGGAGCATCCAAAGCCTAACCCCCCCCCCCCCATATTGTCATTACTTGTTAAAGGAACAGTGTCACCACAATTTTTTTTTTAATATGTTAAAGATGTTAGTGCTTTATTAAAAACGTTTGGATTAATTTGTGTGTTTGTGTGTTACTTTTTTTTATTTTTACACTTTTTCTTCCCTATGGGGGCTGCCATTTTTTTTTCCATTTCTGTATGTGTCGATTAACGACACATACAGACATGGAATACGGCAGCTCCAGTCCCATAGGGACTGCGAACGGGGCCCGTTCCATCCACTATCATGTACGCCGCTGTGTGGGAACGGCGCATGCGCCGCTCCCACACAGTTCAATTTGAAATGCGCGCCGTCCGGCGCCATTTTCCTGTGGACCGGAAGTCGCGGCCGGACAGTAATATTACTACTTCCGGTCGCGGCTTCCGGACTTGTGCACATGGAGCAGCGGCAGCAGACGGAGCGGATGGACCGGAGGGAGCGGCGGCGATTGGAGCAGGTAAGTGATTTCTATGTATGTTCGTGTTTCAGTGTGTGTTTACTAGTGTATGTTAACCTACTACACTGTGTGTTAGCTCAAAAAATGGCGACACACAGTGTAGGAGGTTAGACCGTTCAATCCCCTCGTTTATCCCGGCACTAGCCAGGATAAAGGAGGGGGGATTCTGAGAGCTCACTAGAGCGAGGGATTTTTACCCAATTTTGCAGCATAAAGCAATGTGGTTGCTTTACCACATGCAATGCTGCAATTTTGGGAATGGCTCCATCTAGTGACCAGCAATGGAAAATATTATAAATTAGATTCCAATTGAATCCAATTTATAATATTTTCTGACTCGTGAAAAAAATAAATAAAATTAGAACAATGTTTAATCACCTACACACTAATTGTTTAACTAAAAAAAAAAAAAACATGTTTTGCTGGCAACACATTCCCTTTAAGTCCCTTAAAGGGAATGTGTTGCCAGAAAAACATGTTTGTTTTTTTTAAATTAAACATTTAGTGTGTGGGTGATTAAACATTGTTCAAATTTTTTTTATTTTTTTCACGAGTCAGGAAATATTATAAATTAATTCTAATTTATAATATTTCCCATTTCTGGTCACTAGATGGAGCTATTCCCAAAATTGCAGCATTGCAAAATTGGGTAAAAAGCCCTCGCTCTCAGCATCCCCCCCTCCTTTATCCTGGCTAGTGTCGGGATAAACGAGGGGTTTGAATGGTGTAACCTCCTACACTGTGTGTCGCCATTTTTTGAGCTAACACACAGTGTAGTAGGTTTACATACAGTAGTAAACACACACAAACACGAACATACATTGAAATCTCTTACCTGCTCCTGCCGCCGCGGCTCCCTCCGGCCCGTCCGCTCCGTCTGCTGCCGCTGGTCCAAGTGCACAAGTCCGGAAGCCGCGACCGGAAGTAGTAATATTACTGTCCGGCCGCGACTTCCGGTCCACAGGAAAATGGCGCCGGACGGCGCCAATTTCAAATTGGACTGTGTGGGAGCGGCGCATGCGCAGTTCCCACACAGACGCCGTACACAGAAGTGAATGGGACGGGAGACCTTCGCAGTCCCTATGGGACTGTGGCTGCCGTATTCCATGTCTGTATGTGTCGTTAATCGACACATACAGAAATGGAACAAAAAATGGCAGCCCCCATAGGGAAGAAAAAGTGTAAAAATAAGAAAAAGTAAAACACAAACACACAAATAAATATAAACGTTTTTAATAAAGCACTAACATCTTTAACATATAAAAAAATAATTTGTGATGACACTGTTCCTTTAAGTGTGCTGCCTTAGGACGATCAGGAAGTGGAAAATGTATCTGAAATTTTAATTTCCTGGAGTCCGTAGGCAGCACAAGTCCCCCCCCCCCCCTATATATATATACTGCTGCATATGTTACGCTTTCTGAAGGGATTTGGGCTCTATTTAAGGTTACCTGGGACCTCCTAATTGTTTAATTAATTACTGCTGAGTCTTCTATCCGGTCAGATGAAGTATCTTAACCCTTAAGTGTGCTGCCTACAGACTCCAGGAAATCAAAATTTCAGGTACATTTTCCATATTTTGACCCCACAGATGTTTCATAGATTTTATTAGAATTGTGCAGTGAAAATAAAAACAATCCTTTTTCTTCAATAAGACGTAGCTTTAGCTCTAAATTTTTCATTTTCTCAACAAATAAAGGAAAAAAAGAACCACTACATTTGTAAAGCAATTTCTCCCGAGTACGGCATTACCCCATTTGTGGTCATAAACTGCTGTTTGGGCACACAGTAGGGTTCAGAAGGGAAGGAGCGGCATTTGGCTTTTGGAATACAGATTTTGCTGGATTGGTTTCTGGGCGCTATGTCACATTTGCAAAGCCCCTGTGGTACCAAAAGAGTGGAAACCCCCGAGAAGTGACCCCATTTTGGAAACTACACCCCTCAAGGTATTTACGTAGGGGTGAAGGGAGCATGTTAACACTGCAGGTGTTTTTCAGAAATTAGTGTGAATTCAGTGTTGCAGAGTGAAAATTTCATTTTTTCCATAGATATGCCAATATGTGGTGCCCAGCTTGTGCCACCATAACAAGACAGCTCTCTAATTATTATGCTGTGTTTCCCGGTTTTGGAAAAACCCTACATGTTGCTCTAATCTTTTGCCTGGACTATCAATAGAGCTCAGGAGTGAAAGAGTACCATGCGAAGTTGAGGCCTAATTTGGCAACTTACACAGTATTGGTTCACAATTGCAGAGGCTCTAATGTGAAATAATAAAAGAAACCCCTGAGAAGTGACCCCATTTTGGAAACTGCACCCCGCAGGGCATTTATTAAGGGATGTAGTGAGCATTTTTACTCCACAGGTCTTTTCCATAAATGATTGCGCTGCGAATGATGCAAAGTAAAAATTAGAATTTTTCCCTAGGTGTGACATTTCAGTGGGAAATATGTAGTGCCCAGCTTGTGCCACTGGAGACACACACCCCAAAAATTGTTAAAAGGGTTCTCCCTGTTTTGGCGATGCCATATATGTGGAAGTAAACTGCTTTTTGGGCGCACTGTAGCGTTCAGAAGGGAGGGAGCACCATTTGGCTTTTGGAGCGTGGATTTTGCTTGGTAATAGTTTTGTTTGAGTATTACTGATATTTCAGTTTATAATGTGGGGGTACATGTAAGCTGGGCAGAGTACATCAGGGGCATAGTCAGGTGGTATAATAATGGGGTAAACAATAAATAATCCATAAATATTTGTTACGCTGTGAAGCAATCCTTTCTGCACAGGCCAGTTGTTGCACTGATAAATGGTGTCCTTACTTATCCCCTGTTGGTCCACACTCTGCACCTTTGCAGTTTGGGGAATTTTACTGGGAAAGTGTTGTCCTGGTATAATATGGGCACCTCGCTTCAAACAGATATATTTGGGCCCTCCCCTTCCTGGTTCCCTAATTTTAGTGCCTTGATAATTCGCCTCTTGAAACAGAAGAAATGTTCCCCTCGGGCTGCACAACTGCATATTTTTTATTTCCTGACTTATTGGAGCCTTAACTCCTTTTATTTTTTCATAGATGCAGTGGTATGAGGGCTGTATTTTTGCGGGACGAGCTATAGTTATTATTGGTACCATTTTGGGGTTCATGCGACTTTTTGATCTCTGTTTATCCTTTTTTTTGAGAGCCAAGGAGACTAAAAAACAGCAATTCTGGCTTAGTTTTTTAGTTTTTTTTATATAGCGTTCACAAGGCATCATAAATTAAATGTTAACTTTATTCTGCGGGTCAGTACGATTCCAGCCATACCAAATTTATAGCACTTTTTTATGTTTTACAACTTTTTGCACAATAAAATTGCTTTGGTAAAAGGAATGTATTTTTTCTGTCGCCATGTTGTAAGAGCCATAACTTTTAAATTTTTTGTCGACAGAGCTGTATGAGGGCTTATTGTTTTGCGAGACAAGCTATAGTTTTTATACTATACCATTTTTGGATACATGCAACTTTTTGATCACTTTTTATTTTAATTTTTGGAAGACAAAGTGACACAAAAACAATTTTTTAGTTTTTTTTTTACGGCGTTCACTGCGCTTGACCAATAACATAATATTTTATAGCTTAGGTCGTTACGGACGCGACGATGCCAAATATGTACGATGTTATTATTTTTTTTCAATAATATAACTTGATAAGGGAAAAAGGGCGATTGTGTTTTATTTTATTACGTGAAACTATTATTTTATTTTTTACAACTTTTATTTTCACTTTTTTTACACTTTTCTTTAGTCCCACTAGGGGACTTGAAGGTCCAACTGTTTGATTGATGTTCTAATACATTGCACTACCTATGTAATGCAATGTATTAGAACTGTCAGTTGTTCACTGACAGCAAGCAGATCAGGCTCCGCCTCAGGTCGGAGCCTAATCGGCTTCCGTAATGCCAGACATTAGGCCATTGTTAGGCCTCCTCTTGCCATAGTAGCAGTCGGCAGCCTTGCTATCGCATGGCAGAGATGCCGATTTTCTACAAACCACTAAGATGCAGCGATCGCTTTCGATCACTGCATCTAAGGGGTTAATAGTAGGAATTAGAGCTAGTTCCGGTTCCTGTCGTTACAGCGGCGTGTCTGCTGTAACATACAGCGGACACCCACTGCTGATGACGCCGGCTCAGCTTCTTGCCGATGGTACCAAAAGCCTTTTAGGCCCGGCCTCCGAGCGGGACATAGGAGGCTTCCGTTTGGTGGCAGCCTGGAGGCTAGTATTAGGCCTCCATTTGCGATTGCAGCCACTGTCAACCCAGCGATCACCCCATCATAAAAAAAATACCCCATAAAAATTATAATGCCCCCCGTATAATTCCCTTTTTAGTGCCAGCACACAGTATAATGTCTCTAAGTGCCATAGACAGTATATTGCCTCCTGTAGTGCCCCTACACTGTATAATGTCCCCATAGTGGCACCCTCACAGTAGAATGCCCCCTTAGTGCCCCCCACAGTATAATGTCCCCCCTCCCCTGGGTGCCACACACAGCCCCCTGTAGAGTCTGCCACACAGCCCCTCTGTAGATTCTGTCACACAGCCCCCCACTTCCTCCTTGTAGACAGTGCTCCCCACTTTCCCTTTGTAGATAGTGTCATACATCCCCCAACCGCCCCCTTGTAGAAAGTGCCCCCTCCCCCCAAACAAATAAAACAAAAAAATTGTACTCACCTAGTACCTGTTCCCGGGAGGAACGGAGCTGCTCCACAATGACGATGGGATCCTTGTGTAGGCTGTTGTGATTCAGTGATGGCCTGTAGCTTAGTAAATGGCAGGTCAGGGAGATACCTCCCTGGTGTGCCATAGGATTAAATGGTAACTGCGTCCTAATGACGCAGATACTATTGAATGTAGCGTCGCTACCACTGTAGCAGCCATAGCAGCTGCTAGCGACGCCACCAGGCATTGGAGGCCTGTCCAGGCGGGCGGCACAGGTGCCCTGATGCCCAGTGGCTACAGTGGTAGTTAGGCCACTGAGCAGAGAAGGAGCGCTCAGGAGGAGAGCCAGCTGCAGGGTGGCCGGGCCTAGGCTTTCACAAACACAAGCAGGGGAAGGGAGCCAGCGCAGTGCCCCCCTTCCACCTGCTGGAGTGTTGCGCCCTGTGCGATGGCACAGTTCACACACCTCACGGCCCAGCCCTGCACCCCATGATTCAAGCTTTAAATAGGTAAAATAGTGGAGTCTGTGACAGTGGAGGAAAGGGAAGCTATCAGAATAGTATCTCTTCTACAACAGGAGTCAAGTACCGCTCAATAAAATGAGTAGTCCCTTTCAGTGGTGTGTAACAATCGCCAAGGGTCTCAAAGTGACAAATTGCAAATCAGTGTGTTAAGAGCAGTATTTGATTGCATCTTAAGGGAAGATGTGCCAGATTTATCCAAAGCTGGGTCTTGTACAGTATTACAATCAACTACCATTTTTAAAGTGTGGAGATCCCTAGAAATAAGAAAAGAGAGGAGAAAAACTCCACATTTGGGGTGTTATGGGGCAATGTTCCCTCTGTACCCTGTGGAGAGCGCCACACAGCACCTGTAGACAGCGCCACACATTCCCCTGTAGACATCTTCACCCCCCTGTAGATAGCGTCACACACATCCCTCTGTAGATACCGTCACCCCCTGTAGATAGCGCCACACACAGACCCCCTATAGTTAGTGCCACACAGACCCCTGTAAATAGGGCCACACAGACCCCCCTGTAGATAGTGCCACACAGACCCCCTGTAGATAGTGCTACACAGACCCTCCTATAGATAGTGCCACACAGACCCCCCTATAGATAGTGCCACACAGACCCCCCCCTGTAGATAGTGCCACACAGACCCCCCTGTAGATAGTGCCATACAGACCCCCCTGTAGATCATGCCACACAGACCCCCCTGTAGATCATGCCACACAGAGCCCACTGTAGATACTGCCACACAGCCCCCTGTAGATAGTGCCACACAGACCCCTATCGATAGTGCCACACAAACCCTATAGATACTGTCACACAACTCCCCTGTATATAGTGCTACACAGCAATTCCCCCCCTGTATATAGTGCTACACAGCACCCCTCTACCCTTGTATATAGCGCTACACAGCCCCCTCCTCCCCTTGTGTATATAGTGCTACACAGCCCCCCTCCCCTTGTATATAGTGCTATACTGCCCCCTCTTCCCCTTGTGTATATAGTGCTACACAGCCCCCCTCCCCTTGTATAAAGTGCTACACAGAAATTCCCCCTTATATATAGGCCTACACAGCCCCTCTCCCCTTATATATAGTGCTACACAGCCCCCCTCCCCTTGTATATAGTGCTACACAGCCCCCCTCCCCTTGTATAAAGTGCTACACAGCAATTCCCCCTTATATATAGGCCTACACAGCCCCTCTTTCCTTATATATAGTGCTACACAGCCCCCCTCCCTTTGTATATAGTGCTCAGGGGCTGATTAAGGATACCATGGGCCCCTGGGCACTTTTTCAGGTCCCCCCCACCCCCCGCACGAACTCCGAAGTCCCTGTACCGTATATATTTGCAGATTTCTGTTTAGGCGGCCACAGACCTGGCACTGTTTTAATTTAGCTGTAAAAGCAGAATGAGTTATATAGAAGAAAGAAAGCAAAATACTTTGAGACACTGAAGTGGTCAGGAGCTTTATAACTTTTTTATTTTTATGTCAATGGAGGTGTGTGTAAAGGTTTTTTTTTGCGGGAGGAGTTATAGTTTTTATTGGCACCGTGTAAAGTACCATATAATGAGTGAATTGGAAAAAACTGAGATTCCTTCATGTTTTTTTGGATTTAGTTTTTACTGTATATATTTACCTTCTCTTAAGGTAAAAGTAGATTTAACATATACTTTTACCTTTAGAGAAGGTAAATATATACAGACCCAGAACAAAAGCTCAGCACATATATACAGCCCCAGAACCAAGCTCAGTAAATATATACAACACCAGAACAAAGCACAGTACATATATAAAGCACTAGAACAAAGCTCTGTGCATATATACAACACCAGAACAAAGCTCAGTACATATATACAGCACTAGAACCAAGCTCAGTACATAAATACAGCCCCAGAAGCCAGCTCAGTACATAAATACAGCACTAGAACCAAGCTCAGTACATTGGTTCTGGGAATGTATTACACTGTATACACTGCGCTCTTGAATATAATAGTACTATACACTGCGCCCCTGAATATAATAGTACTATACACTGTACTCCTGAATATAATAGTACTATACACTGTGTCCCTGAATGTGTGTGTGTGCTTGTGTGTGTGTGCTTGTGTGTGTGTGTGTGTGTGTGTGTGTGTGTGTGGATAGGAGACAGTATATCTATTGCACTACAACCCTACAAACTATGGATAGGATTAGATACAGTGGCTCAGCACCGTATCACACATGATAGGATTAGATACAGTAGCTCAACAGACAGTATCACACATTATAGGTTTAGATACAGTAGCTCAACAGACAGTATCACACATGATACGATTAGATATAGGGACCAGCTTGCTGACATTGCGGTTCCAGCGCTGGACCCAGAAAAGGTAAGTATAAGAATTGTTTTGCTTTTTTATGTGTTACTAATTATTTTTGTGTGTTTGTGTTATTTTACAGGTTCGGTTGTTGGACTACGTTGGATTCGAGGACTACTCCAAAGGTAGCGGTTTTTTTATTCTCAATAAAATGGTTAATGAGGGTTGTGTTTGTTTTTTTATTTCAATAAAATATTTTTTCTATGTCCTTGTATTTTTTTAGACTTTATTATTACCGCCTTAATAGCTACTGGCTGATTGACAACATCCATTACTAAGGCGAGGCTTAATGTTAGCAGGCAGAGAGGCTAAGACTAACCCCCATTACCCCGGTACCCACCGCCACCAGTGCTACTGGGAAGAACCGTATTGATGGTCGGGTACCGGGTCAGCCACAGGCTGGTAATATCAGCCTGGGAAAGGCCAAAAACAGTAACCCCCCCCCCTCCCCTGGTAATGCTAGGCTGCTGCTGTTGTATCTGGCAGGGTCCCCCCCCCCCCATTTTTGATAACCAGCCAGATACAAGAAAGCAGCAGCAGGTTAACATTACCAGGGGGGAAGGGCCACAGTTTTTGGCCTTTCCCAGCCTAATAATACCATTTTGCAGCCGCCCCATTGCCCGACCATCACTACAGATGGTCAGGTACTGGATCATACCAGGCTTTTCCCGACACCCCTGGTGGCCGTGGGTGCCGGGGTAATAATGGGGGTTAGTGTTAGCCTCTGTACTGGCTAACACTAAGCCTCGCCTTAGTAATGGACGCTGTCAATCAGCCGGCGTCCATTACTAAGGCGGTAATAATAAAGTTTAAAAAACAAACAAAGACACAGAAAAAATATTTTATTGAAATAAAAACCACCCAAACTCTCATTAACCATTTTATTGATAATAAAAACGCCGTCATCAAAGTAGTCCTCGAATCCGACGTAGTCCAACGACCGAACCTGTAAAAAACCACAAACACAACAAAAATGATTAGTAACACATGTGGTAGGCTTAGGTACAGGGCCCGTGTGTGATACTGTCTGTCAAGATACAGGGTCCAGCAGACAGTAATCTTATACAGTACATGTGGTAGGCTTATATACAGGGTCACATATGGGCCATGTATCTAAGCCTACTATGTGTTTATGTAAGATGCTTAGATACAGGGCCCATCAGACAGGATCACACATGGGCCATGTATCTAAGCTTACCATGTGCTTATGTAAGATGCTTAGTTACAGGGCCCAGCAGACAGGATCACACATAGGCCATGTATCTAAGCCTACCATGTGCTTATGTAAGATGCTTAGATACAGGGCCCAGCAGACAGGATCACACATGGGCCTTGTACCTAAGCCTACCATGTGATTGACTTAGATACAGGGCCCAGCAGACAGGATCACATAATCTGTGATCTTGTCTCATGGGCCCTCTAAGCCTGCAACATCAAGGCTTAAAAGAGATTGTCCAGTCCCTAAACTCAGGATAGGCCATCAATAGCTGATGGCTTTGGGTTCGTCTCCCAAGACCTCTAGTTTGAGAAATAGACGCCTCACAGGTCCTCAACTGGCAGCTTCATTAAATAGTACCCGCAAAACGCCAGTGTCAACGTCTACAGTGAAGAGGCGACTCTGGGATGCTGGCCTTCAGGGCAGAGAGGCAAAGAAAAAGCCATATCTGAGACTGGCTAATAAAAGGAAAAGATTAATATGGGCAAAAGCACACAGACATTGGACAGAGGAAGATTGGAAAAAAGTGTTATGGACAGACGAATCGAAGTTTGAGGTGTTTGGATCACACAGAAGAACATTTGTGAGACGCAGAACAACTGAAAAGATGCTGGAAGTGTACCTAACGCCATCTGTCAAGCATGGTGGAGGTAATGTGATGGTCTGGGGTTGCTTTGGTGCTGGTAAAGTGGGAGATTTGTACAAGGTAAAAGGAATTTTGAATAAGGAAGGCTATCACTCCATTTTGCAACGCCATGCCATACCCTGTGGACAGCGCTTGATTGGAGCCAATTTCATCCTACAACAGGACAATGACCCAAAGCACACCTCCAAATTATGCAAGAACTATTTAGGGAAGAAGCAGGCAGCTGGTATTCTATCTGTAATGGAGTGGCCAGCACAGTCACCAGATCTCAACCCCATAGAGCTGTTGTGGGAGCAGCTTGACCGTATGGTACGCAATAAGTCCCCATCAAGCCAATCCAACTTGTGGGAGGGGTTTCTGGAAGCATTACTTCAGCAAATTAACAGCTAGAATGCCAAAGGTCTGCAATGCTGTAATTGCTGCAAATGGAGCATTCTTTGACGAAAGCAAAGTTTGAAGGAGAAAATTATTATTTCAAATAAAAATCATTATTTCTAACCTTGTCAATGTCTTGACTATATTTTCTAGTCATTTTGCAACTCATTTGATAAATATAAGTGTGAGTTTTCATGGAAAACACAAAATTGTCTGGGTGACCCCAAACTTTTGAACGGTAGTGTATATAGGGGCAGCAAGGTATATAAGGGCAGCAAGGTATATAAGGGGCAGCAGAGTATGTATGTATATATATACAGTGGAGCAAATAAGTATTTGATCCCTTGCTGATTTTGTAAGTTTGCCCACTGTCAAAGACATGAACAGTTTAGAATTTTTAGGCTAGGTTAATTTTACCAGTGAGAGATAGATTATATTTAAAAAAAAACAGAAAATCACATTGTCAAAATTATATATATTTATTTGCATTTTGCACAGAGAAATAAGTATTTGATCCCTTTGGCAAACAAGACTTAATACTTGGTGGCAAAACCCTTGTTGGCAAGCAGAGCAGTCAGACGTTTTTTGTAGTTGATGATGAGGTTTGCACACATGTTAGATGGAATTTTGGCCCACTCCTCTTTGTAGATCATCTGTAAATCATTACGATTTCGAGGCTGTCGCTTGGCAACTCGGATCTACAGCTCCCTCCATAAGTTTTCGATGGGATTAAGGTCTGGAGACTGGCTAGGCCACTCCATGACCTTAATGTGCTTCTTTTTGAGCCACTCCTTTGTTGCCTTGGCTGTATGTTTCGGGTCATTGTCGTGCTGGAAGACCCAGCCACGAGCCATTTTTAATGTCCTGGTGGAGGGAAGGAGGTTGTCACTCAGGATTTGACGGTACATGGCTCCATCCATTCTCCCATTGATGCGGTGAAGTAGTCCTGTGCCCTTAGCAGAGAAACACCCCCAAAACATAATGTTCCACCTCCATGCTTGACAGTGGGGACGGTGTTCTTTGGGTCATAGGCAGCATTTCTCTTCCTCCAAACACAGCGAGTTGAGTTAATGCCAAAGAGCTCAATTTTAGTCTCATCTGACCACAGCACCTTCTCCCAATCACTCTCAGAATCATCCAGATGTTAATTTGCAAACTTCAGACGGGCCTGTACATGTGCCTTCTTGAGCAGGGGGACCTTGCGGGCTGTAAAGGATCTGCCAGGCACAGCTTCGGGGTTAACTCCCAGAACTAATCAGTCAGCACCTGAGAATACATCCCTGAGACTGACTCCTGCTTCCACCATTCAGGCTGGCAGGCTTAGGAGTGGGAGAGCCTATCGTAACCTGGCCAGACTCAGCTAGCTCCCGCCCTCGGTCTATTTAAGCCTGCACTTCCTGTCCCTCGGTGCTTGTGATTCTTTCCTTGTGGTTTCCTGGCCCAGCTACAGCTCCTGCTATTTTTGATCCTGCTCCATACAGACCCTAGCTTACCGACTACTCTTCTGCTTTTCGTTTTGTACCTCGCACACTCCTGGCTTGACTCGACTCGTTCACCACTCTGGTTGCTCACGGTGTTGCCGTGGGCAACGGCCCCTTTTCCTTGCTTGTGTTCCTTTGTATGTTTGTCGTGTTTGTCGTGCACTTACTGAGCGCAGGGACCGCCGCCCAGTTGTACCCCGTCGCCTAGGGCGGGTCGTTGCAAGTAGGCAGGGACAGAGTGGCGGGTAGATTAGGGCTCACTTGTCCGTCTCCCTGCCCCCTGCCATTACATAATCACAAGCCCATACCTAGTCTACCCCTGGTCCCTGACACCACTATGGACCCCCGTGAGACCCTGGCTCAGCAAATGCAGGGTCTCTCCCTACAGGTCCAGGCCCTGACTCAGAGGGTCAACCAGCCTGATGCTACCCTGGTAGTTCCCCTCACCGCACCTCTTGAACCCCACCTCAAGTTGCCCGACCGGTTCTCAGGGGACCGGAGGGCTTTTTTCTCCTTTCGGGAGAGTTGTAGGCTTTACTTTCGTTTAAAGCCTCATTCCTCAGGTTCTGAAAGCCAGCGGGTGGGTATAATTATGTCCCGGCTCCAGGAAGGGCCCCAAGAGTGGGCCTTCTCCTTGGCTCCTGACACCCCTGAACTTTCCTCCGTTGATTGTTTCTTTTCTGCTCTCGGACTTATTTATGACGAGACTGACAGGACTGCCTTTGCCGAGAGTCAGCTGGTGACCTTAAGTCAGGGTAAGAGACCTGTTGAGGAGTATTGCTCTGACTTTCGGAAGTGGTGCGTAGCTTCTCGTGGAATGACCCTGCCTTAAGGTGCCAGTTTAGGTTGGGTCTGTCGAATGCCCTGAAAGACCTGCTAGTTAGCTATCCCTCTTCTGACTCCCTAGACCAGGTTATGGCTTTAGCGGTACGACTTGACCGACGTCTCAGGGAACGACAACGTGAACATTTATGTGTTTTCTCCTCCGACTCCCCCATGATGCCTCCCGAAGCTCCGTTGCTTCGTTCCTCCCCGAAAGATTCAGAGATACCTATGCAACTCGGGGCCTCCGTGTCCCCCCAACAACGTAGAGAATTCCGCAGGAAGAATGGTCTCTGCTTCTACTGTGGGGACGACAAGCATCAAGTGAACAACTGTCCTAAGCGTAAGATTGCAGCCAGAGAACTTCCGCGTCTAAGTGATCATCGGGGAGGTCACTTGGGCGCACAGGTATTTCCCGTAAATATGAAACGTACTAAGATCTTGCTTCCCTTTCAGGTCTCTTTTGGTGGTAGGTCTGCTACCGGCAGTGCCTTCGTGGATTCAGGGTCCTCTACTAATATCATGTCTGTGGAATTTGCTATGTCCCTTGCTATGCCTCTGATTGATTTGCCTAAACCTGTCCCGGTAGTGGGTATCGACATCACTCCTCTTGCTAATGGTTATTTTAGACAGCATACCCCTGTTTTTGAACTCCTTGTTGGCTCCATGCATTTGGAGCAATGCTCTGTACTGTTGATGCAGGGATTATCGTACGATTTGGTTCTAGGTCTTCCCTGGTTGCAGTTGCATAATCCCACGTTTGACTGGAATACTGGGGAGCTAACCAAATGGGGTAATGAATGTTGTACGTCATGTTTTTCTGTTAATTCTATTTCTCCCCCTAAGGAGGCGAATACGCTACCCGAGTTTGTTCAGGACTTCGCTGATGTTTTCTCTAGGGAGGCCTCCGAAGTGCTACCTCCTCATAGAGAATACGATTGCGCTATCGAATTGGTACCAGGAGCTAAGCTTCCTAAGGGTAGGATATTTAATCTTTCTTGTCCCGAACGTGAAGCTATGAGAGTGTATATCCAGGAATCCCTGGCCAAGGGTTACATTCGTCCCTCTTCTTCTCCGGTAGGTGCTGGCTTCTTCTTCGTGGGGAAGAAGGATGGTGGTCTTAGGCCATGCATTGACTACCGTAGCCTGAATAAGGTCACGGTAAGGAACCAGTATCCCCTTCCTTTGATTCCTGATCTCTTTAATCAAGTTCAGGGGGCCCAATGGTTTTCTAAATTGGATCTACGGGGGGCGTATAACCTTATTCGCATCAAAGAGGGGGATGAGTGGAAGACGGCGTTTAACACGCCCGAAGGCCATTTCGAATACCTCGTCATGCCCTTTGGGTTGTGTAATGCCCCTGCGGTCTTCCAGAATTTCATAAATGAGATTTTGAGAAATTACCTGGGGATTTTTCTGGTAGTGTACCTTGATGACATACTGGTGTTTTCCAAGGACTGGTCCTCCCACATTGAGCACATCAGGAAGGTGCTCCAGGTCCTTCGGGAAAACAAACTGTTTGCCAAAACCGAAAAATGTGTGTTTGGGGTACAGGAGATTCCATTTTTGGGTCAAATCCTCACTCCTCATGAATTCCGCATGGGCCCCGCCAAGGTTCAGGCTGTGGCGGAATGGGTCCAACCTGCCTCCCTGAAGGCGTTACAGTGTTTTTTGGGGTTCGCTAATTATTACAGGAGATTTATTGCTAACTTCTCGGTCATCGCTAAGCCCCTTACGGACCTCACTCGCAAAGGTGCTGATCTCCTCCACTGGCCTCCTGAGGCTGTCCAGGCTTTTGAGGTCCTTAAGAAGTGCTTTGTCTCGGCCCCGGTGCTGGTTCAGCCCAACCAAATGGAGCCATTTATCGTGGAAGTTGACGCATCTGAGGTGGGAGTGGGGGCTGTCTTGTCCCAGGGTACCAGGTCCCTCACCTATCTCCGCCCCTGTGCCTACTTCTCCAAGAAGTTTTCACCAACTGAAAGTAACTATGATATTGGCAACCGCAAACTCTTAGCCATTAAATGGGCATTTGAAGAGTGGCGCCACTTCCTGGAGGGGGCTAGGCACCAGGTAACGGTCCTTACCGACCACAAGAATCTGGTTTTCCTAGAATCTGCCCGGAGGCTAAACCCGAGACAAGCTCGATGGGCGTTATTTTTTACCAGATTCAATTTTTTGGTTACCTATCGGGCTTGGTCTAAAAATATTAAGGCTGATGCACTGTCGCGTAGCTTCATGGCCAGCCCTCCTTCGGAGGAAGATCCTGCTTGTATTTTGCCTCCAGGTATAATCATTTCCTCGATCGATTCTGATTTAGTCTCTGATATTGCTGCTGATCAAGGTGCAGCTCCCGGGAACCTTCCTGAGAACAAGCTGTTTGTTCCCCTGCAATTCCGGCTAAGGGTACTTAGGGAAAATCATGACTCCGCACTATCTGGCCATCCAGGCATCCTGGGAACCAAACACCTCATTTCCAGAAATTATTGGTGGCCTGGGTTGCCTAAAGACGTTAAGGCCTACGTCGCCGCTTGTGAGGTTTGTGCTAGGTCCAAGACTCCCAGGTCCCGACCAGCGGGCTTACTGCGTTCGTTGCCCATTCCCCAGAGACCTTGGACACATATCTCCATGGATTTTATCACCGATTTGCCTCCATCCCAAGGCAAGTCGGTGGTGTGGGTGGTGGTGGACCGCTTCAGTAAGATGTGCCACTTTGTGCCCCTCAAGAAACTACCCAACGCCAAAACGTTGGCTACCTTGTTTGTCAAACACATCCTGCGTCTCCATGGGGTCCCTGTCAATATTGTTTCGGACAGAGGGGTACAATTTGTTTCATTGTTTTGGAGAGCCTTCTGTATGAAGTTGGGGATTGATCTGTCCTTCTCCTCTGCCTTCCATCCTGAAACCAATGGCCAAACGGAGAGGACTAATCAATCTCTAGAACAATACTTAAGGTGTTTTGTCTCTGACTGTCAATTTGATTGGGTCTCTTTCATTCCCCTCGCCGAATTTTCCCTTAATAACCGGGTCAGTAACTCGTCAGGGGTCTCTCCTTTTTTTTGTAATTTTGGGTTTAATCCACGGTTCTCCTCCGTTTCACCTGGTAGTTCCAATAATCCCGAGGTAGAGGTCGTTCATCGGGAACTGTGCATTTTCTGGGCCCAGGTTCAGAAAAACCTAGAGGTGTCCCAGAGCGTACAAAAAACTCAGGCTGATAAAAAACGTTCTGATAACCCCCTGTTTATGGTCGGGGATCTGGTGTGGTTGTCGTCTAGGAACTTGCGTCTCAAGGTTCCGTCCAAGAAGTTTGCTCCCCGGTTTATTGGGCCGTATAAGGTCATTGAGGTCCTCAATCCTGTCTCCTTCCGGCTTGAGTTACCCCCGTCTTTTCAGATACACGACGTGTTTCATGCCTCCCTCCTCAAACGCTGCTCCCCGTCCTTGGCTCCCTCGAGGAGACCTCCTGTTCCCATCCTCACCCCTGAGGGGGTGGAATTCGAGGTGGCCAGGATTGTGGACAGCAAGATGGTCCAAGGCTCCCTCCAGTACCTGGTCCATTGGAGAGGATACGGGCCCGAGGAGAGGACTTGGGTACCCGCCCGGGATGTTCACGCTGGGGTATTGGTCAGGAGGTTCCACCTGCGTTTCCCCAGTAAGCCAGGTCCACTTAGAAAGGGTCCGGTGGCCCCTCATAAAAGGGGGGGTACTGTAAAGGATCTGCCAGGCACAGCTTCGGGGTTAACTCCCAGAACTAATCAGTCAGCACCTGAGAATACATCCCTGAGACTGACTCCTGCTTCCACCATTCAGGCTGGCAGGCTTAGGAGTGGGAGAGCCTATCGTAACCTGGCCAGACTCAGCTAGCTCCCGCCCTCGGTCTATTTAAGCCTTCACTTCCTGTCCCTCGGTGCTTGTGATTCTTTCCTTGTGGTTTCCTGGCCCAGCTACAGCTCCTGCTATTTTTGATCCTGCTCCATACAGACCCTAGCTTACCGACTACTCTTCTGCTTTTCGTTTTGTACCTCGCACACTCCTGGCTTGACTTGGCTCGTTCACCACTCTGGTTGCTCACGGTGCTGCCGTGGGCAACGGCCCCTTTTCCTTGCTTGTGTTCCTTTGTATGTTTGTCGTGTTTGTCGTGCACTTACGCTCAGTAACCGGCAGGGACCGCCGCCCAGTTGTACCCCGTCGCCTAGGGCGGGTCGTTGCAAGTAGGCAGGGACAGAGTGGCGGGTAGATTAGGGCTCACTTGTCCGTCTCCCTACCCCCTGCCATTACACGGGCACTGCAGGATTTTAATCCATTACGGCGTAATGTGTTACCAATGGTTTTCTTGGTGACTGTGGTCCCAGCTGCCTTGAGATCATTAACAAGTTCCCCCCGTGTAGTTTTCGGCTGAGCTCTCACCTTCCTCATGATCAAGGATACCCCACGAGGTGAGATTTTGCATGGAGCCCCAGATCGATGTCGATTGACAGTCATTTTGTATGTCTTCCATTTTCTTACTATTGCACGAACAGTTGTCTCCTTCTCACCCAGCGTCTTACTTATGGTTTAGTAGCCCATTCCAGCCTTGTGCAGGTCTATGATCTTGTCCCTGACATCCTTAGAAAGCTCTTTGGTCTTGCCCATGTTGTAGAGGTTAGAGTCAGACTGATTAATTGAGTCTGTGGACAGGAGTCTTTTATACAGGTGACCATTTAAGACAGTTGTCTTTAATGCAGGCACCAAGTTGATTTGGAGCGTGTAACTGGTCTTGAGGAGGCTGAACTCTTAATGGTTGGTAGGGGATCAAATACTTATTTCTCTGTGCAAAATGCAAATAAATATATATAATTTTGACTATGTGATTTTCTGTTTTTTTTTTTATATAATCTATCTCTCACTGGTAAAATGAACCTAGCCTAAAAATTCTAGACTGTTCATGACTTTGACAGTGGGCAAACTTACAAAATCAGCAAGGGATCAAATACTTATTTCCGTCACTGTATATATAATGCAGAGCACCTCCAAACGTATATAAGGGGCAGCAGGGTATATAGGGGACAGCAGAGTATATAGGGGAAAACACCAGCAGAAAAAAATGGGACATAGATAACTTCAAATCCACAAAAAAGGCCATATTTACTAAGGAGGTGTGTGAAAACCTGTTCCCAACAGGACGCAGACAGGTCAAAAATGCTTCATAAGGAGAGTGCATTAAATAGTGATAGCCACTCCCACTAGTCTTGAGGGGAGTGTCGAATTAAGAGATCACAAGTGTGCGATAAATGAGTGTCAGTGTTAGTGTAGTGCTATTGTGTGAATGTATAGTATAAAAGAAATGTGTATGGTATAGAAGTGTCAGAACTGTGTGATAATGTAATAAAAAATAAATAAGTGTGATGAATAGGGGTCAGTGCTGTGAATAGTACATAGGGTGTCAGTACTATGTGTAATACGTGGATGGATAATATGGCAGTCGTCAGGCATAGCATATCTTGCTGAATTACAGCCTATTTGTAGCGCCCCTACTGTCAGCTAAGGCGGGCTGCTCTGAATGCCAAACCACACACTAGCACATCATGCCCTCCCAGCATATAAGACCTGGCCACGACCTGAAAAAAGTATACATAGTAAAAAATATCCATGAAACATGGGGTATTAGTTGTTATTTTGGCCAAAATACACAAAGCTCGCAACCCAACGTCAAGGGTCCCCAGTGCCTTGCGAGTCCCTAACTAGAACTTGTTCGGAACGGGTTTTCACCCACCCACTTAGTAAGTATGGCCTTTTTTTGTGGTTTTAGAGTATATAGGGGGCAGCAGAGTATATAAGGGGCAGCAAAGTATATAGGGGCAGCAGAGTATATAGGGGCAGCAAGGTATATGAGGACAACAAGGTAAATAAGGAGCAGCAGAGCACATAAGGGGCAGCAGAGTATATAAGGGGCAGCAGAGTATTTAGGGGCAACAGAGTGTATAGAGGGCAGCAGAGTATATAGGGGCAGCATAGTATATAGGGGGTAGCACAGATATCTTAATTTTATCTGTTCTACTTTAATATTGAACACACACACACAAGGAGACATAAAAACACACACACACACACACACACACACACACTGTAACATATACACACACGTATACTGTAACACACACACACACACATAATAATAATCTTTATTTATATAGCACCAACATATTACGCAGCACTTTACAATTTAGAGGGAACATGAAACAAACAATATCAGATATTACATAGTGACAAAGTTCATTTACAATTCAAACCAGAGGAGTGAGGACCCTGCTCGCAAGAGCTTACAATCTATGAGGAAATAAGGGAGACACAAAGTGTAACAGTGTTTGTTATGTACAATAGTCCAGCCATTTTTTATACACATGGGTGGTACACATAAAGCTGCATGAGCCGGTCACCAGCCAGTATCCGTGTATGATGGACATGAAGAGAAGGAGTGTGAGGGAATCTTATTCTGATGACTAATCTAAAAGGGGGGCCATGGAAAGGAGTCCGATTAGGGAGTGTTATAGGCCTGTCTAAATAGATGTGTTTTCATGGCACGTTTAAAACTGTGGATATTGGAAATTAATCAGATTGTCTGGGGTAGCACATTCCAGAGGACTGGTGCAGCACAAGAAAAATCTTGGAGATGGGATTGGGAGGTTCAGATTATGAAGGATTTTAATCTAAGGTCGTTTGCAGAACGTAGAGCCCGAGTATGGTGGTAGACAGAGATGAGGGAGGAGACGTAAGGAGGTGCAGCACTGTGGAGATCTTTGTGGGTAAGAGTAATAAGTTTGAATTTTATTCTGAAGGGGATGGGCAACAAGTGCAGTGACTGGCAAAGATTAGAGGCGTTGGTGTAGCGGTTGGTCATAAATATGAGCCTGGCTGCTGCATTAAGGATAGATTGGAGAGGGGAGACTTTAGTGAGGGGAAGACCGACTAGTAATGAGTTACAGTAGTCAAGACAAGAGTGAATCAGAGCAACAATTAGAGTTTTGGCTGTTTCCTCCGTAAGAAAAGGGTGGATTCTGGAGATGTTTTTGAGGTGAAAATGACATGAGCGTGAAAGTGATTGAATGTGAGGAGTAAAGGAAAGATCTGAGTCAAAAATATCCCCGAGACAGCGGGCGTGCTGCTTAGGAGTGATGATAGTGCCACACACAGAGATGGAGACATCAGATTTAGGGAGGTTAGTAAATGGTGGGAACACAAGGAGCTCAGTTTTAGAAAGATTCAGATAGAGAGAGGACATGATGTTAGAGACAGTGGACAGACAATCACTGGTGTTTTGTATTAGAGCAGGGGTGATGTCATGGGAAGAGGCATATAATTGGGTGTCATCAGCGTAGAGATGGTACTGCTGATGGTTTGTCCAATAGGAGCTGTGTAGAGAGAAAAGAGGAGCGGACCTTGGACTTATCCCTGAGGAACCCCGATAGCCAGGGGAAGAGGAGAAGAAGTAGAACCAGCAAATGACACACTGAACGAATGGTCAGAGAGATAGGAGGAAAACCAAGAGAGAGCAGCGTCCTTGAGGCCAATAGAGTGGAGCATGTTAAGTAGGAGTTTGTGGTCTACAGTGTAAAAGGCTGCAGGGAGAGCCAGAAGAATCAGGAGAGAGTATTTACCGTCCGATTTAGCCGCCAAGAGATCATTTGAGACTTTAGTAAGGGCAGACTCTGTGAAGTGTAGAGTGCGGAAACCAGATTGTAAGGGGTCTAGAATGGAGATGAAGGGCAGATTAGAGACTGGTTGGTAGTTAGCAGCGCTGGATGGGTCAAGAGTTGTTTTTTTCAGTACTGGGTTTATAATGGCATGTTTAAAAGAGGAGGGAAAGATACCAGAGGAAAGAGAGAGGTTAAATATTTTAGTCAGGTGACTAGTGTCAGCTGGGGAGAGGGACTGGAGGAGGTGTGAGGGGACAGGATCACTAGGGCGGGTAGTAGGACGAGAAGAAGAAGAAAGGAGCCTAGAGACTTCTTCTGTTATTGGGTCAAATGCTGAAAGTGAAGAAAAGGGAGTGCGGGAGGGAAGGGGATCGATGTTACTAGGGGACTGGGATATAATATCATGCTGGATGTTGTCAATTTTAACTTTAAAATAAGTGGCCAGGTCTTCAGCACTGAGATCTGTGATTGGCGTCTGCACTTTAGGACTAAGGAGGGAGTGAAAAGTATCAAAGAGTCGTTTTGGATTATTAGATAGTGTGGAGATGAGAGAAGTGAAATAGACTTGTTTGGCGTGGTGAAGGGGAGAGTTGTAAGTTTTGAGCATAAATTTGTAATGGAGGAAGTCTGCAGCCAAATTAGATTTTCTCCACAGTCGTTCGGCACACCTCAAGCACCGCTTAAGAAAGCGGGATTAAGGCGTGTGCCAGGGTTGTCGTCGTCTTTTTCAGGTGGTTCGGAGTGTAGGGGGGCTGCTTCATCCAATGCATTTTTGAGAGTGTTATTGTAAAGTTTGGCAACCAGATTGGGACAGGAGAAGGAAGAGATAGGGGGACAATGAGGACTGTAGACTGTCTATGAGTTTCTGAGTGTTAATGGCATGTAAATTTCTGTATGTCTGATATGTAGGCATGGCCTGAGGAGGCAGAAAATATTTGATAGTAAAGGAGAGAAGGTTGTGGTCACAGAGCGTGAGAGGAGAGTTAATAAAGTCAGAAACTGAGCAGAGACGGAAGAAGACCAGGTCAAGTGAATGCCCGTCTTCATCTGTAGGAGAGTTAGTAAGTTGTGACAGACCTAGGGACGAGGTTAAAGATAGAAATTGGGAGGCAGATGGGGAGATTGGGTTATCAATGGGGATGTTGAAGTCACCCATGATGAGAGTGGATGTTTCAGATGATAGGAATTGTGGAAGCCAGGCAGCAAATCCAGGAATTGGCGGGGTGAGTCAGGGGGGCGGTAGACAATTGCCACTCGGAGGGAAAAAGGGTGAAAGAGTCTGAGGGTGTGGACTTCAAAAGAGGGAAATGTGAGTGAGGGGACAGGGGGAATGACCTGAAAAGTGCAGTGTGGGGAAAGAAGTATACCTACTCCTCCACCCTGCCTGTTCTCAGGTCTGGGGGCATGAGAGAACTGAAGACAACCATTAGATAGAGCAGCAGGGGAAGCAGTGTCAGACAGGTGTAGCCATGTTTCTGTAAGAGACAGAAGGTTGAGAGATTTAGAAAGGAATAAGTCATGAATAAAGGTGAGTTTGTTGCACATTGACCGAGAATTCCAGAGAGCACAGTTAAAAGAGACAGGAGAAGACATACAAGGAATGGTAAGAATATTTGCAAGGTTTCTATGTATGGCAGGTAAGTGGTTGAGCTTGGCAGAAGAACAGGGAGGACCAGGTTTGGGAGATGTCCCCTGCAGCTAGTAGCAGGAGAATGGAGAGAGACAGCAGAGGGTTATGTGATTTATGAGAGTGATTTTTAAGTTGAGCAGTGCGATGAGATGGGTTAAGGTGACTGAGGAAAGTGAATAGTGCATGGGAGCTGTACATGGGCGAGGCAAGGAGAGAGGGACTGATGTGGACTGTTTTTTGCCAAGGCCTAAATGGGCGGTAGAATTGTAAACCAATAGCAGCTATAATGATGAGTGCGGTAGTGAACATGTTTGTTTGTAAACAGATAGAATATTGAATCTAATAATTAGAGTGTGTGCTAGTTTGTTTGATTTTGCAGCTTACCTGTCACTTACCCTGTCTAACTGCCATGTATAACTGCGAGGACACTTTGACAATATGACACTTAGACAGAGATGACTTCTGCCGTCGTGCCCCCCTGCACGAGTGTAACACACACACACACACACACACACACACACACACACACTCACACACATATATATATATATATATATATATATATATATATATATATATATATATATAATCCAAAAATCAGGCAGCACTCCAAGGTATAAGCAAGGTAGAAAAGGGTGCTTTATTGGTCCATATACACACGACGTTTCAGCTCAACACAGGAGCCTTTCTCAAGGCTCCTGTGTTGAGCTGAAACGTCGTGTGTATATGGACCAATAAAGCACCTTTTTCTACCTTGCTTATACCTTGGAGTGCTGCCTGATTTTTGGATTCTACTACAGCAAGTCTGTTAGCCCTGACCTGGGCAGGTCGGCACCCACCTATGATTTACAAGGCTGTGCGGCTGACATTGTATTTGGACTTTTATATATATATATATATATATATATATATATATATATACACTGTAACATATACTAACACACATATACTGTAACATATACACACATATACTGTAACATATACAGACATACAGTATACTGTAACATATACACACACACACATATACTGTAACATATGCACACACACACACATATACTGTAAAATATACACACATGTACTGTAACATATACACACACATATATACTGTAAAATATACACACATACTGTACCTGTACCATATAAACAAACACATATACTGTAACATATATACACACACACACACACACTCATATACTGTAACATATACACACACACACACACACACACACACACACACACATATATACTGTAACATATACACACACATATACTGTAACATATACACACACACACACACACACATATACTGTAAGATATAAGGCCGGCCCCGTGCGTGACTCCCAGCGCCTTATAGGCTGCAGGCCTAACGTGACCTGCAGCCTATAGTATTCATTTGTATGTGCATCCTGTGGACGCACATACAAGTGAATGTGGCTCTTGCTAGCACTGGAGCCCCCTCCGGTGCTAGCGACGCCACTGCACCTGCCATGAGGCAAGGTGAGCCGACGGCCTCAGGCGACACCACCTACCCAAAGGGGGGGGGCGGCATTTTCAGCCCGGGACGGACTGGACCGGGGGGAGGAGCCATGCAGACATGCCGAACGTCTGTAACTCTCCTCCTCCTCTCTGACGCTGCACACAGCACATGCAGCCAGAGAGGAGCAAGTCTGCAGGAGGACCGACGAGCAGCACCAGAAGCACGAGGTAAGTTCCTGCCTTGCTGGGACCGGGACCCGTGACGTGAGTATACTGCAAGGGGGTGTCTGGGCATTTTACCGACAGCAGAGGGCTCTATGGGGCTGGAATAATCCACCCCATAGAGCCCTCACATCACTATAATGCAACGATTAGTGTGGGTGGGGGAGGGTCTGAGCGTCTGACTTACTGCAGAGAGCTCTATAGGGGGGGATTCTGCCCCCCCCCCCTTTAGAGCAGTCAGTCAGATGCTCAGACCCCCCTAACCTTTCAGTATAGTAACTAGTCAGGGCTCTATGGTGGGGGGATAATTCCCCCCTATAGAGCCCTCTGCTGTCAGTAAACCCCCCCCCCCCTGCAGTATACTCCTGGCTTTGTAGCTTTCCTGTGCTTAATTAGCGTGGGAAAGCTACAATCAGAGCTGTGACTGGTGAGTCTCACAGTCACTCACAGTGCACACTGCATGCGGCAGCCAGTCTGACTGTGAGTCTCTGACCAGTCACCACCCACACGCAGCAGAGACAGGAGAGACTAATAGTAAACCCTCAACTACTACAGTTTCACAGGCATTGACTATGACAGCTTCTATAGAGTAGTGGTTAGCATGTCTGCCTTACACATGACAGTTGCTGGTTCAAATCCCAGCTGTTTTTTTTTTTATTAATATCTTGTATTGGGCTTTGTTCACACTAGCATTAATATACGTTTACCTCTCTTCCGTCAGAGGGAGGGGATCGATACGTTAAACGGAAAGCAACGGTTCCATTAGAATTACCATTGCTTTCAATGGTAATTCTTTTGTATCAGTTGCTTTCCGTTTGTCTCCGTTCGCTAGGTTTCCGTTCTTTTGAACGGAAATAAAAGTTCTGCAGACTGCACTTTTGTTTCCTTTAAAAAAAACGGAAACTTAGCGAACGGAGACAAACGGAAAGCAATTGATACAAAAGAATTACCATTGAAAGCAATGGTAATTCAAATGGAGCCGTTGCTTTCCGTTTAACGTATCGATCTTCTCTTCCTCTGATGGAAGAGAGGTAAACGTATATTAATGCTAGTGTGAAAGAAGCCTTAGGGCCTGTTCACATCAGCGTTGGCTTTCCATTCTGGGGTTCCGTTGGAGGTAACCCCGCAACGGAAAGTCAAACTGAAACCACAGCTTCCGTTTCCGTAACCATTAGTGCAGTCAACTGCGCTATTGATTCCGTCACTAAAATGGAAACCTGCCGGAATGGTGACGAACGGAAACCATTAGCAATGTTTCCGTCACCATTGATTTCAATGGTGACTGAAACGGAAGCTGTGGTTTCAGTTTGACTTTCCGTTGCGGGGTTCACCCAACGGAAACCTCCCACCGAACCCCGGAACGGAAAGCCAAAGCTGATGTGAACAGGCCCTAATCCTTCCCCATAAACCTGCCCCCGCTAATTAAAATAAATATATTATATAATGTATATAGCGCTGTATCCTGTATCCGTCAGGTCAGCGGGACTGACTGATTCAGTGTCAGCGAGTCCTGCAGGATCGAGCTGTTACCGATCACATCTAAGTTCATAACTTAGATGTTTTCGGTAATAGGCGACCTAATGGATTGAGGTCTCAGCACAATATACAGCTGCTCTGTATACAGGATACAAAGCAGCTGTATCTCAAAAAGTGCAAATCATTTTCAATAAAAAGTAATTAAAACTTGCACCAATCGCATTAATAGATATCTTTATATATCATACTGACATGTCCTAAGTTTTCATCGGTGGGGGACCGAGCACTGAGGCCCCCACCAATCACTAAAACGAAGCAGCAGAAGTGCTCGGGTGAGCGCTGTGCCGCTTCATTTATGATCGACTTTCAGCCGAGTGAGCGGTGTACGGATTCCTAGACTTTCTATTGAGCCCGTACACTGCTCCAAGGAAAACCAAACAGAATTGAAGCGGCACACCGTTCACCCTAGCACTTCTGCTGCTTCGTTTTAGCGACTAGTGGGGGGTCTCAGTGTTCGGACCCCACTGATCAAAACTTCTGACATGTCAAAAGTTTTTTTAAAAGTTGTTACACTTTAAAGAGAATCTTTCACCTGCCCACAGATTTGCATTTGAGTGCAGCATGTAATGGTCAGGGCTGCACAAACTCTGGGGCACTTTAAAAAAAAATTCCTACCCTCTTTCCTTACTTAGATATCGGTGCTGTAATACTTGACGCCCGATATTTAAATAACCCCATAAACTGCCAATGGGGCGGTAATTGGCAAGGAGACGTGTAACATCGCTGTGACACAATCCGCTACAGACAATGTCAACAGCATGAGCTGGAGAGAGGAGATCATGTGCGCGCGCACGCTCTCACTCTTCAGCTCTCGGCAGGCAAGTACAAGACTGTGATCTCAGGTGAGAGATCAGTCTTGTCGTCCTTGTCTGCCGAGAGCTAAAGAGTGAGAGCGTGCGTGCGCGTACAGCTCCGATGCCATGGAACAGAAGAAGAAGAATTCACACTCTTCTTCTCCTCTTGTGTTCCTTAGTGCCGGCGCTCTCTCCAGCTCTTGCTGTAACGCTGACCGTAGCTGATTGGACAGTGTCACAGCGATGTTACACGCCCCCTTGCCAATTACCTCCCTATTGACAGTTCATGGGGTTATTTAAATATCGGGCGCCAAATATTACAGCACTGATATCTAAATAACGAAGGAGGATAAGAAAAAAATGTAAAGTGCCCCAGAGTTTGTGCAGCCCTCCCCATTACATGCTGCACTCAGCTGTTCATGTATGGGGAGGTGAAAGGTTCTCTTTAAAAGAAAGGTGTTAGAATTTTTTTTTTTATTATTTGATATGTTTTATTTTATGGGCCTAATTTTTCTAAGTATTTTAATATGTTTCCGAAGGTAGCTATTTATTCATATGTTTGTACGTCTGTGGGGGCAGCCAGCTTTATTTTTATTTTTCATACTGCTAATTTTTGTTTTGCAGGTTCCGCTGGACCATTTGGACTACGTCGTAGATTCGTTGGACTACTTCGCTGATTTAAGCTTTATTTCTTTTTTTTTAAATAAAATGGTTAAATTGGATTGTGTGGAAGAGTTGTCATTTCAATAAAATAAATGTCTTTATGTCTCTGTTTTTTAATACTTCATTACCACCTTAGTAATGGCTGCTGTCTGATTGAGAGCGTCCATTACTAAGAAGGGGCTTAGTGTTAGCCAGTAATAAGGCTATCACTAACCCCTATTATTACCCCGGTACCCACCGCCACCAGGAGTACCGGGAAGAGCTGGGTACGATCCAGCACCCGACTGTCTGAAGAGAAGGGCGGGTACTGGGGTGGCCGCAGGCAGGTAATATCAGGCTCGGAATGGCCAAAAACCATGGCCCTTTCCACCCTGGTGATGCTAGGCTGCTGCTGCTTTATTGTATCTGGCTGGTTATGAAAAATGGAGGGGATCTCACGTAATTTTTTTTCTATTTATTTTTTTTAAAAGACGTGGGGTTCCCGCTATTTTTCACAACCAGCCAGATACAATAAAGCAGCTGCAGCCTAGCATCACCAGGGTGGGAAGGGCCACGTTTTTTATCCCTTCCTAGCCTGGTAAAACCAGCCTGTGACCGCCCTGCTGCCTTACCGTCGGCTTCAGATGGTCGGGTACTGGATCGTACTCCCCTCGCGGCAGTGAGAACCGGGGTAATAATAGGTGTTAGTGATAGCCTTTTTACTGGCTATCACTAAGCCCCTTCTTAGTAATGGACGCTCTCAATCAGACAGCAGCCATTACTAAGGCCATAATAAAGTATTAAAAAAAACAGACAAGAAAAACTTTTATTGAAATCTAAACTCCCCCATGCAACCCTCTTTCACCATTTTATTTTATTTTTTAAAAGTAGATCATCGGAGTAGTCCAATGAATCTACGACGTAGTCCAAATGCTCCAGCGGAACCTACCAAAAAAAAGAAGTATAAAAATTTTAAAAACGTAAAAATTTGCCACAATAGTCACTCAATATAACTATACTGGAATCACTTATATGGTCTGCAGATATCTTGTGTATAACTGGCATCTACCTCTATAAGGTCACTATATGGTGGTAATATTGGTCTATATATAGTGTGATTTATTCACTAACAGTATGGTGGGTTTTTTCGGACACAATGTTGTAGTAATATGTGATCATGGTTTGGTAGTTTTATTCAGTAACCGTATGGAGGTATTATTCAGTAACAGTATGGAGGTATTATTCAGTAACTGTATGGAGGTATTATTCAGTAACTGTATGGAGGTATTATTCAGTAACAGTATAAATGTATTATTCAGTAACAGTATGGGGGTATTATTCAGTAACAGTATGGAGGTATTATTCAGTAACAGTATGGGGGTATTATCCAGTAACAGTATGGGGGTATTATTCAGTAACAGTATGGGGGTATTATTCAGTAACAGTATGGGGTATTATTCAGTAACAGTATGGAGGTATTATTAAGTAACATTATGGAAGTATTATTCAGTAACAGTATGGGGGTATTATTCAGTAACAGTATGGGGATATTATTCAGTAACAGTATGGGGTATTATTCAGTAACAGTATGGAGGTATTATTAAGTAACATTATGGAAGTATTATTCAGTAACAGTATGGAGGTATTATTCAGTAACAGTATGGGGGTATTATTCAGTAACAGTATGGGGGTATTATTCAGTAACAGTATGGAGGTATTATTCAGTAACAGTATGGGGGTATTATTCAGTAACAGTATGGAGGTATTATTCAGTAACAGTATGGGGGTATTATTCAGTAACAGTATGGAGGTATTATTCAGTAACATTATGGAAGTATTATTCAGTAACAGTATGGAGGTATTATTCAGTAACATTATGGAAGTATTATTCAGTAACGGTATGGAGGTATTATTCAGTAACGGTATGGAGGTATTATTCAGTAACAGTATGGGGGTATTATTCAGTAACAGTATGGGGGTATTATTCAGTAACTGTATGGAGGTATTATTCAGTAACAGTATGGAGGTATTATTCAGTAACGGTATGGGGGTATTATTCAGTAACAGTATGGAGGTATTATTCAGTAACATTATGGAAGTATTATTCAGTAACGGTATGGAGGTATTATTCAGTAACGGTATGGAGGTATTATTCAGTAACAGTATGGGGGTATTATTCAGTAACAGTATGGAGGTATTATTCAGTAACTGTATGGAGGTATTATTCAGTAACAGTATGGAGGTATTATTCAGTAACAGTATGGGGGTATTATTCAGTAACAGTATGGAGGTATTATTCAGTAACAGTATGGGGGTATTATTCAGTAACAGTATGGGGGTATTATTCAGTAACAGTATGGGGGTATTATTCAGTAACAGTATGGAGGTATTATTCAGTAACAGTATGGGGGTATTATTCAGTAACAGTATGGGGGTATTATTCAGTAACAGTATGGGGGTATTATTCAGTAACAGTATGGGGGTATTATTCAGTAACAGTATGGAGATATTATTCAGTAACTGTATGGAGGTATTATTCAGTAACAGTATGGAGGTATTATTCAGTAACAGTATGGGGGTATTATTCAGTAACAGTATGGGGGTATTATTCAGTAACAGTATGGGGGTATTATTCAGTAACAGTATGGGGGTATTATTCTGTAAAAGTATGGGGGTATTATTCAGTAACAGTATGGAGGTATTATTCAGTAACAGTATGGGGGTATTATTCAGTAACAGTATGGAGGTATTATTCAGTAACAGTATGGGGGTATTATTCAGTAACAGTATGGAGGTATTATTCAGTAACAGTATGGGGGTATTATTCAGTAACAGTATGGGGGTATTATTCAGTAACAGTATGGGGGTATTATTCAGTAACAGTATGGAGGTATTATTCAGTAACTGTATGGAGGTATTATTCAGTAACAGTATGGGGGTATTATTCAGTAACAGTATGGAGGTATTATTCAGTAACAGTATGGGGGTATTATTCAGTAACAGTATGGGGGTATTATTCAGTAACAGTATGGGGATATTATTCAGTAACAGTATGGGGGTATTATTCAGTAACAGTATGGGGGTATTATTCAGTAACAGTATGGGGGTATTATTCAGTAACAGTATGGGGGTATTATTCAGTAACAGTATGGAGGTATTATTCAGTAACAGTATGTGGATATTATTCAGTCACTATGTGGTTATGGTGTGGCGGTATTATTCAGTAACAGTATGGTGGTATTATTCAGTCACTATGTGGTTATGGTGTGGCGGTATTATTCAGTAACAGTATTGGGTATTATTCACTAACAGTATGGGGGTATTATTCAGTAACAGTATGGGGTATTATTGGTAATGTTGGTCTTACAATCTATGTAAATTACTGTGGTGTGGGCTGTGGGGAAGTGTGAGTGGTAGCAGATGATCAGGCTAAGAGACAGTCTGCAGAGTGGCATGTGATGTACTTTGACATGTAGGTGATACTTACGTGTAGGTTGTGGGCACATAACTTGTGTACAGCCCAGGGCCTAAGATCATATTAATCCACCACTGGCATCGAGCCAGCACAGGCAGACCACAACAATACAGCAGGTAGAGAAAAGAAACCGGCCCAGGATGTGCCGCTTCAAAACAGCGCTAAGCGCGATCCGTCCTGGACTGGCCTGAATGTAATTGCAGAGAGTGACGCCACAAATGAGACTGGCTGCCGAGGAGAGATATGGGGCCGTGCAGTGCAGACTGTACTATTTGCATTGCACTGATTGGCAGTAAGAATAATTCTTTAAATATTTTCCATACTTCAAACAGCACTTTAAGGCTATGTTCACACGGAGTATTTTGCAGGAGGAATATCTGCCTCAAAATTCCATTTGGAAGTTTGAGGCAGATTTTCCTCTCCCTGCACGACGATTTTCGCTGAGTTTTTCGCAGCGTTTTTCGCCCGCGGCCATTGAGCGCCGCGGGCATAAAACACTGTGACATACGCTTTCTCTGCCTCCCATTGAAGTCAATGGGAGGTCAGAGGCGGAAGCTCCCGAAGATAGGGCATGTCGCTTCTTTTTCCCGTGAGGCAGTTTTACTGCTCGCGGGAAAAAGACGACGACGCCTCCCATTGAAATCAATGGGAGGCATTTTCGGGCTGTTTTTGCCGAGTTTTGCGACGCGGTTTCCACGTCAAAAAACTCGGCAAAATACTTTGTGTGAACATAGCCTAAGGCTATGTTCACACTGAGTTTTTTGCAGGAGGAAAATTCTGCCTCAAAATTCTGTTTGGGATTTTGAGGCAGATTTTGTCCTTCCTGCACGTCGTTTGCCGCGATTTTCACCGCGTTTTTCGCTCACGGCCATTGAGTGCTACGGGCAAAAAACTCTGCGAAATACCGTTTCTCTGCCTCCCATTGATGTCAATAGGAGGTCAGAGGCGGTCAATAGGAGGTCAGAGGCGTAAACGTTCTCGGGAGGCATTTTTGGCCGGTTTTTGACGAGTTTTGCGGAGCGGTTTCCGTGCCCAAAAACTCGTCAAAATACTCTGTGTGAACAGGGCCTAACAAATAAACATCAAATGTTTTCCTATTTAAAAAAATGTATATATTGCGTGTTTGATGTATACAGCTAGGAATGAGAAAACTCTGATAGATTTGGGGGGGGCGCCTTTTTATAGTTCGCATCAGGCGGCAGACGGGCTAGGTTCACCCCTGTGTCCGCCACCCGTGACAGTGCGCAGGCTTTAAAGTTTAGTGAGCGGGCAGACTGTGGAAGGGAACACTGGTTAGGGGTATAAACATTCAAGAGAGAATAGGTAACGTTGGCTATTGTAGCATTTATGAAAAGGAATTTCCCCTCAGGATCAATATAAGTATCAAGAATTGTTGCGGGTCAATTTTATCTAAACAATATGGCAACCGATCTCCTTTTTGAAGTGTTGGGAGCTGATATACAGAAATGTAACCAGTCTGCTTAAGGGTACAATTATCATTATCTTTCCAGTGTGTTTCCTGTAAAAACACCGCATTTGCAACAAGATGTTTCAAATAAGTAAGAACCTATTTACTTTATACGAGGTGTTTAAACCCACAACATACCAAGATACTATTTTGAGCGTGGTGGGTGTAGTATATGTGCTAGCATCTGTCATGTTAGGGTTTGTCATCCTACCTCATCCCTTCTAGCATACATTACAAGGTAGAATAGCAGTAGAAGGTAGAATAGCAGTGCATACGGTTTGTGCTGGTCCCATCAAGCGAGGGGCACCGTTTCAAGGGCAGGAAGTAGACATAATCAAGACCCACTGGCAGATGGCCATATCGGATATGGAAGGACTGCTGAAAAACAAATAAGTAAGACACCACAGATTGACAAGATAATACAAGGGTGTTATAAGAATCGAACATCCATCTCGAACTGGAGTTATCAAGTCTACTCAAAAAGTAGACAGTATGAGTTCACAGTCTACATGTCTTTAGAGAGATTAACTCCTTCATGCCGCAGCCATTTTTTGGATTTTCATTTTCGTTTTTTCCTCCCCACCTTCCAAAAGCCATATCTTTTCTTTTTTTTTTTCGTCAATAAAGCCGTATGAGGGATTGATTTTTGCGTGATGTGTTGTCGTTTTTCATGTCAACATTAATTGTACCAAATAATGTACTAAGAAACTGGAAAAAAAAATCTTTGTGTGGTGGAATGGGCAAAAACAGCGGTTCCTCCATTGTTTTTTGGGTTTCGTTTTTACTGCGTTCCTTGTGCAGTAAAAACGACATGTTAACTTTATTCTGGTCAAAACAATTACGACGATAGGACATTTATATTCTTTTTCTATGTTTTACTACTTTTACAAGGAAAAAACTAATTCTTAAAAATAAAAATTAGAGCCATAACTTTTATATTTTTTTTATGAATTCAACAGCATTTTGTGCAAGATGAGGTGACCAATTTTGGCGTTTTAATTTAAGTTTTTTTTTTTACTGCGCTCACTGTGCAAGTTAAATTATGTTAAATTATAATAGTTCAGACTTTTACGGACGCGATGATACCAATTATGTTTATATTTTTTTACGATGCTTAATCCGTTAGTGACCGCCAATACGCCTTTTCACGGCGGCCACTAATGTGCAACGGGAACCGGGAGGTCAGCTGTCGCCGACAGCTGACACTCCACTCTTGCCGACCAGCGGTCCTTTGCCGCTGGTTTCGGTGAATTAACCCCTTAAATTCGGCGATCGGTTGCAATCGCCAAATTTTGGGGGTTTCTAACATATTGGCAGACCCCAGTCCGAAATCGCGGGGTTTGCCGATAGTTAGTATGGCATGGACGGAAGCCCATCAGGACCAACCTTCGGCTGGTCCTGATAGGCTTCCTGTCAGAGTGACAGGAAGTCACTGTGTCGTTCCCGATGCACACTGTCGGCGACAGTGTGCATCGGGAACTTGGAGATCAGCTGTCCCCGACAGCTGACACTCCAGTGTTGCCGATCAGCGGCTCATCGCCGCTGATTTCGGCAATTAACCCGTTACATGCGGGGCTCGATTGCGATCTCCGCATGTAGGGGGTTTGTAGCACATCAGCAGCCCCCATTCAATCGTGGGGGCTGCTGATGCTTGTGATGGCACCCGGAGGCCAGGCAACGGCCTCCGGGTCTGCCATGTATTGAAGCCTATGAGGATCAGCCTCTGCTGATCCACGTAGACCAACTGTCAGAGTGACTGTGATGTCACACTGACAGTTGAAATACATTACACTACCTAGGTAGTGTAATGTATTCTAGCAGCGATCAGAGCTGCAGGTCAAAAAAAGAAAGTGTAAAAAGTAACAGAAAAGTTAATAAACAAAAAAAGAAAGTGTAAAAAGTAAAAAAAAGTTAATAAAAATGTTTTATAAAAGTGTAAAAATAAGTTTTTGTTTTCCTATAATAAGTCATTTATTATAGGGAAAAAATGAAAACGTTAAAAAAAAGTACACATATTTGGTATCACCGTGTTCGTAACGACCCAAACTATGAAACTATAATGTTAATTTTTCCGCACAGTGAACGCCGCAAACAAAATAAATGGAAAACTATGTCAGCATCGCTATTTTTTGGTCACCACCCTCCCAAGATATAAAATAAAAAGTGATCAAAAAGTCGCATTTACCCCAAACTGGTACCAATAAAAACTACAACCCGTCCCGCAAAAAAACAAGACCTCCCACAGCTTTTTTGACGAAAAAATAAAAAAATTACGGCTCAGAATAGCGTGTCTCAGAAAAGATATTATTTTATAGAAACGTCATTTTATTGTGCAAACGCTGCAAAACTTTAAAAAAAACTATACACGTATGGTATCGGCGTAATCGTACCGACCGGCAGAATACAGTAAAACTTAATTTATTGTGCACGGTGAACGCTGTAAGAAATAAAGAATTGAAAGCGCCAAAATCTTTGTTTTTTGGTCACCTTAGCTCTAAAAAAGATCATGTGGGACCAAAATGCTCACTATACCCCTAGAAAATTCCTTGAGGGGTGTAGTTTCCAAAATTGGGTCACTTTTGGGGGGTTTCCACTGTTTTGGTCCCTCCGGGGCGTTGCAAACCTGACATGGCACTGAAAACCAATCCAGCAAAATCTGCGCTCCAAAATCCAAAAGGCGCTCCTTCCCTCCTGAGCCCTGCTGTGGGTCCAAACATCAGTTTACGACCACATATGGGGTATTGCCATAATCGGGAGAAATTGCTTTACAAATGTTGGGGTGCTTTTTCTCCTTTATTCCTTGTAAAAATTGAAAAATTCTATGTTTCCACAGAAAAATAGGTGATTTTCATCTCCACAGACTAATTCCACTAAATTCTGCAGAAAAACTGTGGGGTCAAAATGCTAACTATACCCCTAGAAAAATGCCTTGAGGAGTGTAGTTTCCAAAATGGGGTCACTTTTAGGGGGGTTTCGACTGTTTAGGTACCACAAGACCTCCTCAAACCTGACATGGTGCCTAAAATATATTCCTAAAAAAAGGAGGCCCCATAATCCACTAGCTGCTCCTTTGCTTCTGAGGCTGGTGCAGAAAATCTGCAGAATCTGGGCAATAAATATTGAGTTGCGTTTCTCTGGTTAAACCTCCTGTGTTACAGATTTTTTTTTTTTTATTACAAATGAATTGCGGGAAAAAAAAAAATTTTTAAATTTCACCTCTACTTTGCCTTAATTCCTGTGAAACGCCTAAAGGGTTAAAATACTTTCTGAATGTGGTTTTGAATACTTTGAGGGGTGCATTTTTCAAAATGGGGTGATTTATGGGGACTTTCTAATATATAAGGCCCTCAAAACCACTTCCGAACTGAACTGGTCCCTGAAAAAATGGCCTATTGACATTTTCTTGAAAATATGAGAAATTGCTGCTAAAGTTCTAAGCCTTGTAACGTCCTAGAAAAATAAAAGTACGTGAAAAAAAATGATGCAAACATAAAGTAGACATATAGGGGATGTTAACTAGTAACTATTTTGTGTGGTATTACTATCTGTTTTACAAGCAAACACATTTAAATTTAGGAAAATGGTAATTTGAAGTTTTTCACAAATAAATATTGAATTTATCGACCAAATTTTTTCACTAACATAAAGTACAATATGTCACGAGAAAACAATCTCAGAATCACTTGGATAGGTAAAAGCGTTCCGGAGTTATTACCACATAAAGTGTCAGATTTGAAAAAATCATCTGTGTCCACAGGGCCAAAACAGGCTGTGTCCTAAAGGGGTTAAGGTTTAAAATAGGCTGGTCATTAAGGGGTTAAGGGGGAAAATATGAAAAAGTGGGTTTTTAGAACTTTTGATAATTATTTTTTTAGGGGTCTTGAACCAGAAATCATTGGATCGCTTGCACAATATACTGCAATACTAATGTATTGTAGTATGTTGTGATTCTGACAGTCTCCCAAAGATAGCAGACCCGGGGGCCTTCATTAGGCTCCCAGACTGCCATGACAACAATCGGCATCCCGCATTCACTTCATAGGGGGGCAATAGATTGTCAGAGGTGGCCGCCCCCCTCATTCTAACGATCACTTTTGACTATGGAATAAGGGGTTAAACGAGCAGTTAAATTATACAGC
The DNA here is from genome assembly GCF_050947455.1 of Rhinoderma darwinii. Classification (NCBI taxonomy): domain Eukaryota; kingdom Metazoa; phylum Chordata; class Amphibia; order Anura; family Rhinodermatidae; genus Rhinoderma; species Rhinoderma darwinii. The sequence goes on from NC_134688.1 coordinate 278,892,672, forward strand.
CGACATCCGTGTTGCATGGAGCTAGCTCAGCCCGTGAACTCGCTCTATACTCTCCCTACCTGGCTATGACATATGTATACATCATACATCGGCACTGAGTTGAGGACCATTGGAATGTTGAAGTGTTCTTGGGCTCGGACTGGATGATCAAACATGAGCGTACGGTTGTTGACTGGCAGGGTAAAGCCGCTGAAATCACTTGATCATTCTCATGGAGATACCTGCAGTCAGTGGAAAATGCCCTCCTTTTTAGTGATATGGATGAAGAAAAATCTTGAAATATAAATATTTTGTGATGTTGGATTAGGATCGGTCAAGGTGTGCGTTCTGTTCTTTCTAGAGCCAATCTGTGCGCTCATTTTTTAACCATTGTAGGTATAGCTAACTGGATCTGTAGAGCAGTAGATAATGACACTGAGAAAGGTGGTAAGATTCCGGTATTCCTATGAACCACAGATAATTGATCTGTCTGCTGGGACACGGTCTATGGCAGACAAGTGGAGGAGGATTCATAATCATTAATTCTGGATTTGAGCTCTCCAATTCCCTGGGTGTTATTTGTAACCTGCACCTCACCTCCAAGCTATACCCGATCTTCGCTAGCAGTCCAGGCAGGGACACTGGATCAATGCCTCTAAGTCCTGGCAAGTGACACAGCTGTAGTTGGCGATGGTCCGATCAGGGTCTCAGAATGTAGGCCCAAAGTACCTGCTGGGTGGTAAGTACCAAAGTAATGCAAGCAGGGTATAGGGCTGGGGACTCTGACCCCCGTTAGGGGTGTCTCGTTCAGTGTTCGCTGGGAAGATGACCCAGCAGCGCGACACAGCATACAGTAGGCCGCAGCAGGTTGGCGGTAAGTCGCAGTAGGCTGGCGGAGGTGCCACAGGACCAGGCTGGAGGCACCGAGTTGGGAAGAAATACCAGTCACCACGTGGGAGGTCTCAGCAGGCTGGTGATAGGCTGTGGCAAGGTGATAAATAGGCCACAGCCTGCTGAGAAAGAGGCCGTGGGATCAATGTTTATTCCCAGACTCCGGAGAGTACAATGGACAGCTCACAAGGCAGAGCTAAACTCGTAGAAGTCCTACGGCACTGTCACATGTAATTTTAAGCTTGGATGCCTATGATAATGGTTGATTTTTAAACTTAGTGCAGGACCCAAGTTAAAAAGCGATCATGCTGGATTCCCTGACACAGGAAGTGTGGCTTACATATTTAAGAAAGTGAAAGGCATGACCAAACAAAGTAAAACATTTTTTGCGGCACTTTCCCCCTGGATCCATCCCTTTTGATGATGAATCTGGTATGCATTTATATGTAGACCTTTCATCAGTCCTTGGTTTCACTATTATCTAATTTGTTCCTGACAGAACCACTATTAAGATCCTTTTTGGTGGTGCCTTCCTTACTTTATGAATTATTTACGCTGAACAGAAAAAGCCATTTGTGCTGGTTTTACACATAATTCCTGCCGCATGTAAAGTTTGTATAATGTTCACCATACCCGGACCCCACCGTTCTACTGAACAGAATTTAGATTACCACAGAAACCTATGGTGATCCAAGTTGGGACTGCAGTGGACCCTAACATGCAGCCCATTTATGGGCCTTAGGGCAGATTCACACGAACGTTGCGTTTTTGCGCACGCAAACAACGCGGCGTTTTGCGAGCGCAAAAACCATTTGACAGCTGCGTGTGTCATGCGTGTCTGATGCGCGGCTGCGTGATTTTCGCGCAGCCGGCATCATAGAGATGAGGCTTGTCGATGCCCGTCACTGTCCAAGGTGCTGAAAGAGCTAAATCTTTCAGCACCCTCGACAGTGAATGCCGAACACAACAGCGAAAAACATGTAAAAAAAAAGATAAAGTTCCTACTTACCGAGAACTTCCCGGCCGTTGCCTTGGTGACGCATCCTTGGTGACGGGCCCCACCTCCCTGGATGACGCGGCAGTCCAAGTGACCGCTGCAGCCTGTGATTGGCTGCAGCCTGTGCTTGGCCTGTGATTGGCTGGAGCTGTCACTTGAACTGAAGTGTCATCCCGGGAGGTCGGACTGCAGGAAGGAGACAGGAGTAATCGGTAAGTTAGAACTTCGTTTTTTTTTTACAGGTTCATGTATTTTGGGATCACAAGTCACTGTCCATGGTGCTGAAACAGTTTAACTCTTTCAGCACCATGCACAGTGAATGTCTCCCGACGTCGCGGACCGGAAATTTTTTGGCCGGGTTCGGCCAAAACGAGTTTGGCCGAACCCGGTGAAGTTAGCTTCGGTTGTCGGTGTTCGCTCCTCGCAAAGACACTCCGTTTGGATGCTTGGAAACAGAAAAGCACGTGGTGCTTTTCTGTTTCCATTCATCCTTTTGACAGCTGGTGCGCAAACACGCAGTTTTTATTTCACGCATCACGCACCCATTGAAGTCAATGGGTGCGTGAAAACCACGCATGTCGCACGGAAGCACTTCCGTGCGACATGCGTGGTTTTCACGCACCCATTGACTTCAATGGGTGCGTGATGCGTGAAATACGCAGAGTTATTGAACCTGTCGCGTATTTTGCGCAGCGAACAAACGCTGCGCAAAATACACGGACTGTGTGTACTGCCCCATAGACTTCTATAGGGCATTGCGTGCCGCCCGAAAACCACGCGCCCTACACGCTGCCAAATCACGCTCGTGTGAATCCCCCCTTAGACTAAGTTTAGACTTAACATTTTGGTGAGGTTTTCAAACTGCATTTGTTTAATTAGTGCAAACGTGATTTTATGTGTTTCAAAAATGTGCAGTTTTGAGATTTCGCTGCAGTTTTTACAAACCATTGCTTGCTCAATTTGCTGTATTTTGCAGATTTTACACATTAGCATTTTCTTTCCAAGGCTCGGCTGCCATTTCTTATGAAGCAGAATCCTGTAAACAACCTAAAGAGGTTGTCCGAGTTAAATTTTTATAATGGCTCTGACTATATCCTCTGCCTTAAAACAAACGTCTGATTTACTTACATTTTCTAAAGTGTCTCCGTTCTCTGCTCTCCCCGCTTGTGAAGTCAACTTTTTTTCATCCTCCAGTTACATGCATTTCGCTCCTCAGTGGTGCACACACATTCACGTTTCCCATCTGCTTACACAGCGAGGACCGCTCATGCGCTTTTTCCAGCTACTTTTGCAGCTGGGACTGCGCATGCACGAATCCCATCATGCTTATTGTATGACGCACGGACGTTCATTCTGCTGCGCTTGGAAAATGGGGGGGTTTATTATAAAATGGATGTTGGGATTGCTGGACATGGCAGAAAGTCGACGGGGACGAGCGTGGAAGATACAGATGAATTAAATTGAAGAGCCTAATACACGCTCCAGGGAAATGTGTCTCAGCAGGAAGCTGAATAAAAAAAGAAGACAAGAAATGGATATAAACAAACGGCACGCGACGTGGAAACAACAATCAATAAGTAGAATTTTTTTGGGTGATATAGTGCCTGCATGTTGTCGAATTATGGGAAATGGATTTAAGCAATTTTTTTTTGTAGTGGAACTTGAAAATTTCCCTTAATTTTTTTTTTTATCCCGTCAAAATGATTACATAGTCTTTATTTGCTCAGAAGAGAACTCAACACAAACAACATTGATTGTGCAATAAATGTTGTCTTATTTCCCTTTTTTCATTTACTGTTTAATTTCTCTTTATTCTGGTATTGGTAGCGTCTTAAGACGCACAGCTTTTTTTGCTTTCTTGTAGTCCTAGGTTTGTGAGGGTACATCCACATGTGGGGGTTATATGCTGCACGATTGCCACACCACAAGAATGGTGTGAAAAAAACACATGAATATAGGGGCAAACATAGGCAGCAGAGGACCCTCATGCAAGTACAGTTTATTGGCCCCTTGATCTCAAATTATAGAGCATCCCCATAGTTATAGAGAATGCCCCTTATGTCTTTCCAACAATCCACTTGATTATGAGCTATGAAATTCATTAGATCTGTCCCTTACATGCAATCTAATAAAAAGTAGAATCATGCAAGCTGCTTTTGAGGTAGCAGTGGGCCCCCAGCTGTACAGGTTGCACATATGGTATGTCTACCCCTGCATGAATACATTGCATCTCTTTTGTGTCGATGGTTTTCTATTCAACTTTAGGCCTTATTCACACGAACTCATGCATTTCGCGTGTACCTAAAAATGCAGCGTTTTGTGCGTGTTGCAGTTCCATGCGCCATCAGTGAATGGTGCGTGGCTGCGTGATTTTCACGCATATGCCATCCTTATGACACGCGGTTTTGATGTTTAGAAAAAGAAATGAAGGAAGTGCTTTTTTTTCTCCTTCATTCCTTGATCTACTGTTGCGCGAATCACGCGCCACACACGGAAGTGCTTCCGTGTGCTGCGCGTGATTTACACGCACCCATTGACTTCAATGGGTGCGTGATGCGCGAAAAACGGCTAAGTGTAGGACATGTCGTGAGTTTTACGCAGCTGAAACACGCTGCGTGAAAATCACGGAATGTCTGAACGGACCCATTGACTAACATAGGTCCGTGCGACGCGCGTGATTTTCATGCACCCATTGACTTCAATAGGTGCATGATGCGTCAAAAATAGCCAAGTATAGGACATGTCGTGAGTTTTATGCAGGGGACACACGCTGCATGAAAATCACGGAATGTCTGAACGGCCTCATTGACTAACATAGGTCCGTGCGATGCGCGTGATTTTCACGCACGTATCACGGACGTTAAACACGTTCGTGTAATTAAGGCCTTACAGTGAACAGTTAGGGTATGTGCACACGACAACGCCAAATACGTCTGAAATTACGGAGCTGTTTTCAGGAGAAAACAGCTCCTGAATTTCAGACGTTTTTACAAGTGCACGTGTTTTTTGCGGCGTCTTTTACGGACGTAATTGGAGCTCGTTTTTATTGGAGTCAATGAAAAACGGCTCCAATTACGTCCCAAGAAGTGTCCTGTACTTCTTTGCCGCTGGCGTATATTTACGCGCCGTCTTTTGACAGCGACGCGTAAAATGACAGCTCGTCTGCACAGAACACCGTAAGACCCATTGCAAGCAATGGGCAGATGTTTGCCGACGTATTGGAGCCGTCTTTTCAGGCGTAATTCGAGGCGTAAAACGCCTCCATTACGTCTGAAAAGAGGTCGTGTGAACATACCCTAAGTTCCATCTTGTTCAAACACAGAGTCGTTTTGATGCAGTTTTCATAGCCGAAACCCGGAATGGAAAAAAAAAAAGGTAGTAAAAGTGTTTCCTTTATGTAACTCTCTTTATGATCCCCAATTGACTTCGGGCAAATACTACATGAACATATAGGTGAAAGCTAGATAAAACAACTGCACTGTGCTATATAAGTCTGGCTTTTTGTTGATGGTGCAGATGATATGCATACTGAAACCAAAGTTTAAGTATACATATCATGAAATCATTGCATGAAACCACATACTTCTCTAAAGCGAACAGTCATCTATTAGGGTATCAATACCTATACCAGACTGTGAAGACTACTAGTATATCCAGAAAATGAAACACACATAGCACAAGTCATGTACCATGACAATATAAAATAAACTTTATTGAAATATACATAACACATTGGCCATCAAAATATAAAAACAATATAGCACACAGTTAAAAAGGAGAGTATGGAGGAGCTGCGTGAATAATCCAATATATATGCTACCATACTATAAACATCCTGTGATGTGGTAACAAATGCAGATATCTATAGAAAAGATAATCATATAGATCAAGTATTTGGACAACAGAAGCACATAAATATATTTAGCGCCTGACAGAAGAGCACACAATTGTGCATGCATATAAAAGTATACAGCTAGAGCTCCAAGTTGCACCCAAAACAAAGACCATGCTTTATAAATAAAGGATATTGCACAAACCCATGGACTGCATGATAGGAAGCACGCAGGATCACTCCACACTGACCGCCCCCAACGCACGTTTCGCCGTCAGCTTTCTCAAGGGGTGCAATATCCTTTATTTATAAAGCATGGTCTTTGTTTTGGGTGCAACTTGGAGCTCTAGCTGTATACTTTTATATGCATGCACAATTGTGTGCTCTTCTGTCAGGTGCTAAATATATTTATGTGCTTCTGTTGTCCAAATACTTGATCTATATGATTATCTTTTCTATAGATATCTGCATTTGTTACCACATCACAGGATGTTTATAGTATGGTAGCATATATATTGGATTATTCACGCAGCTCCTCCATACTCTCCTTTTTAACTGTGTGCTATATTGTTTTTATATTTTGATGGCCAATGTGTTATGTATATTTCAATAAAGTTTATTTTATATTGTCATGGTACATGACTTGTGCTATGTGTGTTTCATTTTCTGGATATACTAGTAGTCTTCACAGTCTGGTATAGGTATTGATATTTGCTTTATGATTTGTGTGGACGCATTATTGTTTGGCGCATGCCAATGGTCTATACTCGTATAGGTATTCATCTATTAGGGTATGTTCACACGCAAACGTAAAATATGTCTGAAATTACGGAGCTGTTTTCAGGCGAAAACAGCTCCTGAATTTCAGACGTTTTTGCAAGTGCACACGTTTTTCGCGGCGTCGATTACGGACATAATTGGAGCTGTTTTTTCAATGGAGTCAATGAAAAACGGCTCCAATTACGTCCCAAGAAGTGACATGCACTTCTTTGAGGCGGCCGTCTTTTTACACGCCGTCTTTTGACAGCGGCGCGTAAAAAAAAAGCCAGTTTGCACAGAACACCGTAAGACCCATTGAATTCAATAGGCGTTTGCCGACGGTTTGTAATTACGGCCGAAAAATTACGGACGTAAATAGGGCGTGTGAACATACCCTAAACTGAATATATCAAATAAAGAGAAAAGACAGCTCTATCAATGGACCAGTCAGATTTCTATATCAAGAGAAAATTCTCAAAATGGTGCCAAATACTCAACTAAGGCCGGATTCACACGAGCGTGTGCGTTTTGCGCGTGCAAAAAATGCGGCATTTGCGTGCGCAAAAGGTACTTAACAGCTCCGTGTGTCAGCCCAGTATGATGCGCGGCTGCGTGATTTTCGCGCAAACACCATCATTATGACATTCCGTTTGGATGTTTGTGAACAGAAAAGCACGTGGTGCTTTTCTGTTTTCATTCATAGTTTTACAGCTGTTGCGCGAATCACACTCGTCCCACGGAAGTACTTCCGTGTGGTGCGAATGATTTTCACGCACCCATTGACTTCAATGGGTGGGTGATGAGCGAAATACGCACAAAGAACGGACATGTTGTGAGTTTTTCGCAGTGGAGTCACGCTGCGTAAAAATCACGCAACTGTCTGCACGGCCCCATAGATTAATATAGGTAGGGGCGACACGTGTGAAAATCACGCAAGTTGCATGGACGTATATCCCGTTCGTCTGAATAAGCCCTAATAAATATATCAAGAAGACTAAAAATAAAACATAGGCAGTTGAGCCTAAACCATGAGCAGTTAAATATTTTTATTACAAAAAAACACATAATTTAAAAAAAAAATACACAAAATTTACATTATTGCATTCATGATAAGTCTATAATCTCATACAAAAAATACAATGGAGCGGACCTCAATAGTTGGTGGGCGTGCAACAGTTAAATTCAAAAAAGGCTGCCTGCCGGCAGAAATAAGCCCTGTTTTCCAACCATTATTAAAGAGTAAAAATAAAATAAAAAAGTCTTTATTCAATTTGCAACAAGGACAGACTACATGAAATTTAAAAGTTAATGTCCATTTCTGACAGCAATTAGCACAGTGCCAGACGTAAGAGCTCTGTCTAGAAAGGGTTAAGTACCACAACCACAGAGCGCTAGTTATTAGTTAGATTCAAAGGTGTCAATAGGACAATTATTAAAATAAAGGTAGAAGCCCCCCCCGACATGTTTCGCTACGATGTAGCGTCCTCAGGGGTATCGGGGCCAATGACAGCGAGCGGCGGTGTCAGTCTCATTAAGTATTCACTGCAACTAGCTGAACATGTGTCCACAATCAGTCGATAGCCTATCCAAGGAGGAATAGAGGACCGAGCCTCCTCCTCCGTTGATTGACAGATTCTGCCACCAATCACTTACTAGTTAGATGCCACCAATGAACAGCACTCAAGTGCACAAGCACACCAGGCTGCTTGATGGTAATCGCTGTACATATAATTATAACATTACTATAATACAAGAAAGAGGTCACCGATGAGTTTATAGATAAGTGCACAGAGGCACAAAGTGAGAAAAGTGATGGGATAGTAACGAATGTGATTAGTAATAGTACCATTCTAGGTACAAACGCTGTGCCCTGATTAAAGACAATATTATAGTTGCTGTGAGCGGCACAACAATATTACTATGATCTAAAGAAGTTATTAGTGGGCTTATAGATCAATACGTTTATAGGGTAGAAAGACATAATAGGCAGAGTTATCATGGACACTGTAGATAAGTGTACAAGTCTACACACGGAGACAGACACACTGGTGTACTGGCATGACTGAATCAGAATGGCGTATATGCCGGACAGCAAGATAATCGCTATACACAGTATCGGGACACTGCTACTATGCAAAAAAAAAATAAAAAATAAAAAAAAAATTAAAAAAAAAATTAAAAAAAAATAAAAAAAAAAAAAATAAAAAAAAAAAAAAAAAAAGGTTTACTAGAGAGTTTGTAAAACGGTGCACAAACGCACAATGTGAACAGAGTGATACAATAATAATACAATTTAACACACTGGCGCTGTGAGGTGATTAAAGGTGATGTTACAATTACTGTAAGCAGCACAAAAGATGTTACTGTGATCTGGGAAGGTTATCAGTGGACTAATAGATCAATGCGCTAATAAACTAGGGTAAATCAAAATGAGCAGATTCATGATAGGCATTGCAAATTAGTATACACGCTGAAATACCAGAGATATACGCGCAAAGGTGTACCAGAACGGCATAGTAAGAATGCCATTTATGTCAGACAGCGATATAAGTAGTATACAGAATAATACAATAATATCTATCGATAGATAAAAGGTATGAGATATTACACTCATCGGGCTTAGTAGAGACCAACCATTCAGAGTCAGTTGCTATCAAAGTGACTCATAAAGAAACGCAGTGAGTTATAATTGATCAAAATATTCAAACCGCCGCTATGTCGCTTACCAAGCTGTAGCCTGGGGGGTACCTGAAGCAAATACTAAGTATGATTGATAGTAGTATATTCATATAAGAAATGTGGATAGTAAGGCAGATTATAAAGAGTTTAATGACTACATTGTCAGTACAGTACCAGAATAATCATACAAACTGAAGTATAGTTCCAGTGTTTGGGTAACGTGTAGGATTCACAGAAAAGCAGCAAACGTAAATCCCTCATTGAGGCCTCCTGGGCTGAGAGATCCAAGGCGATGGATCCAACGTGCCTCCTCCTGTAACAACTTGCGGTCAAGGTTACCTGCTCTAGGGCCAAGTTTGACTTGCGTAATGCCCCAGAATTTCAAGGAGCGAATGTCCCCATCATGTACAAGACGGATGTGCCTAGACAGTGGTGTATCCTCTTTTTGGTTTATAGTGCTTAGATGTTTAGAAATTCTCCTCCGTAATTCTTGTATTGTCTTCCCTACATATAACTTAGGACAAGAGCAGCTGGCTATGTAAATAACTCCCTTGCTACGGCAATTAATAAATTGTTTAATCCGATAGGATCTGTTATCAAGTGGATTGGTAAATTCTTTTGTAGTAGCCATTAAGTGGCAAAAAGAACATCGGCCACATGGATGAGAACCAGTGACCGATGTCTTCAGCCAATTTTTTGACACAGAAATCACTCCAGAATGATGACTATGCACCAGATAGTCACGTAGATTTCTACCTCTTCGATATGTGATGTTTGGTGTGGAAGGAACAACACCCTGTAAGTCAGGGTCTGCCAGGAGAACCGGCCAGTGACGTTCAAGAATATCACGAACCTGTTTGGAGCCAGTATCAAAGGTCCCAATGCATCTTACACTGGTCATTACAGCAGATTTGCCAGTGACTGTTAATTGTTGATCAGTAACGGATTTACGTTCACATAATAGATCTCTTCTATCAGTGGCTCTCGCTCTGGCATACGCTTTGTGTAGCCATTTTTTGGGATATCCACGTGCCAAAAACTTAGTGAAAAGCCCATTACACTCCAATTCAAAAGACTGCTCGTCCGAGCAGTTACGTTTGGCACGGAGATATTGCCCTATTGGGATTCCCTTCTTTAAGGCAGGGGGGTGATAACTGTCCCAGTGCAGCAGGCTATTAGTGGACGTTGGTTTACGTGAGATATCCGTGTGGATACCACCAGCAGGATCCAGAGAGATTTTTAGGTCCAAAAAGATGATCTCCTTTTTATGAATGACGTGGGTAAATTTCATGCCTATATGATTAGAATTGAGTGTGTGCATGAAGTCGTGAAATGTGTTTAGGTCCCCATCCCAAAGGAGGAGAATATCATCAATATATCTCCCCCAGAACAGGATGTGACAAGTGTATGAAGCTAAAGTGTCAGTGAAGACCAAGGTATCCTCCCACCACCCCAAAAATAGGTTTGCATAGGTAGGTGCACAAACAGTGCCCATAGCTGTTCCTTTGGTCTGCAAATAAAATTTGTGATCAAATAAAAAATAATTGTGAGTGAGAAGAAACCGGAGTAGTGATAGTAGGAATTTGTTATGAGCATGAAATTGAACTCCCTTGGTACCCAAAAAATGTGCAACTGCTGTGAGGCCAAATTGGTGTTGGATATTAGTATAAAGTGATTCTACATCTATACTGGCAATAAATGTAGAAGAGGTCACATGAATCTCCTGGATCCTGTTGATGGTATCCTTCGTGTCCCTTAGAAATGAAGGCAGGGAGGTGACAAATGGCGAAAGGATTTCATCCAAGTACATACTAGTGCCTTGGGTAAGACTATCATTGCCAGACACGATTGGTCGACCCGGTATTGGGCGAGACATCTTGTGGATTTTCGGCAGTGCGTAGAATGTCGCTAGTGTAGGAGTAGGGTTATAGATGCGTTTGAATTCTTCATTACTAATCATATTCTGTGTCTTGGCTACATCAAGTAACGTGTATAATGCACTGAGGAACAGTAGAAGTGTCAATTGAGAATTATTTAACTGAACAGAGGAAATATTAAACACTTGCATTTGATCACTCTCAATATGGGTTAGAGACATAGATGGTACTGCTGTTAGGTCAGATTCCACCGTGGATTTCCTCTGTTCAGTTAAATAATTCTCAATTGACACTTCTACGCAGGGGTCTATCCTTTACCCCCACTCCATTGTATGATGAGTTTACCTGGACCAAGGACGTGAACCTATTTGCCAGAAAAGTGGCCTTATATAAATACTTTAAAAATAATACCCTGAATATGGGAGGAACTGACAGTACAGAACAGAATACACTGAGAGATCTCGAAACTCTCCTATATGAAAATGAATTTGGACCCATTACAGCAGTTGGTCCCTTCTCCTCATTACGTCCTAAGTCCAGGCTTACCCCACCATTTTCACAATATGCCCATATAGACGTTTTTGTCAAGCTAGTATGTGCTGACTTGAAGAAAATCAGACCAGATAAAAAAAGAGCATTAGCTAATCTCAGTGAAATGGAAAGAATAGCATTGGACGAATTGTGTCACAATGATAGAATAACCATAAAACCCTCCGATAAAGGGGGCAACATTGTGGTCATGGACCAGGATGACTATGTTGCCATGGTCCATAGACTGTTAGATGACACCACTACATATATGATCCTTGAGAAAAATCCGACTGATCTGTTCCTCAGTGCATTATACACGTTACTTGATGTAGCCAAGACACAGAATATGATTAGTAATGAAGAATTCAAACGCATCTATAACCCTACTCCTACACTAGCGACATTCTACGCACTGCCGAAAATCCACAAGATGTCTCGCCGAATACCGGGTCGACCAATCGTGTCTGGCAATGATAGTCTTACCCAAGGCACTAGTATGTACTTGGATGAAATCCTTTCGCCATTTGTCACCTCCCTGCCTTCATTTCTAAGGGACACGAAGGATACCATCAACAGGATCCAGGAGATTCATGTGACCTCTTCTACATTTATTGCCAGTATAGATGTAGAATCACTTTATACTAATATCCAACACCAATTTGGCCTCACAGCAGTTGCACATTTTTTGGGTACCAAGGGAGTTCAATTTCATGCTCATAACAAATTCCTACTATCACTACTCCGGTTTCTTCTCACTCACAATTATTTTTTATTTGATCACAAATTTTATTTGCAGACCAAAGGAACAGCTATGGGCACTGTTTGTGCACCTACCTATGCAAACCTATTTTTGGGGTGGTGGGAGGATACCTTGGTCTTCACTGACACTTTAGCTTCATACACTTGTCACATCCTGTTCTGGGGGAGATATATTGATGATATTCTCCTCCTTTGGGATGGGGACCTAAACACATTTCACGACTTCATGCACACACTCAATTCTAATCATATAGGCATGAAATTTACCCACGTCATTCATAAAAAGGAGATCATCTTTTTGGACCTAAAAATCTCTCTGGATCCTGCTGGTGGTATCCACACGGATATCTCACGTAAACCAACGTCCACTAATAGCCTGCTGCACTGGGACAGTTATCACCCCCCTGCCTTAAAGAAGGGAATCCCAATAGGGCAATATCTCCGTGCCAAACGTAACTGCTCGGACGAGCAGTCTTTTGAATTGGAGTGTAATGGGCTTTTCACTAAGTTTTTGGCACGTGGATATCCCAAAAAATGGCTACACAAAGCGTATGCCAGAGCGAGAGCCACTGATAGAAGAGATCTATTATGTGAACGTAAATCCGTTACTGATCAACAATTAACAGTCACTGGCAAATCTGCTGTAATGACCAGTGTAAGATGCATTGGGACCTTTGATACTGGCTCCAAACAGGTTCGTGATATTCTTGAACGTCACTGGCCGGTTCTCCTGGCAGACCCTGACTTACAGGGTGTTGTTCCTTCCACACCAAACATCACATATCGAAGAGGTAGAAATCTACGTGACTATCTGGTGCATAGTCATCATTCTGGAGTGATTTCTGTGTCAAAAAATTGGCTGAAGACATCGGTCACTGGTTCTCATCCATGTGGCCGATGTTCTTTTTGCCACTTAATGGCTACTACAAAAGAATTTACCAATCCACTTGATAACAGATCCTATCGGATTAAACAATTTATTAATTGCCGTAGCAAGGGAGTTATTTACATAGCCAGCTGCTCTTGTCCTAAGTTATATGTAGGGAAGACAATACAAGAATTACGGAGGAGAATTTCTAAACATCTAAGCACTATAAACCAAAAAGAGGATACACCACTGTCTAGGCACATCCGTCTTGTACATGATGGGGACATTCGCTCCTTGAAATTCTGGGGCATTACGCAAGTCAAACTTGGCCCTAGAGCAGGTAACCTTGACCGCAAGTTGTTACAGGAGGAGGCACGTTGGATCCATCGCCTTGGATCTCTCAGCCCAGGAGGCCTCAATGAGGGATTTACGTTTGCTGCTTTTCTGTGAATCCTACACGTTACCCAAACACTGGAACTATACTTCAGTTTGTATGATTATTCTGGTACTGTACTGACAATGTAGTCATTAAACTCTTTATAATCTGCCTTACTATCCACATTTCTTATATGAATATACTACTATCAATCATACTTAGTATTTGCTTCAGGTACCCCCCAGGCTACAGCTTGGTAAGCGACATAGCGGCGGTTTGAATATTTTGATCAATTATAACTCACTGCGTTTCTTTATGAGTCACTTTGATAGCAACTGACTCTGAATGGTTGGTCTCTACTAAGCCCGATGAGTGTAATATCTCATACCTTTTATCTATCGATAGATATTATTGTATTATTCTGTATACTACTTGTATTATAGTAATGTTATAATTATATGTACAGCGATTACCATCAAGCAGCCTGGTGTGCTTGTGCACTTGAGTGCTGTTCATTGGTGGCATCTAACTAGTAAGTGATTGGTGGCAGAATCTGTCAATCAACGGAGGAGGAGGCTCGGTCCTCTATTCCTCCTTGGATAGGCTATCGACTGATTGTGGACACATGTTCAGCTAGTTGCAGTGAATACTTAATGAGACTGACACCGCCGCTCGCTGTCATTGGCCCCGATACCCCTGAGGACGCTACATCGTAGCGAAACATGTCGGGGGGGCTTCTACCTTTATTTTAATAATTGTCCTATTGACACCTTTGAATCTAACTAATAACTAGCGCTCTGTGGTTGTGGTACTTAACCCTTTCTAGACAGAGCTCTTACGTCTGGCACTGTGCTAATTGCTGTCAGAAATGGACATTAACTTTTAAATTTCATGTAGTCTGTCCTTGTTGCAAATTGAATAAAGACTTTTTTATTTTATTTTTACTCTTTAATAATGGTTGGAAAACAGGGCTTATTTCTGCCGGCAGGCAGCCTTTTTTGAATATAATCTCATACAGACACATGCAAAGTACTGGGCAGTAATTCTAACATCCAAATATATATAGATATATATCTGAAGAAATAGCAGCACTTCAAAGTAAATATGCCTATAGTGTGACCAGTTATCTTGACCTTAAGGGGGGATTCACACGAACGTGATTTGCGTCCGTGCTGCCCGCATGGTTTTCACGCGGGTCGCACGGAGCTATGCAAGTCTATGGGGCAGTGCAGACTGCCCGTGAGTTTTGCGTAGCGTGAGTCCGCTGCGTAAAACTCGCGACATGTTCTTTATTTCTGCGTTTTTCGCGCATCACGCACCCATTGAAGTCAATGGGTGCATGAAAATCACACATGCCCCACGGAAGCACTTCTGTGGGACAAGCGTTATTCGCGCAACAGCAGTAAAAGAATGAATGTAAGCAGAAGTTATGAACTTAGATGTGATTACAGGTGGATCTTGCGCAGGGCCGCCATCATGAACTTCTGGGCCCCATACAGCCAAGATATCTGGGCCCTCCCCCTCCATTACCAAGGGGTGGGCAACGGAAAGTGTGGCACTCCCGTTTGTACGTTGCACGCATTAACTTATTTTGGTGCTAAAGAAGAGGCTGGACGCAGCCTGATGGGCTTAAGGGAAAGCCGACATGACCGTCCTGGTAGGGAAAGGGTTAATTAGGTGAGGGAGAGTTGGAGGGAGTTGGAGGGGGGACGGGGAGGAGTTAGGGGGGACGGGGGCCGTTACTGAGCTTCCAGCTGTTTTTCGGCATTGAGCCGGAAGCAGCGGGAGGATTAACACGGGAAAAGTAAGCTCCCCGTTGCCCGCGCTACTCAGCATGTCAGGGGCAGTAATGTTAGAGCGGCTGCGTGCCGCTGCTGTGCACCACGGTCCCGGATGGCTAGAGGAGACCGTGGCTGCAATAACGAGGATCCCGGACGCCGTTTCGCCAACGTCAGGCCCGGCGTTCGGGGTCTGTTGCAGGGGACAGGCTCCCCTCCCCCGGCCCCCTTACAAGCATGGCTATGGCGGCGGGGGGGGGAGTCGGCAACAACCGCTCCTGCTCAGAGCAGGCAGAGAGCGTTGCCGGGGGTGACGGCGACTCAGGCCGGGTCGACCCGTCCCTCTCGGCGGTCCCGACCTCCAGAGCGCCTCAGTCCGGAGGCAGTCCCGCGGACACGGCGTCGCAGAGGGAGCCCGATCCCGGACGCTGCAGGCCAGGCAGCTGGGAGGACCGCCTCTTCCCAGGCCCTGCGTCCTGGCAGGAATCCCAGGCCGCGACGGGGTCCGGCGGTAAGCAGGGAGTCGCAGGCTGGGCTCCCTGTCACCCCACCCCCATCAGATGGAAGATTTGGAGGACAAGGTACGGCCGCCCCGCCTGGTGATGTTCCGGCCAGGGGGCAGGCTTCGTCAGGATCGTCTAGATGGACGCCTAGATCTGCAGCGACGTCGAGGCAACAGGTCCGGTCGGAAGTCTGGGTCCCGGCGGTCGGGCGGCAGGTTGCCGGCCCATCGGTCAGCGCGTCTTCATCCCCGTTCCGAAGAGGTCGTTGGGATGGACAGTCGTCGGCGAGAGAAGAGCTGGAGGAAGGTGAACTGGACGTGTATCGTCGAGGTCAGGATGGTCCGGCTGACGGGAACACAGCTCCTGTGCAGCCCGGTGAGTGTATAACTCCATCATTGTCTTATCCAGCGATTTTTATGTCGGGTGTCGGCAGGAGGGCTGCTAGCATTGCATCGGTGGCCGGTAGTGGCACGGGCGGACGCGACGGAGCGGGTCTGGCGGACTTAGTGGGTTGCTTACGGGAGCTGGTTGGGCGCCTAGATAGGGCCGCGGCGCCGGTAGTCACGGAAGTGTCCCCTGCGGTAGTTTGGGAAGGCCCCAAGGACGTGGGATCGTTACAGGCGCGGCCCGTGACGGCGGTTAGAGAGGCGGTCGCGGTGTCGGTACAGACCGAGGCACTAAAGGATGGCGATCGGGTGCGTATTGATGATCGTGCTCGGGGGGAGGTGTACGTTTGTTTTGAAGGTCCGTTGGGGGCGCATTTAAAGCAGGAGGTGCGCGAGCGGATCTGGAAGGACGAATATGTTGAGATTTTTTCTCTCTTGCCGCTCGCTAAATTTAATTTGGATAAGGGCAAGCGGGACGAGAGTAAAAAGGACGAGGAGGAACGGCGGCGGTATAGGCTTATCCCGCAGACGTTCGTTAATTGGTCGCAGGCGTTCGCCATATTGGCTAGTGTGATAGGGGAAAAGGCGCCGGAAAATTGTTCGGCGTTGTTTTGTTATTTTGATGCCATTGGGGAGGCTCATAGGGCGTATGGGGGTCAGGCGTGGCTGCGATACGATGAGCAATTCTGTCAGCGGAAGGCGGTTCGGCCGGCGATTCGGTGGGACCAGAAGGATATTGCTCTCTGGTTACGGGTTACGGCTCCAGTTAGGCAGTCCTTTCCCGGGAGCGCCGGCCAGGGAGGCCAGTCTAGTCAGGTTGGACAAAGCGGCGGGGGAAAGGCGGGGTTTTGCTGGCAATTTAATGAAGGCCATTGCAAGTTCGGGGCCACGTGCAAGTTCAAGCACGTGTGTTCCGAGTGTAATGGTGCATCACACGGGGCGGCAAAATGTCTGCGGAAAAAGAGGTCAGGGAACCAGCACTCCGCGGCTGGTCAAGGGGGTGTCGCCGGTGAGGGTGGAAAAGATGGCCCCTTATCTAAATGAGTATCCGGATAGGGCGGCGGCTAAGTTGCTTTCCGAAGGGTTTCGTGTTGGTTTTGTTATTCCTCCGCCTCCTTATGAGGTTCCGGTGACGCGGAGGAATTTAAAATCGGCTTACTTGCATGCAAAAGTCGTGTCGGAAAAGTTGTTAAAAGAAGTTTCGTTGGGCCGCATGTCGGGGCCGTTTGTTGAGTCGCCTGTAAAAGATTTAGTTGTGTCCCCGTTGGGTGTTGTCCCTAAACGCGAGCCCGGAAAATTTCGTTTGATTCAACATTTATCATATCCCAAGGGTTCCTCGGTAAATGACGGGATTGATCACGAGTTGTGCTCCGTAGTCTATACCTCATTCGATAAGGCGGTGGGTTTAGTGCGGGCTGCGGGTCCAGGTGCGCTGCTAGCAAAAACTGACATCGAGGCGGCGTTCAGGTTGTTGCCAGTTCATCCAGAAAGCCAACGGCTGTTGGGTTGTTTTTGGGATGGGGCTTTTTACGTGGATCGGTGGATCGGTGCCTTCCGATGGGGTGTTCCCTTTCCTGTGCATACTTCGAGGCGTTTAGTAGCTTCGTAGAGTGGGTAACGAGGGGAGTATCCGGGGTCGACTCGTTGATCCATTACTTAGACGATTTTTTGTGCGTTGGCCCGGGGGGTTCGCCGGTTTGCGGTAATTTGCTTCATGTACTACAGAAGGTGGCGAGGGATTTTGGGATTCCTTTGGCTTCAGAAAAAACGGAGGGCCCGGTAGTGACCATTTGTTTTTTGGGAATTGAAATAGACTCGGTGGCAATGGAGTGTCGTCTCCCTGCGGATAAGTTGGGTGCTTTGAGGCTGGAGGTACGGCGGGCTTGTAGACTGAAGAAAATGACGCTGCGGGAGCTTCAGTCGTTGCTGGGGAAGTTGAATTTCGCCTTCCGGATTATGCCGATGGGGAGGGTGTTTGGTAGGAGGTTGGCGGTGGCAACGGCGGGAGTGCGTGCGCCGCATCATTTTGTGCGACTCAAGGAGGAGCACCGAGCTGATCTTCAGGTTTGGGATGACTTCTTGGGCCAGTACAATGGTCGCTCGCTATGGATGGCCCCTGCGCAGGATACGAGTGATTTGAATATTTTTACGGATGCGGCTGGGGCGGGCGGTTTTGGAGCTTACGGGGGAGGTCCGTGGTGCGCAGGTCAATGGCCGGCTAGTTGGGTGTCCAGTGGACTCACGCGGAATCTGGCCCTGCTCGAGCTGTTTCCCATCGTGGTGGCGGCTACCATTTGGGGGGACAGGCTCAGGGATAAGAAGGTCCGTTTTTACTGCGACAACATGGGGGTGGTGCTGGCCATTAATAATATCACGGCGTCCTCTCCTCCGGTAGTTCAATTGTTGCGACATTTAGTGCTGGTGTGTTTGTCGTTGAACGCGTGGGTGGTGGCGGTGCATGTCCCGGGAGTACGGAATTGTATCGCTGATGCTCTTTCTCGCTCGCAGTGGGACCGGTTTCGGCAATTGGCACCGGGAGCGGAACGTCTCGGTTTGGCTTGTCCGGAACATCTTTGGGATCTGGTATCGGTCCCGTAGAACAACTGTTACAAAGGTCTTTGGCGCGCACGACGTGGAGTGCTTATGCTGCTTGTTGGAGGCAGTGGGAGGAGTGGGTAAGAGATTTGGGTGACGTCAATACGGATAGAGACAGGTTGGTGGCACTTTTGTACTGGTTAGGGGACGCCTGGGAGGCGGGGTTTTCAGTGGCAAAGGTGAACCGGTTCATATCTGCGGTGGCGTTTGGGTTTAAGTTGCGGGGTTTTCAGGATGTATCGAAGGAATTTCTGGTGTCGCAGGCTTTGAAGGGGTTGCGCCGAGGTAGGGTGGAGGCGGATAGTAGAAGGCCTGTGTCGTTTGCTTTGCTTAGCTCGTTGGGCGGTTCATTAGCATCGGTCTGTCGTTCTGCAGACGAAATGGATTTGTTTCGGTTAGCTTTTTCGTTAGCGTTCTTTGGGGCATTTAAAATAGGTGAGTTGGTGTCGCCAAGTACTAAACAGGCAGGGGGGCTGAGATCTGGGGAGGTGAGCCTATTCGCAGATCGGCTGGAGGTATGGTTGCGTCGGTCAAAAACTGACCAAGTAGGGAAGGGTAAGCTGATAGTTTTGTTCGCCCTCCCGGGGTCGGTTATGTGCCCAGTAGAGTGCATGCGGGGTTTTACGCCAAAAAGGGGGTCTCCAGATTTGCCTTTGTTACGCCATGTGGACGGGTCGTTTTTGTCCAGGTTTCAGTTTGGAGCTGTATTTAAAAAATGTTTGACGGCGGTTGGTGTTGCGGCAGGCTCATATTCATCTCATTCCTTCAGGATTGGCGCAGCAACTGAAGCGGGGCGCTGGGGGTTGGATGATGAGGGGGTGCGGCGTATTGGTCGTTGGGAGTCCAACAGGTTTAAGTCCTATGTTCGCCCCCATATGTTATGAGGTTTGTTGTTAACGCTTTAAAATGTTATATGGTGGTGCCTAATTGTTTTTTCCGTTTCAGATTCGCCTCCGTGTTTGGTGTGGTTGATGGGTCATTCTTACGTGCACTGGGGGGCTTTGAGGGCAGACGTCCGCCCGGATGGTCGCCAGTTGCGCATTCCGCGACAGGATGCGGTTGTGCATTGGCTGGGTTTTAGAGGTATGTCGTGGAGCAGGGTGTTGGCGGAATTTCAGACATATGCTCGGCTTGATAGGGTTCCGGAGGTTTTAGTGCTGCACGTGGGTGGGAATGACTTAGGAGTCCGCCCCTTTCGTGAGTTGGTGCGGGATATCAAACACGATATGTTGTGTTTGTGGGTTTCTTATCCCAAGTTGGTGATAGTGTGGTCGGACATAGTCCCAAGGAAACATTGGCGGTTAGCTAGATCTGTGGAGAGAGTCAATAAGGCTCGCATTAAAGTTAATCGGGCGGTGTCCCGTTTTGTGGCAAAAAGCGGGGGCATTTGTGTGCGGCACAGGGATTTGGAGTCGGGAGTGGGGAACTTCTGGAGGAGTGATGGGGTTCATCTGACCGAGGTTGGCATTGATATTTGGAGCTTGGCGATAGCAGAAGGCATAGAAAGGGCGGTGGTGGTGTGGAGGAACTCACAGGCTTAAGGTGGTCAAGGCCTGTTTCGCTGTGGCGGGGGGAGTCCTTGAGGCCAGTCAGTACAAAATGGTGGGGGGGTCGCATCGGGGGTATGCGTCCCCCAAAAAAGGTACATGGTTGAAGACTTCATCGGGTGTTATCCCTTTGAAGTGGTCTTCTGGTAGAAGGTATATCACTTGAAGGCTTCATCGGGTGTTATCCCTTTGAAGTGGACTTCTAGTGGTCGGTATATCACTTGAGGGCTTCATCGGGTGTTATCCCCTTGAAGTGGACTTCTAGTGGTTGGAGCCATCTGCAGAGGTGAACGGTGCTTCCGAGCTGGTTTACGGCTGGAGGTAATTGGTGGTTTGCAGATGGCTAATTCGGTGTGTTCTTAAAAAAGGAATATCTGAAGGGGCTTCAAGGACTTCCTCTGCTCGGGTTAATGTTAACGTTAAATTGTTATTTACGATTCTGACCCATGTTGGGTCATGTGAATTATTAGGAGGAATTCTCTGGTGGATTCCTAACTAGTTATCCGAATGTTTCGGATTTAAATTGTTTTTATAAAACTGTGAAATTAATAAACGGCTGCTGTGGCCATTTCACATCCAACCTCGGTGTCACGTGTCTTTACTAAAGTGGGGGTGGTGGGATAGTATGGTCTAAGGTTAACACACGACTCTACTTAGGCAGGTCAAGAAGAGGCTGGACGCAGCCTGCAGGGCTTAAGGGAAAGCCGACATGACCGTCCTGGTAGGGAAAGGGTTAATTAGGTGAGGGAGAGTTGGAGGGAGTTGGAGGGGGGACGGGGAGGAGTTAGGGGGGACGGGGGCCGTTACTGAGCTTCCCGCTGTTTTTCGGCATTGAGCCGGAAGCAGCGGGAGGATTAACACGGGAAAAGTAAGCTCCCACCCTCCCGCCCTTGGTTTGTTACTCCTGTGGGTCTTACGTACGTACGTCCGTCTATGAGCGTTGTGTTTTATTTGTGTGCTTATTTAACATGTTTTTTCTTTTTTCCGGAGTAGGTTCTGTTGTCATGGCAGCTGGCGGGGGGAGTCCTTGAGGCCAGTCAGTACAAAATGGTGGGGGGGTCGCATCGGGGGTATGCGTCCCCCAAAAAAGGTACATGGTTGAAGACTTCATCGGGTGTTATCCCTTTGAAGTGGTCTTCTGGTAGAAGGTATATCACTTGAAGGCTTCATCGGGTGTTATCCCTTTGAAGTGGACTTCTAGTGGTCGGTATATCACTTGAGGGCTTCATCGGGTGTTATCCCCTTGAAGTGGACTTCTAGAGGTTGGAGCCATCTGCAGAGGTGAACGGTGCTTCCGAGCTGGTTTACGGCTGGAGGTAATTGGTGGTTTGCAGATGGCTAATTCGGTGTGTTCTTAAAAAAGGAATATCTGAAGGGGCTTCAAGGACTTCCTCTGCTCGGGTTAATGTTAACGTTAAATTGTTATTTACGATTCTGACCCATGTTGGGTCATGTGAATTATTAGGAGGAATTCTCTGGTGGATTCCTAACTAGTTATCCGAATGTTTCGGATTTAAATTGTTTTTATAAAACTGTGAAATTAATAAACGGCTGCTGTGGCCATTTCACATCCAACCTCGGTGTCACGTGTCTTTACTAAAGTGGGGGTGGTGGGATAGTATGGTCTAAGGTTAACACACGACTCTACTTAGGCAGGTCATGTCAATTACAGTGAAGGAAACCATGGAGCCGGCAGTGACCAGTTAATGCCCTGGATTTTGATCTATTTAGCGAAAATGTATCCGACTGTATGGCATACAGTGGGATACGTCGCCCGGGGAATGGCCCAGGGGAAACTACTGAAGTCACTGTCCATGAACAGGGCTGGAGCCTTCTACTAGCGCTCTGCCCAGGGACTATGGCGCTGTTCCAGATGTCCATATACGTAAAGTGACGTCCGAAGCTTCGCAAAGTCTGAATACACGGCCGGAGCGTCGATTCCGGCCCTGGAGAATCCCCTGACGTCACTTTACACATATGCACAGGTAGACTACTACGCTATTCCATCCTTCAAAAATAAGGTATACCGACGTCTACCAGCCCGACGGAGGCTAAAAGAACATAATGGATCCCTGTGAATTATCGTCTACGTTGTTTATAGTGCACGTTAGATTTCCTGACGTACACGATAAACTTAGGGCAACAACATGATTTGAAGGGGGCATTAAGGGAGGGGGAAGCGTTTGTGAGGATGTAAGGAGCACTAATGCTACGTTCTTACGTTGCCATTAAAGTTTAGTATGTTTTTCCACAGCAAAAATAGGAGGCTTTCCCTTTGATTTCTGACACAGATGTGCCACAAATGTTTGTCAATGCTATCGAGGCGCATTTTCAAACGTAATTCGGGGGTTAATACGCCCGAATTACGTCCGTAAATAGGCCGTGTGAACATACCCTTAAGCCCCATTGTCATTCAAAGTTGCTTATCCTCGGCTTTTCCATGCAAAATAATTAGCATGCTACTTATTGCTGTGGTGGATTTCTTTTCATGGTGCGGACAAAAATACACGTGGAAAATTTTTCGTAGCATGTGAACTGGGTTGCGGAAACCTCATATGCATGGCATGCAGAATCATCGGCATCCGTATCAAATCCAACATGTGTGAACGGGGCCTTAGGGTGAGTTAAAAAAAACTCTGTTAGGCCAAATGCACACGATACATATTATGTACAAATTTGTTGTGGGTATTTTTGTGCGTCAAATCCGCAGTGTAAACCAGGACCAGCAAAGTAAATGAGATCAAGAAATCTCATCTACATGTCACATTCTCTGCCCAAAAATTTACCTGCGGTGCGTATTTGAATATATGATCCATGTCAATTTATCTTGCGTTTCCGCTTGCGAATTGTTTCGGACTAGTTCAAATGAAAAAAAAAATAATCTGCAGCAAAAAACGTGCACCTATTTCCGCATCAAAATGTAAAAACCCCACCTAAAAACGTATCAAAAACGCACTATTGGGTGCAGATTTTACCTGCGGAATAACCTGTGGTTTTGATACGGATTTTGTGCACCAAATTCCTCAATGTGTGCGTTACAGAATTTTCTAGGGATTTACAGCAAATAACCCTTTAGATTGTAAAGGATGAAATACGTTACAATTCTGCAACATAATAGGCATGCAGCTGATTTAACCCCTTCCCTCCTCCATTTTTTTGATTTTCACTTTTGTTTTATCCTCCCCACCTTCCAAAAGCTATAATTTTTGTATTTTTCCATCTATATAGCCATATGAGGGCTTGTTTTTTGCGGGACAAGTTGTAGTTCATGCCACCATTTATTGTACCCCATAATGTACTGGAAGCTGAAAAAAATTAATAATTGTGGGTTGAAATGGGCAAAAAACAGCGATTACACCATTTTTATTTTATTTTTTTATTTTGCGGCATACATCGGGTAAAAACTACATGTGCACCTTATTCTACAGGTTGATACAATTACGGTGATACCGAATTTATAGGTTTTGTTTTATATTTTACCACTTTTAAAAAAATAAAACTATTTGCTAAATTAAAACATGTTTTGTGTCGCCATGTTCTGAGAGCCATAACTTTTTCATTTTTCCATCAATTTAGCGATGTGAGGGCTTAAATTTTGCAGGGCGAGCTGTAGTTTTCACCTATACCATTTTGGGGTATATGCAACTTTTTGATCACTTTTTTTGAGTGCTAGCTAAGGAGACCAAAACCCAGCAATTTGCATGTTTTATATATATATATATATATATATATATATATATTTATTTTATTTTTTTTATTTTTATTTTTTACGTCATTCACCCAGCAGGTTAAACAATGCTATATTGTGGTAGTCCGAACTTTTAAAGACGCGGCGATACCAGTTATGTTCATTTTATTTTTTTTAACATTGATTTAGGGAAAAAAGGTGAAAAGGTTTTGTTTTTTTTACTTTTAATACTTTATGTTTTTTGTTTTGTTTTTTTGGAACTTTATTTAACTGTTTTTTTACTTTTTTTATTAGTCCCCCTAGGGGACTTGAAGCAGCGATCCCCTGCAATGATCATTCACTGCATAATATATTGCAACACTAATGTATTGCCGTATATCCTAATTCTGAGGCAGAGCTTCGAAGGAGTACAAAGATGGCAGACCTGGGGGTTTTCATTAGGCCCCCAGGCTGCCACAACAACCGTTGTTAACAGCCAATCGTGACGCGGGGGGGGGGGGGGGTGATGGTGGTTTCAGGGGGCACCCCCCCCCCTGATTCTAACACTTTAAATGCCGCAGTATCGATTGACCGCAGCATTTAAGGTGTTAACCAGGCGGAATCAAAGTGATCTTTGATCATGCCCGTTGCAGTGAGGTGTCGGCTGCGTAACACAGTCGTCATCCGCTGTGTATGGAGAGAGCTCAGCCTGTGAGCTCGATCTATTCTTCCCATGCATACCTAATCCTTATCATGTACAGTTACATGATATTGCGTTAAGGGGTTATAAATCAGCAGCACGTCCTAAATTTCATGCAGATTTTTTTTCTGCTGAACGTGCATGAGGTTTTGACAAACCCCATTAATATGAGTTAGGGCTTATTCAGACTAACGTGTTAATTGACCGTGTGAAGGACGCTTTTTTTAATGGCCGTCACGCGGCTGCATGTATTTCTATGGGGGTTATTCACATGGTCGCTGCTTTAATGGACCGTGTGAAGGGCCTGCAAAAAAATAGGACATGTCCTATTTTTGTGCATTTTCACAGATCCCTCAATAGACTCAATCTATGAGGGCTCTTGATAAACGGGTCCCGCACTGGTGCAAATTTGTCGTGAAATACAGCTGTTCTTCACGGCTGATTTCACACAGGTTCGTCTGAATATAGCCTTATATTGTAATTTGTAGTGAATTTTCAGTGCTCAATCCACACCAAAAATAGGAGACAAGCCTTATTTAGACGTCCATGTTTGGTCTGTGATATACGGACCATGTATCGGCCATATTTCCCGGACCGACCACAGTTCAGGGAGCCGGGTTTCTAGCATCACAGTTATCTATAATCATAGGAGTCCCTCCCTTCCCGTGGGAACACTGTCCCCGGTCCCGTACTGAAAGCATCATTACAGTATAGGACAGTATTCCTGCAGAGAGGCAGGAACTCCTAGCAGCATTGATAACTGTGATGCTAGGAGTCCGGCTCCATGAATTGTGGTCGGCCTGGGAAATACGGCCGATACACGCTCTGTATATCACAGACCAAACACGGCGATCTGAATAACGCCTTAGTCTAGTTACACAGTGCGGTCAAATCCTATTTTTTCGCCACAATTTTTGCAAAATCACGGCAAAAACGTGATATGACCGCATTGTGAGAATATAGCCTAATGGCACTATTTTTTCATGTTTTGTATCCTTTTTTCTGCAATTTTCTTAATCGCGGCACAAATCATGCGGTTTTGCTGTGATTTTTATATGATCGCGGCATAACTGCACAATTTTTGCCGCAATTGCAACATTTTAACATACTTTATATATTCTACAACTGGGGTCACAAGGGGGGGCACCGACGTGCCCCTTTTCTTCAGCCATGTGGCCGGGCTCCTGATGGGAGTACCACTAGTACTGCCCTGATGGCGGCCCAGTGAAACCTGTGAAGCACTAAACCGCTAGGTATATTACATGTGTCAATGAAACAATTAAGTGTATTAAAGAGATCCTTTCACCTTCCCATACATGTGCAGCTGAGTGCAGCATCTAATGGGCAGGGCTGTACAAACCTGGGGCACTTTCAATATTTTTCCTATCTTCCTCCGTTATTTAGATATCGGTGCCGTTATATTTGGCACCCGATATTTAAAAACCCCCTGAACTGTCAATGGGGCGTGTAATTGGCAAGGGGGCATGTAAGATCGCTGTGGCACTGTCCACTCAGCTTTGGACAGTGTCACAGCAAGAGCTGGAGAGAGGAGAGTGTGCGTGCGTGCTCGCAAGCGCAGCTCGGAGCTGTGCGGGCATGCGCACGCACTCTCTCACTCTTTAGCTCTCGGCAGACAAGCTGGACAAGACTGTGTGATTTCTTGCCATGGAACAGAAGAAGAATTCACACTCTTCTTCTCTTCTTCTGTTCCGTGCAGACGGCGGAGCTGCGCGTGCGCACACGTGAACACGCTCTCGCTCTCCAGCTCTTGCTATGACACAGTCCGTAGCTGATTGGACAGTGTCACAGTGATGTTGCACACCCCCTTGCCAATTACACGCCCCATTGACAGTTCAGGGGGTTATTTAAATATCGGACGCCAAATATAAACCGATATCTAAATAACGAAGAAAGATAGGATTTTTTTTTATAGAGAGACAATGTTTGTGAAGCCCTGCCCATTACATGCTGCACATGTATGGGCAGGTAAAAGGTTCTCTTTAAACCCAACAGCATACAACGAAAGATGTACGCATATATAAAATATAAAGTGTATTAGCATTCATCATTCAAATGTTGTATAATTATAAAAATCGTGCAAAAGTGCAACATATAAAGTGTAAATATTATATTAAAAAAAAGTCTAATGATCATTTAGACCTAGCAGAAACGAGGGAGGCGGGGAAAGGAGCCACTAACCAATCAGATGATCGGATCAAGCCTGCGACCTATAATGTAACAGAATTAGATACGGTAGCTTCCTCAGAAACATGCTGCGCAAGCATAGACTGCAATATACATACCCCAAAGACTCTGTTGTATACATACGTGCTTGGGCCAATGATAGAGCAGAAACAAAAGCATTCCTAGTTACCGGAAGTGCGTCACTCCGTCACACAATGAGCGCATGCGCATAGAGGTTTAATGTTTCAAATCGGCCATATTACCTTTTGGCAAGTTAGAAAAAGAGAAATATTTATCTCTCTCATATATATATATATATATATATATATATATATATATATATATATATATATATATATATATAAACAGCTTCGACGGCCTCCTACTCTCAAAATCCCCAACTCGTTCCATGTGTCCCTCCAAAAGCCTGTGGTCCTGAATCACTACAGTAAATCTCCTAGTTCTGCAGTTGCTCCCAGCGGTTCTTCTGACGTCTTCACGGTGAAGGAAATTCTGGACTACAAGAGATTAGGAGGAAAGACTTTCTATCTGGTGCACTGGAAGGGGTGTGATCCTGAGGAGAGTTCTTCGGAGCCAGAAGAGAACATT